>NC_079160.1:70307766-70666266 GCF_947563725.1 Argiope bruennichi
GAATAAAGCCTTATTGTGTAGACAAAGCACATACAATAAAAAAGAACAAGATGATATTTTCAATAGTTTTCCTTTTGCATCTTATTAGGCAGCACGACGGATAGCATTTCTTGGATCTCTTCCAATTTTCGGGAGATGATTACTGCAGTTGTTTGTTTCTGACAAATGGAATCGAATCTTTCGAAATCAGTTTTATGTTTATAGTCTCCAAAAGAAATCCGACTTTATCTCCCGCAGTTTCCTCCTCTTTGTTTGAGAAGTTTTAGTAGCTATTATTAGCCTAGTATATCTACAACTTCGTAACAGGAAAGTTTATATTTAAAAATCTTTTGATGTGGTCTAAATGATGAGTTGGGTAGCATGTTGGAAAAGTTTCAAATTTGCAGCTGTCTGCTGAAATTGTAGGGAAATGCTTTCAGAAAATTTTTCATTAAGTGAAATATTATAGATATCTTAAAGAATGGAATACAAAATATGAGTAAATTATACGAGTTACGTCAAAATAAACTACAGAGTTTAATTAGTCTGTAGTAACCATTTGTTATGTCTGTTGCTATCTACATCCATTATACATTGAAAGGCTTCTCACTCTGTATCATCGTTAAGATTACATTTTAAAGAGCTATTATACTTTTAGACAATTATTAAAATTAATGACGGTCACTGTTTTAAGTTAGTTTACGAATTCTCATAGTCGCCAAAATTTTAGATCTGAAGGTCATAACTATATTTAAACTTGGAGAAATGGAGATTATTTTGTATTTTAATTAGTATATTTGTAGCAATTTGGCTCCTCTTATAGTCCAACATTTGAATAAGGGTTAATAGGAAACGTTAAAAGAAAGAAAAATCATTGCATGTAGATTTCGAAGATTTTGGTTCGACATTAATTGTATGTAAAATTTAGTATTCATTCCATATAGAAATTTTTTCCTATATTCTTTGTCACTCCATAATTGCTTCACATAATATAGATTTTATTATTAAAGTTATTTTTAATTAACTTTATTGATTCACCAATTCTCTGATCGGATACCTGTCAGATTGTTCAGAGTCTACTGAATGTAGAGACAAAATATTAAAATCAAAAATCCCGGTAAATGTATAGTTAAGTGTGCTCATTACTACGCCAAGAATGCCAAGTCGCCAATACAGATGGTCGACAAAATAAACACTTCTGCAAATCAGTTACTACTTTCTGTATTAAAATTATGATCTTTACTGATAAATATTGTTTTATCCGAGATTTTTTAACCTTTGGAATCACTATAGCTGTTTATTTTAAAAGTTTTTTAAACGGCTGCGCCGATCTATTGTGTAAAGAGTTAAATTTAGAGTATGCGATGTCTACGGCATTTGAAGAAGGCACCGGGCAGAATTTTTTTAACTTAAAAAACATCCTACGGCTTTGCTAGCAGTGGTTGCGAGACCCTAGTAGCTTCACTAACTCATTGAGCATAAGGACTGTGTGGATAACAGAAATAGTACATGATCAAAAGAGAAAGAAGCAATTAAACCATTACCCATACAAAATTTCAAAAAAAGCATCCTTTTCCCTACTTTATCAGCTCGTAATATATATTCCACTCGCCCTTCATCCATTTTGCAGGGTTTCCTGCCGTTCATCACACATCTGTTCTTGAACAATTAACAACATAACGAATCATGAAGAAAACCATCAGATCAGAAAGAGAATTACGAAAAGTACAAGGAATTCCACTGCAGACGATTTCTTTTATAATTCAAGCGATTCCTAAAACGCATCTAAGTTTTTCAAAAGAATAAATAATTTCTATTCGTATTCACATTAAAAATAACATTATAGGGTCTTAATAGCAATAAATTTTTTAAAATTATACTACAAAGCTAAATTAAAGTCTTTTAAAGATATTTTCTATTTTTAATTTAACATTTTTCATAAAATGGTTGCTGTTCATGTACAACTCAACTACTTTAAAAAGTAGTAAACAAAACATTATTTGTGTTGTTATAAGATCGTTTCGTTAGGTTACCATATTGGCGATAAACTCCGGATACACTAAACTACACTTCAACCAAAATCCCAAGCTCAATATTTGGTTAATCCTCCACATTTCAGAATTCTATGAGTTTAAAAAATCATTTTGGGAATAACTTTTCTCATTTCGTAATACAGATATAGCTAGATATATGAAATATTTTGAATAAGTTGTCATACAGTTGTAAAAAAAAACATTCATATTTTGAATGAAATCCGTCTACGGGAAGTTGTTTCTCCATCAGTAATTATGGAAACGATAATTCAAAAATACAACTAGCGAAATGAAAAAAAAAAGTCACTATCACTATCCGAATTTGTTTTAGAATCAATATCCGAAATATTTTGAGTCATTTCTGCTATCTCAACCTCAATTAAACATTTTCGATATTCTAACGGTAAAAAGAGAACAAATTTCATCTACAAGAACTTATTATCCACTAAAAATTGGACTGCAAATCGAAATACCAACGCTACAGCAAAATAAAATTCCCCTGCTTACTATAAACAAATACCAAGTGCGAATTTAAAGAGCCATCACAAAGCATGCCATTCGGAAACATTCCTTTCCCCCTTATGTTTATACAATAAAAAACCACGTACATGTGAGTCATGCTACTCTCGTTTTGAGTAGAAGGTCAAATCTACATGTATTCGAAACCAAATGGACATATAATGCCATCTTGTGCCAAAAGTTATAGCTTTGTTTTTCAAATATCCCAGGACACTGGCACAAATGTGTGACGGCCGAGGGTGAACGAGTTTAAATACTTTAATTTTTTTTAAAAATATTATCAATTTAAAAAAATGCTTTTCGTACAATTTTCAGCATTTTTTCCGCAAATTTTTTAAAGGAACCTCACACTAACAGAATTAGTGATACGAAGTTTTGATATCTATATTAGTTTTTGAGAAAAAAAGTTGATCTAAATTTTGTGATTTTTTTTTTAGAAATTATGCGATTTTTTTCTCTTTAGAATTTTCTAAAAATATTCAATCAAAATTTTTACAAATCCATCCCTAATTGTATTACTCATGCCTTTAAGAGTGATCTGGAAGAATTTCATGCAATGACAACAAAATGCGATTGACTTAACATTTTGCAACAAACAGAAGTTTGGGAAAAATCAAAGAGAGGTAAATAGCTTTATAGTTTTTAACAAAAAAAGTATTATAAAAAAGCTCAAATCAAGCTGGTCTTTTCTCATAGCAATAATGTGGAATTTTTAAGTCCAAACATATCAATTTTATTAATATATATTATCATATATGGGGATTATTTAAAAAAATAGAAAGTTTACACTTTCTTTGTCCGACAAAAATATTTTTTCATCAAAATATTTACTAGGTGCTCTGAATTTCTGCTTATCGCACAGCTATTAATACACAGCTAAAATTCTAGATCATTTCATTGAAATTCTAACGAAAAGAAAAGCGAAAGCAATAAAACTATAAGCAAAGATTTAACCGTTATAGTATCAAATAACTAGCCTGCTTTTTATTTCATAGAAAATATCAAGCTTCTTGATTAATTGCACGAGATATATTTGATGTAAACACGGGAGATGGGAATGGCACCCGATATCGAGTTAGATAAAATAATGTCGTATCGCACTAAATACTTTTCCAATTGTTTTGAGATTTTCAGATTAATAGATCAAAGGTTCAAAGATAATTTTTCACTCAAAATTGGAAAAATCGATATATTCGTGGATTTTTCAAAATTCTCAGGGTACTGTGTCCCCTTAAAATTGAATTTCCAAATTAAACTTTAAAGCAGCGAGTTCATATATATATATATATATATATATATATATATATATATATATATATATATATTACGAAAAACTGTACTTACCTGATGTCGTACTTTAATACACTAAGTAAAAATCAATAAATAATTTCACGTCTCAAGTGGTTCCTCAGATTAACCTAAATTTCACTACTCTGCAAAAACTTTTTGTTTTAGAAGTATTAAAATAACATGATGCCAATGCTTCCAGATTCTTAAGTTGAGCAATCTGTGTAAATTGAGTTTAAAAAATATTACGTTTGCCGATTACTTGTCATAGTGGGTAGTGATATTTTTTGAAGTAGTTTTTTTTTTCAAAATATTTTTGAATACATTATATATAAGTATTTCGCAATCATCATTTAGTTAAACCTACTTTTCCTACTTTATAGTCTCTAATTGAAGATTTCTGTCAAGTCCTTATATGCTTTTCCGCATTACAATCATGTCCCATAGTAGTTTTAAGTGTGGTGACTCTTTGAAGACATCTTTTAATAAATTATGCTAATCCATATCAGCATTATTCTGCAGAAATTAATGATTATCGGAAACCCTTTTTAAGTAAAATTGGTATACGGACCCGTCTGAAATAGAATGGAAGAGGGTTACCATTATGGCATAATGATTATGTATAAAAGATCCATGTTTTAGATCTGGATTCTACCGAAGTTCCGCAGCTGAATAAGATTCAAAATTCTGAAGCCCTCAGACATTTGAAAAACGGGCATTATTACAGATATTTCTAAAGAAGATATGGACTGATAGGAGATTAAAATATCAGAACAAAATCTTATTGAACTAGCTTTTTCTCTTCTGACACAATAGATCATATCAGCTATAGTTAATTCTTAGCATCAAAAATGCCATTTCGAATGTCTGATTTCCCAAAGTATCTACCACTCATATGGCTATAAAAACAATTATTATACATCTTCATTGGTTTTACGATGGATAAGTTTATTAAGTTGTCGTGGATGAAAGTATTATCATCTTTTAACTATGATTTAAGATTAAATGTTCTATATATAGAAATATTGCGTAGATCATAAACTTGTAATAACATAAATTGTTCATAAACTTGTTGTATAACATTGGTAAAGACTGTCATGTCTTGACTGTAGTCTCAGCAACGGAATGTGGTGATTTCGTGTTCTTAGTCACCATGTATTTATTTATGATATCTTAAATTAGTCATGGATCAAACAATCGACTGCTAGGGTAATTTGCATATATTGAAAAATTTTGTGATCTCAAAGAAAATTTAAGCCAACTGTGACTGTTTGATGATGAAAAGCCACAAAATACCAATTCTAATAAAAGCGGGCTTTCCCAAGTGTGATTTTAGTGGGTAAGCTTAATTTCATCTGATTTTCCTGCCGTAAGTTCACTGGTGTGCGGTAAGGAAATTTAGAGAGATGATGCTAGCTCAGGTTTCATCCTCCTCGTCGTCGGACCTTAGTTCAAAACTACGAGGCATGTCCCCAAATAGCCCTGTGTTGCTTTACAAATCCTGTCGATACTGCTACGTTCAGTGGTGGCGGGGTGGTCGGCTGTACGCAAGAAGAAGAGCCATATGTTGTTTCAAAACGGGAAGTTGGTATAACTATCTGACTAACTCTTTCCATTGAGTGTGAAAATGAGGTATTGAGATTTTGTCAATTTTTGTAGAACTGTCCGTTTGAAGCAGAATGAAAGGCACAAATCAACCAAATCTGCCATCTTGATATTACTAAATTTTAACTGATATTACTATATCGAATCAAATTCATATAATTAAATGGAATTATATTCCAATAAGAAGAGTTTCTATTCTACGATGCAAGGAAGCAAAGGAATGGATGAGTATATACATAATTAATTTGTAATCTAACTTACAATGCGAGACTATTACGAAGATGTAAGGAGCAAGATACATCTCTAAAATAATTTATGTCTGTATGCTTTACTATATAAGTGTAGGAAGAAATAAGCTTAATTTAAATTATGCTGTTTACAGAGTTTAAAATAAAATTTATTTTCCATAAAATTAATTTCTCCTTGCCTCTGATGCATATTATTTTAATTATGTGCATTGCACTTCAAAAAAAATATTTAATTATCTTCAACTTTTCTTACTTCTTTATTCTGATATGATTTCCTAAAAGCATGCGTTATAAAAAAAATGCGATCATTTTTATACAAAACGGCATTTAACCATATGACTCTAACCTAACAGTATTTAATCAATTTGAGTTTACATCAAGAATCTCGGAATTTTTTTTCTTCGGTGTTGTCTTTTTTTACCTCGTTATATTTATTTAGCACGCTACAAAATGTAACGAACTGATTATATTTTAAAAAAGGTTAAATCAATCTTTTTTTATTTAAATTTTCACAAAAATTCATACAAATTGTCTATGTGGACGGTTAAAAATAAGAATCCAAGGAATAGTATTAAAAAATATATTATTATAAATGATACAATAGCTCAGTATCGATGTAAAAAGTATGTCACGATATTTAAAAATATTTTGTCGTAATTATTTCAAGAAAACTGGACTATTTGGATCCTTTTGCAGTTCTTATATTTAGAGTGTTTGAGCTTTGGGGCATCATTAAATTAAACCTGAATCGATATTGTAGGGGACTTGGATGTTACAGTTTTAATTTGAGGAGGGATAAATTCTATCCAGTTTTGGTTTAAAGATCGTTCAATTTTCTTTCTGGAAACAATTCCAGATTGTTTGAAATCTACTGAAAACAATTTATCAATTGCACGGATATTAAATCCCTTCTTTTGAAATCGTGCCGTTTTATAAAAGTATCTTTCCCCGGAGAATAAATTATTTCTTGCCGGATAAAAGTTTTAAAATATCTCAAATACAAAATTTCTAATAAAGAGTTTGCTTCCTTATATTTATTCACAAGAGATTATAAGATTGCTTTCGTGCTTAAAGTATATATTAAGGTAAAATATTCTGCCGAGCTGAAATAAGATTATAATAAAAGGAATATATTTGAATAGTTTGTAACCAAGAATTTTAAGCCGGCGCTTTCTTTTTCTCCCCTGGGATTTTATTTTTTGCATGGTATTTTAATAATGTCTAACCGAAAAAGAAATTATTTTCTGAAATACGTGATTTAACTTTTTTGTTTGAGTTGAGCCTACCATGACTTTATTTAGGATCTACAGGGAAACTATTTGATGATGGATGTCATAGATTTGACTGTGTCAGAGTGAATGACAGAATTTTAAATTAATTTCTGCAATATTACTTTCTAGAATATTTCTCCAGAATTCTTTTTCACGATTGGCATGACATGTTAATTTAAATAATTTCAGGTGGATATGACATCTTAGTTTGAGTTGAACCTGTCATGACTTTATTCAGGATCTACAGGAAAACTATTTGATGATGGATCTCATAGATTTTACTGTGGTCAGAGAGAATGAAAGAAATTTAAATTTCTGCAATGTTACCTTCTAGAATATTTCTGAAGAATTCTTTTTCACCATTGGCTTGACATGTCATATCCACCTGAAATTATCTGAATTAACATCTTAATTTGAGTTGAACCTGCCATGACTTTATTTGGAATCTACAGGAAAACTATTTGATGATTAATCTCATAGACTTTACTGTGGTCAGAGAGAATGAAAGAAATTTAAATTAATTTCTGCAATGTTACCTTCTAGAATATTTCTGAAGAATTCTTTTCCACCACTGGCTTGGAATGTCATATCCACCTGAAATTATCTGAATTAAATCTTAATTTGAGTTGAACCTGCCATGACTTTATTTAGGATCTACAGGAAAACTATTTGATGATGGATCTCATAGCTTTTACTGTGTCAGACAGAATGAAAGAAATTTAAATTAATTTCTGCAATATTACTTTCTAGAATATTTCTACAGAATTCTTTTTCACCATTGGCCTGTCATGTCATATCCACCTGAAATTATCTGAATTAAAATCTTAATTTGAGTTGAGCCTGCCATGACTTTATTTAGGATCTACAGGAAAACTATTTGATGATGGTTCTCATAGATTTTACTGTGGTCATAGAGAAAGAAAAAAAATCTAAATTTCTGCAATGTTACCTATTAGAATATTTCTGAAGAATTCTTTTTCACCATTGGCTTGACATGTCATATCCACCTGAAATTATCTGAATTAACATCTTAATTTGAGTTGAGCCTACGATGACTTATTTAGGATATAAAGAAAAACTATTTGATGATGGATCTCATAGATTTTAATGCGGTCAGAGAGAATGAAAGAAATTTTAAATTAATTTCTGCAATATTACCTTCTAGAATATTTCTGCAGAATTCTTTTTCACCATTGGCCTGGCATGTCGTATCCATCTGAAATTATTTAAATTAACATGTTAGTTTGAGTTGAGCCTGCCATGACTTTATTCGGGATCTATAGGAAAACTATTTGATGATGGTTCTCATAGATTTTACTGTGGTCATAGAGAAAGAAAAAAAATCTAAATTTCTGCAATGTTACCTTTTAGAATATTTCTGAAGAATTCTTTTTCACCATTGGCTTGACATGTCATATCCACCTGAAATTATCTGAATTCACATCTTAATTTGAGTTGAGCCTACGATGACTTATTTAGGATATAAAGAAAAACTATTTGATGATGGATCTCATAGATTTTAATGCGGTCAGACAGAATGAAAGAAATTTAAATTAATTTCTGCAATATTACCTTCTAGAATATTTCTACAGAATTCTTTTTCACCATTGGCCTGGCATGTCGTATCCATCTGAAATTATTTAAATTAACATGTTAGTTTGAGTTGAGCCTGCCATGACTTTATTCGGGATCTATAGGAAAACTATTTGATGATGGTTCTCATAGATTTTACTGTGGTCATAGAGAAAGAAAAAAAAATCTAAATTTCTGCAATGTTACCTTTTAGAATATTTCTGAAGAATTCTTTTTCACCATTGGCTTGACATGTCATATCCACCTGAAATTATCTGAATTAACATCTTAATTTGAGTTGAGCCTACGATGACTTATTTAGGATATAAAGAAAAACTATTTGATGATGGATCTCATAGATTTTAATGCGGTCAGACAGAATGAAAGAAATTTAAATTAATTTCTGCAATATTACCTTCTAGAATATTTCTACAGAATTCTTTTTCACCATTGGCTTGACATGTCATATCCACCTGAAATTATTTAAATTAACATCTTAGTTTGAGTTGAACCTGTCATGACTTTATTCAGGATCTATAGGAAAACTATTTGATCATGGATCTCATAGACTTTACTGTGTCAGAGAGAAAGAAAGAAATTTAAATTAATTTCTGCAATGTTACCTTCACGAATATTTCTGCAGAATTCTTTTTCACCCTTGCATTGGCATGTCATATCCACCTGAAATTATCTGAATTAGATCTTAATTTGAGTTGAGCCTGCCATGACTTTATTTAGGATCTACAGGAAAACTATTTGATGATGGATCTCATAGATCTTACTGTGGTCAGAGAGAATGAAAGAAATTTAAATTAATTTCTGCAATGTTACCTTCTAGAATATTTCTGAAGAATTCTTTTTCACCATTGGCTTGACATGTCATATCCACCTGAAATTATCTGAATTAACACCTTCATTTGAGTTGAGCGTGCCATGACTTTATTTAGGATCTATAGGAAAACTATTTGATGATGGATCTCATAGTATACTTTCATAAATATTTCTGAAGAATTCTTTTTCACCATTCGCTAGGCAAGTCATATCCACCCGAAATTATCTGAATTAACATCTTAATTTGTGTTGAGCTTGCCATGACTTTATTTAGGGTCTACAGAAAAACTATTTGATGGATCTCATAGATTTTACTGTGGTCATTGAGAAAGAAAGAAATTTAAATTAATTTCTGCAATGTTACCTTCTAGAATATTTCTGCAGAATTCTTTTTCACCATTGGCTTGACATGTTTATCCACCTGAAATCATCTGAATTAAATCTTAATTTGAGTTGAACCTGCCATGACTTTATTTAGGATCTACAGGAAAACTATTTAATGATGGATCTCATAAATTTTACTGTGGTCAGAGAGAATGAAAGAAATTTAAATTACTTTGTGCAATGTTACCTACTAGAATATTTCTGCAGAATTCTTTTCAACCACTGGCTTGGAATGTCGTATCCACCTGAAATTATCTGAATTAATATCTTAATTTGAGTTGAACCTGCCATGACATTATTTAGGATGTACAGAAAAATTATTTGATGATGGATCTCATAGATTTTACTGTGATCAGAGAGAATGAAAGAAATTTAAATTAATTTCTGCAATATTACCTTCTAGAATATTTCTGCAGAATTCTTTTTCACCATTGGCTTGACATGTCATATCCACCTGAAATTATCTGAATTAACATCTTAATTTGAGTTGAACCTGCCATGACTTTATTTGGAATCTACAGGAAAACTATTTGATGATTAATCTCATAGACTTTAATGTGGTCAGAGAGAATGAAAGAAATTTAAATTAATTTCTGCAATGTTACCTTCTAGAATATTTCTGAAGAATTCTTTTCCACCACTGGCTTGGAATGTCATATCCACCTGAAATTATCTGAATTAAATCTTAATTTGAGTTGAACCTGCCATGACTTTATTTAGGATCTACAGGAAAACTATTTGATGATGGATCTCATAGCTTTTACTGTGTCAGACAGAATGAAAGAAATTTAAATTAATTTCTGCAATATTACTTTCTAGAATATTTCTACAGAATTCTTTTTCACCATTGGCCTGTCATGTCATATCCACCTGAAATTATCTGAATTAAAATCTTAATTTGAGTTGAGCCTGCCATGACTTTATTTAGGATCTACAGGAAAACTATTTGATGATGGTTCTCATAGATTTTAATGTGGTCATAGAGAAAGAAAAAAAATCTAAATTTCTGCAATGTTACCTTTTAGAATATTTCTGAAGAATTCTTTTTCACCATTGGCTTGACATGTCATATCCACCTGAAATTATCTGAATTAACATCTTAATTTGAGTTGAGCCTACGATGACTTATTTAGGATATAAAGAAAAACTATTTGATGATGGATCTCATAGATTTTAATGCGGTCAGAGAGAATGAAAGAAATTTTAAATTAATTTCTGCAATATTACCTTCTAGAATATTTCTGCAGAATTCTTTTTCACCATTGGCCTGGCATGTCGTATCCATCTGAAATTATTTAAATTAACATGTTAGTTTGAGTTGAGCCTGCCATGACTTTATTCGGGATCTATAGGAAAACTATTTGATGATGGTTCTCATAGATTTTACTGTGGTCATAGAGAAAGAAAAAAAAATCTAAATTTCTGCAATGTTACCTTTTAGAATATTTCTGAAGAATTCTTTTTCACCATTGGCTTGACATGTCATATCCACCTGAAATTATCTGAATTAACATCTTAATTTGAGTTGAGCCTACGATGACTTATTTAGGATATAAAGAAAAACTATTTGATGATGGATCTCATAGATTTTAATGCGGTCAGACAGAATGAAAGAAATTTAAATTAATTTCTGCAATATTACCTTCTAGAATATTTCTACAGAATTCTTTTTCACCATTGGCTTGACATGTCATATCCACCTGAAATTATTTAAATTAACATCTTAGTTTGAGTTGAACCTGTCATGACTTTATTCAGGATCTATAGGAAAACTATTTGATGATGGATCTCATAGACTTTACTGTGTCAGAGAGAAAGAAAGAAATTTAAATTAATTTCTGCAATGTTACCTTCACGAATATTTCTGCAGAATTCTTTTTCACCCTTGCATTGGCATGTCATATCCACCTGAAATTATCTGAATTAGATCTTAATTTGAGTTGAGCCTGCCATGACTTTATTTAGGATCTACAGGAAAACTATTTGATGATGGATCTCATAGATCTTACTGTGGTCAGAGAGAATGAAAGAAATTTAAATTAATTTCTGCAATGTTACCTTCTAGAATATTTCTGAAGAATTCTTTTTCACCATTGGCTTGACATGTCATATCCACCTGAAATTATCTGAATTAACACCTTCATTTGAGTTGAGCCTGCCATGACTTTATTTAGGATCTATAGGAAAACTATTTGATGATGGATCTCATAGTTTACTTTCATAAATATTTCTGAAGAATTCTTTTTCACCATTCGCTAGGCAAATCATATCCACCCGAAATTATCTGAATTAACATCTTAATTTGTGTTGAGCTTGCCATGACTTTATTTAGGGTCTACAGAAAAACTATTTGATGGATCTCATAGATTTTACTGTGGTCATTGAGAAAGAAAGAAATTTAAATTAATTTCTGCAATGTTACCTTCTAGAATATTTCTGCAGAATTCTTTTTCACCATTGGCTTGACATGTTTATCCACCTGAAATCATCTGAATTAAATCTTAATTTGAGTTGAACCTGCCATGACTTTATTTAGGATCTACAGGAAAACTATTTAATGATGGATCTCATAAATTTTACTGTGGTCAGAGAGAATGAAAGAAATTTAAATTAATTTCTGCAATATTACCTTCTAGAATATTTCTGCAGAATTCTTTTTCACCATTGGCCTGGCATGTCGTATCCATCTGAAATTATTTAAATTAACATCTTAGTTTGAGTTGAGCCTGCCATGACTTTATTCGGGATCTATAGGAAAACTATTTGATGATGGTTCTCATAGATTTTACTGTGGTCATAGAGAAAGAAAAAAAATCTAAATTTCTGCAATGTTACCTTTTAGAATATTTCTGAAGAATTCTTTTTCACCATTGGCCTAGCATGTCATATACACCTGAAATTATCTGAATTAACATCTTAATTTGAGTTGAGCCTGCGATGACTTATTTAGGATCTACAGGAAAACTATTTGATGATGGATCTCATAGATTTTACTGTGTCAGAGTGAATGACAGAATTTTAAATTAATTTCTGCAATATTACTTTCTAGAATATTTCTGCAGGATTCTTTTTTACCATTGGCTTGGAATGTCATATCCACCTGAAATTATCCGAATTAACATCTTAGTTTGAGTTGAACCTGTCATGACTTTATTCAGAATCTATAGGAAAACTATTTGATGATGGATCTCATAGTTTACTTTCATAAATATTTCTGAAGAATTCTTTTTCACCATTCGCTAGGCAAGTCATATCCACCCGAAATTATCTGAATTAACGTCTTAATTTGTGTTGAGCTTGCCATGACTTTATTTAGGGTCTACAGAAAAACTATTTGATGGATCTCATAGATTTTACTGTGGTCATTGAGAAAGAAATTTAAATTAATTTCTGCAATGTTACCTTCTAGAAAATTCCTACAGAATATTTTATCACCATTGACTTAGCATGTCATATGCACTTGAAATTATTTAGATTAACCTATTTAACCTCTTTGTTTGAGTCGTACCTGCCATGATTTTATTTAATATCTATACGAAGATGTACTTCATTGTGGTCAGATAGAGAGAAATAAATCTAAACTATTTTTTTTACTGTTGCCTTCCAGAAAATTCTTGTTACGTAATTCATTTATTATGGCCTGGCATGCCATATCATATTATTTGAATGTCTTAAAATACAATAATAATAAAAATATTATCTTAGTCATGAGATTTCTATATAATCCCACCGATTAAAAAAAACATAAATGCACATTATGGGAATATGAAGAATATTGAGTATGTGCATTAAATTTTATTAGAAACACATAAATGCTCCTGAGAAAAGTACTTTATTAATATGCACAACTCAATTCTTTGCAAAAACAATGTTTACATAAAAAAATCCACTGTTGGTTAATATAGTAAGAATAATTTAAAACTTCAAGCGTTTTAAAGAGTCGTCCTCATCTGCTGCGTACGTAGAGGCGCGATTCCGAATTATGGCTCTGTAAATGGCATCTTCATCCGGTAGAGAAATATTACAAAATTTGATTCCCAAATCCAAGATTGTAGAGTTTTCCTCCATGGCCTTTAACAGTTCGCTGCCAGCATCCTGAAATAAAATACAGATTATAAAATATTTTAATATGTAAATTTTTTTTAGTATTTAAAATTTTTTTATATATGATTTATAAAGAAAAACAGTTATGTAATCGGGAACCATCTCCAAAGTATGAGTTTTGATTTCTATTTCAAGAGAAAATAAAGCTACAAATTCTCAATCTACATTTAACCAGTAATCTATTTTTGACAAGTATACTCGTCATAGAAAAAATACAACATTTTGCTTTATGTCTAGTTTAATCGTCAGGAGCAATAATTAGTGACAATTTGCTGTTTGTCACTATTTATTACACCTGACTAGGGAATGCAATACCGGGATACCGAATACCGGTATTTTGAGCCATTTGTACAACTTTGTAATACCTGTATTCACAAGTTTAAATACCGATTTTTCGGTATTTACAAGAAATTTTTTTAATTGTCTCCACTATATGTTCAGGGATCGCCAACATAGCAAAATAGTATACATTTTTGTTTTTAGGTCTCCCCAACGGGCGAAATTAATTAGCTAATTAATGGCTTACTTAATTGCTTGAATCTGAATTAGCGAAACATGAATTATCCCTGAAAGAAGATATTGTATCCATAACGACTGATGGAGCAACAATTATGAAAAAAGTTGGAAAGTTGATTGGTGCAAATCAGCAATTGTGTTATGCTCAAGGAATTCAACATATTACTAAAATATATACTAACTGAAAATAAAGCAGAATATATATTAATATTAGATTCTAAAACACGTTGGAATAGTTTACTCCTAATGATGGAACGATTTTTGAAACTGAGAAATCTAATCCAACCAATAATCGACTTAAACCTGTAAATTAATTTTTCAGATAGTGAATTCCACTTAATATCCAAAACTGTATCAGCTCTACTTCCAATAAAACTGACTATTGAGGTATCATGTCGTAGAGATTCTAATTTATTAACAGCTAATGCAACAATAAATTTCATGTTGCAGTCACTGAAAGAACAGCACACATCACTATCTGAAGAATTATATATTACATTGAAAAATCGCACCGAAGAAACGCATACCGAAATAGAAAATGTTTTATGGTATTTACATAATTATAATGATTTTAAAAATGAAAATGGGAAATAAGAAAAAAAAAATAGCCAATTCAAATCTGATTAAGTTTATAGTTAATTTTCTTAAAATTTTTTACTCACAATCCTATCCACATTCAGAAGAATTCGGTTTAGTTATCGAAGATTATTATGACACTAATGTCGATAGTGAAAAGGAATTGTCTCTTGAACAAAAATTACTATTAGCGATAAATAAAAAAAAAATGTCAACGAACCAAAATACAATACGGAAATCAGCTATATCCAAAACCATCCGGCGAGAAATCGATTTATTTGAAGATGAGAGATTTAGAGGTAAATACTTGAAAAAAATATATCGCGCATTGCTAACAGTACCACCAATTAGAGTAGATGCCGAAAGAGCGTTTTCGACAGATGGTAATTTTTACACAAAATTACGTTCCAGGTTTAGTGACAGTACAATTAATGCATTATGTATTTTAAAAACACATTTCAAAAATTTGTAATAGTAGTGATGTTTACATTTTTTTTTGTGATTTAAATAAATAAGATGTTAATTTACTTTTTTGTGATTCTTTATATACTGTTATAATTTATAAGTTACAATTTTTTTTGTGATATTTACACTCTAATAAAACTGGCAAATAAAACAAAGAAACACCTGTGTTTTCTTTATGTTTCTAAAATTTCTAACACCGGTATTAAAACCGGTATCCCGGTATTAAGATCTAAAAAATACCGAATACCGGTATTGAAATTTTATTCCGATATTGCAATCCCTACCTCTGATTTATCTTACGTATTACTTACTTAAACTAATAAGTTAAACAAGGGCACAATTTAGATACGCATTTTCCGAAGAGGTCGAAATAGTTAACTGGTTAAGAAATGAATAAATAAAACATGTTAAGTGAAAATATCATGATTGCATTAATAGTTGATCTACACGTATACATATTTTCTGATTAAAATATGTAAAAGAAAATAAGGGATGGAGCTTGTTTGTTCTAAATCTACGCTCAAGAATTACATGAAACAGAAAAGTTGATATTTTCCGGTACCGGTATTGACGTTCCAAGGTCGTACGCCAATATTTAGCTACTACGTTTGGCTACTTTCTATTATAATACTATGGTGCCACCAATAAGTGACGACAAAGTATTGCTGACAACTATCAACAACAGCTTGGCAATGATCGCTCTGCTTGATTTGAAAAACTTCTAATGTATCAAAGTCAGATGCCATTATATTGACTACTAATCATACGCGACAATAATTTAGCTTGGCGTATCATTTTAATTTGGCGAAAACTAATACCGTGCAAACAAGAAATGACTAATGATTTTATTTCATGAAAATATAAAATGGTATAGAAAATAGGCAAAGAGAAAATAGAAAGGTATTAAAAATGGGTATATGACTATTAGGTTACCACTGAAAAAATGAAGCGTCTGAAAAAAGTCTTGATTTATTCAATTATTATCGTTTTTTCATTGTTTTTTTTTGGTAGATACAGATTATTTCTTGGAAATTAAAATGGCTACATATAATGCTTAATAACATGTAAAACTCATTGAAATTTTCTACTCCAGTGAAAGATTAGTTACTGAAACTCGAGGAAGATGGCGGTAGTAGTTTCACCCATCATTGTTCTCCACACCGCATATAAAAAACATAAATTAAGTCTACGAATTAAATATTATTTTTAAATGTATTTGTGAAAGTTATTTTTTTACGATCTTTCAGATATACAGCTTAATTTTAGTTACATTAATATCCGTTTTAAAGTAACACTTTGGAGCACACCTTGTAATTTTAAGCCACGGTCAGATAAAGAGAACGCCATAATTTGGTATCTTTCTCTATGAATTACCACGCCACACCAGCGTGACGACATCTGGCCACAACGGATTCAAAACACATTAACCCTACTTAAGTGGCAGTTCTTTGGTGAATCGCTTCTCGGATCTTGAATACTTCGGTCCCGAAATCGAGACCTTACCACCAGGCCATCTTGGTGGTAAGGTCACAAATCCTTTAGTAGTTATCCTGAATTTTAAAAAAATATACTGATGTGCTTGAAATATGCTCTGATGAATTTTTAACTGAAAACTAAATCACTGATATCATTTATTCTTATTTTATAATTTCTAATAGGTTTATTCTATTTTTTAAAGAAAATTATAATAATTTTTATTTAAAAAATCTAATAAATTATTCTTCAAGAAGTTATAAAAATATCTTACTTCGCCAATATTATTATCAGACAAATTCAAACTTCGAAGCTGTTTTGAAATTTTTAATACTTCGGCAAACGATAAACCAGCTTGATGACCTAACTTATTGTTTGATATGTCTAAATCTTCTAGATGCAGATTTGACGAAATGACTTTAGCAAGAAAAGATCCACCCTTATTCCCAATCCAGTTTAAAGATATGTCAAGTTTTCGTAATTTCTTATTTACGGTTAATGCAGTGGCAATTGTAATTGCACCGCGATCAGATATTCTGTTGTACTTCAAGACGAGAACTTTTAGAGGACATGGAGATATCAAAAGTTGGCCAAAAACATCACAATAGTCATCATCAATGAAGTTGAAGGACATGTTCAATTCTGTCAGGCGTCTATGTTGAACGAAATGTCTTGCCAAAATATTCAACTGCAAATTCGTAGTTACTCCATTGGAGCACCTGAACTTTTCTAGTTTCCCAAGCTTTTTCACACCTCTAAAAAGGGAGTTGAAATCTGTAACTGAAAGTTGATGCGTTTCAGGATCCAAGGAACTCGGCGCCAAAATGAAACTAAATTCTTTAAGATTGATTAGACAACTAAGAACAGTTTCCAGGTTAAGAAATGACGTGTGCACTTCTGGCTCGTTAATGAATTCATCCAGAAAATCGTCGAAATCTTCCAATTCTAAGTCGACAACAAAAGGTTTCTTTTCAATTCTAACTAACTTCTGAATCTGCAGCCTGAAATCATAATTTTTGAATGTATGTAGGAACTTTTCTAATTCTTTGATTTCAGATTCTTCAGGCTTGAAGTTCTCGATTTCATCCTGAACTATTCTCTCAACTAGCATCATTTTCCAACTATCGCCAAACTTCCAAACTTCGCTGGCAGGCCAACGTTCGAGGCATTGCCTCATCCAGTAGACTCCATCTTCAATAACTGACAGTGTGTATGGGAAAGGTAGGGTTAGAGGCAAAACTTCCAAAATTTGTTTCCATTGTTCAGTTTCAGCGTTCTCCTTCAAAAGTGGAAGACCAGGACCTTAAAAATGAAGCAATAAAAATAAATTGAATTCCTTTTTCTTCTCTGAGCATTTGAACTTGTTAACTTTTAATTAGTTATTAAGTTGAAAGTCCTTTTTTTAACCATTAGTCAGTACTAATTTTTGGTTAGGCGCGATTATATGACTTCTATTAAGCGTTACTATCTGTCACATTAAATGCTATTTTTTGACACAATATTATAGGCTGGATAATATCTGTAAATTGTGACATCATGATTTAAAAATCCTTCAAAACACTACTATATGATTACATATGTACATAATATTACTTAGGTAATTACTATTATTAACTTAGGTTATTAATTACTATTACTACTTCGTACCATAATTTCTTAGGCAATTACTTTTTAGTATAGATATTAAGTGCTTATTTAGTAAGATGTTAAAGAGGTTGACATTCAATTAAAAATTTATTATGAAATGTTATTATTTCCCCACAGTAACTTCATAACAAATTATTGCAAGAAAATAAAATTTTTGCAAAACTTTAACGATTAAGCACTTTGTTTTTCTTAGTGATAACAATTTTAGTTTCGTACAATTAATCTCTAATTAAAAAATATTACTAGTTAAAAAAAGGCTATATTTTACAATATTTTTCATTGATTTAGGTATTGTATTCATAAAATGCGCTATTATTAAATATATTTTTGATGTGCATTATCATGGCTGTAATTAAGAACACATATTTTAAAAAATAATATCAGAAATGTGGATATCGAAGTGAATTATGTCATCATTACAATTATTTGTCTACCAAATTTTTGTTGGTTGTAAGCATTATAAATTGATAGGAACATAGGGGTATGCACTATCACATGAAGAAACCTATACTCTTTCTTTCATAAATATGCATTATATCTGACACTAACACTATACAATCATAGCAATATCCGGACACTATATAAATCACAGCAATATCTTGGCATTATTCAATTTATTTATAGCAATATTCTGGAGCTATGCAAATTATTTATATCAATATCCTGATACAATACGAATTATAACAATATCCAGATGTTATTCAAATATCAGTATAGTAATGCCTAACAATACTCAAATCATAGCAATATCCTGACACTACACTATTCGTACCAGTATCCTAATTATAATCAAATTATAGCAATTTCTTGTCATTTTTCAAACAACATCTTGACACTAGTTAAATCAATATACTGATACTATAAAATTATAGCAGTGCCCAAATACTAATCAGAATCAGCAATATCCTCACATTATACAAAGTAGCTGTAAGTTTTAATGTACTTGTTTTCAAATTAGAGCATCTGACAATATTTATTATACTGACCTTGAATAAATTTGGTTGCCCTGATGATGAGGGTGGCAAGTTCTGGAACAGGTGATAGAGCCCAATGTGGATCTTCAGCTCTTATTCGGCGAGAATCAAGATTGCAGATATCTTGGGGAAGAAGAAAGTTTAGTTCATTCCATTCTGAATCAAAAGATTCCCTATCTTGAGACACTTCACTGTCTTCCTTTGAGTATTCAGATTTTGAACTGTCATCTGTTGTTGCATACTCAGAACCGGTTGTCGTTCCAAACGTATCAACTGTTGAACCAGTTTCGGTGTCATAAGTTGTAGTGTCAAATGTGTCAGCCGCTGAACCAGTTCTAGTGTCATCAGTTGTTATTTCTTCTGTGATGTTGGTCTCTGAATCTCCAACTTCAGTAGTACTGAAAGTTATAACAGGAAAATCCATATAGGATATCAATACATAAATAGATCTACAGACGTCTGAAATACAAGTGTGGAATCAAAACTGCATTTATTTGCAAATGGTTTTAAAATTTAATTTTCACAATTCTTTGAGTCATAATTTAAAAAAATATCTCGCTTGAAGAAAACACCATGAAAACGACAGTACGCAGATTCTAAATTCTCCAGAATTATACTAATAGTTTTAGGGAAAAATTCATCAAGATGGCGTATATATTACCTGCCTAATGAATTAAGTCTTGACCGCTGTTGGAAATTAAAACTCAACCCGGAGTTCCTGTATTATTTACTGCGATGGTTACCTCTTAACCTTTCACAACTAACTTCGAGACTGTCAAGGTGTAAGTTCCAATAATGTCAGCAACGAGATATCACAACTTTACGTTACACTGTAATAAGATATCTCGTTTCTTGGCACCCAGGACAAAACACTCGAAATTTGACTTTAGGTATAAATAGGTTAATTTATGCCGGTACTTAAATAATGTGGGGTAAATGGTGTATTACGAATTTATTGATTACTGTTTAGTTAAAAAAATAAAAAGTTTTAACCTGCAGACTTTTTTACATAATTACTTCCACAGTATGACACAATTTATTATTAGCTTCATGTTTGAGTAAAGGGAATCGAAGAACTTTTATTTTTGGTAATTTCGCTTTATTATATCGGGATTATAGATATAGTTATTCAATTTAGATATAGAAATCCATACAAAAATTCATAATTCTAATTTATTGCTTTTTTTTAAATACCGCGTCCACAAATATACTCATAGAAAGATAGACAAACAATTGAAAGTTTTTAACCAAAATTTGAAGCCAATATACAATTTCGAACATAAAACAATACTTTAAAATTTCATAAATCTAAAAATAGAAATTTCTATGTTATCATGATCTTTATATACATAGGTGGATCGACAAAGATACTTAGCTTTGATGCATATAATGTAAAATTTGACCAAAATCTACAATTTTCACATACAGATCATGAGCCTTATTTCTTTCATACAGTTATTCCCATTTTAGATTCATGGTATTCGTAGTAAAACATGATTTGAAAAAGAGTTTTAGGATTCAATAAGTTCTAAATGAAACGTAAAATTTTATAAAAACATTGAGATCAGTTTCTTTTATAAATTTCAGTATTTCCTTTTTCTATACTTTCTACGCGAGAAATATTTATTGAAGAGGTATTTTTTGTACCAAAATATGTCATCTATAAATAATATAAATTACATTTCATTTTCTGATCTGTTGTATTCAAAGATTGAGACAATCCATCTCAACGATAGTGTTCAGAATTTAATCAATAAATAAAGAGGATTGCTTTTGTAAATAAATATTATATGAAATGAAAAAAAATTAAGACAGAGAGAAATAATTTTTTTCTCTAATAGCAAATGAAATATATGTTGTGATACAATGATCTTCAAGTTCACAACTATACATCGGTACGATCATTAAAAATAAATCCTGGGTGAAAGCACTCAAAAATTAGCATAATATGTAAGAACAAGCTCAATAATTAGTGTAAGCACATTTTTATTTTAATATATCATAAATTAAAATTTAAAAAATATAAAATGCGATATAATTCTATAACATGAAAATCGTATTTTGCATTTCATTATAAATAGCCCCTTCAAAGTTACTATTCTGCAAAAATAACGTTTTAACAGAAATATAATATTTGCAAATGCTCTAGAATAAATTTTCCAAGAGTTGAAATAAAAAATAATTCTATCTATGTATAAAGGAATTTTTTAAACTATTTTGAGAAAAGGGCATAAATATTGTGCCTTTTAATCCTAGGAGCTAATTAACTACTTTTTCAATATTAATTATGACTTTTGAGTTTTTCAAAATTATATTTCTGTAATCAGTTTTATAAAATGAAAATTTAAAAAAAAATAAGTATAAATTGCTCGTTTTTTATAAAGTTTCATAATTGTATAAAAAAAAATAATTTCTAACCTAAATTTTATATTTGCCAAGTTATAAACATAACATCATAAATAATTAAAAACAAATTTGTCCAAAACAAAGATATCAAAAGTGGAACAAAGCACATCCTTTTTCTATGAAGAACGAACGCAAAATAATTCAATATATTCCATATATTTTTAAAGCGTAAACTATATATAATTGAGAATATTGTAAAGAAAAATATTTGAATAATCAAATATATAACCATAGAAATTATATTAATATCCAAAGAATTTTCGAATTAAAAAATTACAGATTTTACAAACTGAAATGCGTAACAATGTAACAAAAGAAATGAAACCCATGACTATACATTTCGCAAATAATTTTTTCGATGACTGAAGTCAGTTCTTTCGAAAGCAATGAAGTAATCCGGCACGAATGAGTGATCTAATGAAGAGATGATTTGGCGAAGTAGCAAAATGGAAAGAACATTCCCTCAAGTGCACTTTGTGGGACAAATAGCGGAATCCTTCTATCAGAATTAACAAGATTGGAAGTATGACAATGATTGGATTTTGTCTCCTTGTCAAGGAGGCTTGAAATTATGCTGTTGCATCATCCAAGTAACTAATGGGCTCTTCTATTTGATCTTTTGTATTGATGGTGCATCCTGTACATCTGAAATATTTAGATGTTTTGGATTTTCTAGATTTATAGTGGCTGACTTTATTATCCACGTGTAAAGACGTAACATTGCCGGTTATATAATTATAGATGGTAAAAAAAGTATTGCATTATGAGTCATTATAAATGGTGACTCAGAAATCTGAAAGAATTTTAAAAATCAGTAATTACCAAGTAACCGAAGTTAAAATAATGCGATTTGTAGAGAACACCAGTTGGACTATTCTCTCCTCGACTTAACTGTATTTTTTGACAGTATATCTTCTGTTTTCGAATGGCAATATCTTGCTCTGGATTCCTTGAATGCATAGTGGGACAGCATGGTATGTTTGGCATTTCAGAAAAATGTATAAAAATTACACATTTTTTGGTACTTTCCTTTTCAACGATGGATTAAAAATCACATTAGATCTACAATTTCGAATAGAAAACGGTAAATCTAATTTTATTTATCTAAGTTGTTATTGTTGTGTTGTTGAGTTAAAGTATTCTTATACAGAAAAAAAAATATACTGGTAAATAAATTATCTGTCCTTCGACATATTAGATCAAAATTTAATTTTACAATTCTGGAAATATTTTTATCATCATGATAAATCTGTAAGGAGGATTTCATTTATGTAACTCTTGGTGTTTTCACCTATCACATTCACATGGATACGGGAAGACAGACTTTCAGAATTTTATCCCTGAGTTGATAATAATCTACAAATTTAGTGTTAAGAACTGTATGTGAAATTTCATCTCTAGAGCTCTTTACGTTTTTCAGATACCGTTATGTTGAATCCATAAACAGACATAATTCGAAAAATATGTTAGGAATGTTTAAAACGAGGCGATTTGTCATAACTTCGAGGTAAATTTTTAGGGAAATAAAACAAAAGTAAAATTCGGACTGAATATTATACACACATACATATATTATGATGATGATGCTGTCGTGTCCTGCGTTAAAATGAAAAGAGGGATGAAGTAGCTTCTGAGGGTAAAGACCCTTAAGCACTCGAGGGCAAAAGTATGACTTCTAATACATATGAAGATCATACTCACACACTCGCTTGCACAGCCCATTTTAACAAGGGGAGGGGGCTCCTTCACACACCTCACAGATAGAACATAGAGTAAAGAAAAACCATGCCCGTACCAGGACTCGAACCCGGGACACCCAGATCACGGGGAAGACTGATCTTGAATTATTTTGAGGTCAATTTCATGGGACATTGCAAATGACACATGAAGTGTTTTTTTCCATTCTTTAAATGCCACTATCAGACGAACAACGTTACAACGAAAAGAGGAATGAAGTAGCTTCTGAGTGTAAAGATCCTTAAGCACTCGAGGGCAAAAGTATGACTTCTAATACATATGAAGATTATACTCACACACTCGCTTGCACAGCCGATTTTAACAAGGGGAGGGGGCTCTTTCACACACCTCACAGATAGAACATAGAGTAAAGAAAAACCATGCCCGAACCAGGACTCGAACCCGGGACACCCAGATCACGGGGAAGACTCCTCTTGAATTATTTTGAGGTCAATTTCATGGGACATTGCAAATGACACATGAAGTGTTTTTTTCCATTCTTTAAATGCCACTATCAGACGAACAACGTTACAACGAAAAGAGGAATGAAGTAGCTTCTGAGTGTAAAGATCCTTAAGCACTCGAGGGCAAAAGTATGACTTCTAATACATATGAAGATCATACTCACACACTCGCTTGCACAGCCGATTTTAACAAGGGGAGGGGGCTCTTTCACACACCTCACAGATAGAACATAGAGTAAAGAAAAACCATGCCCGAACCAAGACTCGAACCCGGGACACCCAGATCACGGGGAAGACTCCTCTTGAATTATTTTGAGGTCAATTTCATGGGACATTGCAAATGACACATGAAGTGTTTTTTCCATTCTTTAAATGCCACTATAAGACGAACAACGTTACAACGAAAAGAGGGATGAAGTAGCTTCTGAGTGTAAAGATCCTTAAGTACTCGAGGGCAAAAATATGACTTCTAATACATATGAAGATCATACTCACACACTCGCTTGCACAGCCCATTTTAACAAGGGTAGGGGGCTCTTTCACACACCTCACAGATAGAACATAGAGTAAAGAAAAACCATGCCCGAACCAGGACTCGAACCCGGGACACCCAGATCACGGGGAAGACTCATCTTGAATTATTTTGAGGTCAATTTCATGGGACATTGCAAATGACACATGAAGTGTTTTTTTCCATTCTTTAAATGCCACTATCAGACGAACAACGTTACAACGAAAAGAGGAATGAAGTAGCTTCTGAGTGTAAAGATCCTTAAGCACTCGAGGGCAAAAGTATGACTTCTAATACATATGAAGATCATACTCACACACTCGCTTGCACAGCCGATTTTAACAAGGGGAGGGGGCTCTTTCACACACCTCACAGATAGAACATAGAGTAAAGAAAAACCCTGCCCGAACCAGGACTCGAACCCGGGACACCCAGATCACGGGGAAGACTCCTCTTGAATTATTTTGAGGTCAATTTCATGGGACATTGCAAATGACACATGAAGTGTTTTTTTCCATTCTTTAAATGCCACTATCAGACGAACAACGTTACAACGAAAAGAGGGATGAAGTAGCGTCTGAGTGTAAAGATCCTTAAGTACTCGAGGGCAAAAATATGACTTCTAATACATATGAAGATCATACTCACACACTCGCTTGCACAGCCCATTTTAACAAGGGGAGGGGGCTCTTTCACACACCTCACAGATAGAACATAGAGTAAAGAAAAACCATGCCCGAACCAGGACTCGAACCCGGGACACCCAGATCACGGGGAAGACTCATCTTGAATTATTTTGAGGTCAATTTCATGGGACATTGCAAATGACACATGAAGTGTTTTTTTCCATTCTTTAAATGCCACTATCAGACGAACAACGTTACAACGAAAAGAGGGATGAAGTAGCTTCTGAGTGCAAAGATCCTTAAGCACTCGAGGGCAAAAGTATGACTTCTAATACATATGAAGATCATACTCACACACTCGCTTGCACAGCCCATTTTAACAAGGGGGGGGGGCTCTTTCACACACCTCACAGATAGAACATAGAGTAAAGAAAAACCATGCCCGAATCAGGACTCGAACCCGGGACACCCAGATCACGGGGAAGACTCATCTTGAATTATTTTGAGGTCAATTTCATGGGACATTGCAAATGACACATGAAGTGTTTTTTTCCATTCTTTAAATGCCACTATCAGACGAACAACGTTACAACGAAAAGAGGGATGAAGTAGCTTCTGAGTGCAAAGATCCTTAAGCACTCGAGGGCAAAAGTATGACTTCTAATACATATGAAGATCATACTCACACACTCGCTTGCACAGCCCATTTTAACAAGGGGAGGGGGCTCTTTCACACACCTCACAGATAGAACATAGTAACATAGTAATAGAACAAGAGTAAAGAAAAACCATGCCCGAACCAGGACTCGAACCCGGGACTCCCAGATCACGGGGAAGACTCATCTTGAATTATTTTGAGGTCAATTTCATGGGACATTGCAAATGACACATGAAGTGTTTTTTTTCTTCCATTCTTTAAATGCCACTATCAGACGAACAACGTTACAACGAAAAGAGCGATGAAGTAGCTTCTGAGGATCAGATTTTTGGGAGGATGATGGATTTACCAGAACATATTCTTTTTTCATAAAGTTTATGGATGTTTTTGTGTAAATTCAATTCTGAGAACCACGGCCCTTTGACCTCAAAGAAGAAACATTCATGCCTTTCATGTCACTACGATCCACAAAAACCACAGATATAATAAAACTTCTGAATATTCAGTTAATAAAATCTGCAAAGTACTAGCTTTGAAAATTTCAAAGCTTCATCAATAAACTTATTACTGTAGCACCTATATTAGAAAGCACCAATACAAATAATACCATCTATCCATTGAATTAACATAAAAGTGTTGATTTCATTTTTAATTTGAGTTTTTAGAATTAAGGAAATCATACATTCTGTGAGAATTTTAGCTCATTAGAATTCAAATGATTCTGTCCTTGAGTTCGCCGTCCTAAGTTGAAGCGCTTCCCTTTCAGATGTTATTTCTAACACATGAAAATCGCAGGGTGGCATGTTCGGGCTGTATTGTGGACGGTCGAGCTGCTCCCACTTGAACTTGGCCAATTCCGCGTGTGTGAACCTGGAGATGTGTGAACGCGCGTTATCATGGAGCAGAACCACACCCTCCTTGAGTAGCGCCGGTCTTTTCTTCTTGATGGACCTGTGTAATCTTCGTTCGGAGTGTCTCACAGTACACATCAGAGTTAATGGTTCTTTTGTACTCGAGTAATTCAACAAGTAGGACAATCTTGGACGGCGAACTCAAGAACGCTATGAAGGACTGGGTCGCGTCATGGCCGCAGGAATTCTGGTAACAAGGAATCCTTCGTCTTTTTAATCATTGGGATCGTTGTACTCAGGCCTATGGTGTATACTTTGAATCAAGTCTTCATTTATACCCACGGTGTCTCTTCGTACCATTTAATTTGAACAACTCTTGTAAATTGTCTTTTAAAATAAAACTTTTGTGTGTCTCTGGTGAAAATTCTTCACAAAATTTTCAATTGCTTCAAATATATTTAAAAGAAAAATTTGAACTATCATTAAAAACTTGTTTTAGCACAAAAACTATCTTTAACGTTATTTAACTTCCAGGGAAATAAAATGATTTCAATAATTTAATACCTTAGAATAATTTAAATTGTTTTTCCTTAGATGTCAGAGTCGTTCGATTATATGTAGTTGCAATAGTTTTTAAGAGTTTTTTTTTGTACTGAATTTCTTAGCACAGTAATTAGTTTACTAATGGAATAGCAATATTTATATGAATATCAAAGTTTGAGTTACTATTTGCTTGTAAACATATTTATCATTACGGACTATTGTTTGACAAAGGATTTTAAAACCCTCCGCGTTTTTGCGCATGCGTTAAGATGAGTTTAATTCGTCAAAATAGGGGTAAAAGAAAATATGAAAGTAGGAAATGCTTTCATTAAACAATAAAATAAACTCGGACTACTCGCGGACTAAATGAAAATAATAGGTCAGAAACGGCACTATACTCACATACAGGTGAAAAAAATGAACAAAACAGTATCTAATAGATCGAAAATCAAGGTCAAAGAATGACGAAGTATTCCGGAAATGTGTTCATCCTTCCACGTCCCTCCCCTTAATGAAATAGAATCGTCGAAAAGTGGTCATCTCAGAACACTGAAACGAACAGTACTAAAGATTAAACGAGGCTTGATAGAATAGTACGGTGCTTCTTATTTCTACTTCGTATAAAAATTATAAATTAAACGTTTTACTGGCATTCTATTAAATGTAGTTTAAGCAACAAAGATGAAAAGGGAATGTGACAGCATTCTCAATAAGAAATTCTTAAAAACTTTTACTTTCTAGAAGCCATTAATAAAAAGGACATAAAGCTAAAAAATGGATCTCAAAAGACTTAAAGCGTTCCACTAGATAGATATATTGTAGCAATTCATTTTTGATGACCTTTTGGTAATTTACCACGGTGCTTTTCAAGTATTATTTTGGCAAACTTTTCAATGTTATTAATCAAAAAAAAAATCGCCAAAAGGAAATTTATGAAATCCCGTCTATATCTGTCAAAATAAAAGTATTAGTCGGATTGAATTTGTTTTTATCACAATAAATTTTTACAGAAATATAATATTATTTTGGTTGATAAAGAAAGATTAAAATAACTATTGAATGAAAAATTCCCAATGTCCATCATTAAAACTTTTGGCATTTATGTATTAAACACATGCCAGCGATTAATTACCAAAAACTCGCCAATGATGACACGTAAAATGGCTCGATAGAAACCAAATTTCGCCAATAGTATGCGTTTGATGCACAAATACCAAAATTATGTGTAGTCGTATTATCCAATGAATTTTTCATGAAATTATTCATTTATTATAAATTTTGAATGTTGAATCTACTTTCTTTCTGAATATATTTAAATATAGAATTTTATAAAAACTTGAAATAAAAATCATTCGTCATCAAAGATTTGGTAAGACTTGAGATTAACATGATTCTCGCCAAACATGATAAAATAGTGCCAATATTTCAAAAAACAGCCACTAAGTCCATTGCGGAAATCTAATTAAACATGCATCTTAATATCAACAAAGATGCCAATATTTCCAAGCCGCCAATTTAGCAAATTGATTATTCATCAAAAGAGAAAAAAAAGTATTCCTTAATTAATAGAGAAATAGCCAATACTTGCCAAATGTAGCATGAAAACTAAATAGGCATAACAACCCTATGAACGCGCTTCTTAACTTACGAGAAGAAAGCAAGCATTTATTTACTCTGTTTCTACAGAGTTTACAGGAAAAAAAGTCATATTTATTTGGTCACTTGTTTGTTGTTCGTTTTCGCCACTCTTTCACCGTTAATTAATGAGTACCAAAAATTATTAAACAGCAGTTCCACTTCTTTTCTTTAGGTTACACATACTAGCGAAAACTCAAATAAAACAGTAATGCAATTTTTAAACTTTTGAATTTCGCGCCATTAAATGAGCTAAAATGAATTGATAAAACTAATGTATACTCTACAAGTGTTTCGCTAATGATGATCTAATCGCGTAAACATTAAAAACTCCCCAATAATACATTAAAAACTCGCCAATAATTTTAGAATAAAAAAAAACGCCTCTACCATATTTGACAACTTATCTCACAGAAACATTCTACGCAACGGTACTGTGTACTTGAGTTAAACCACACAGTACCTGAGTAACCCCCTTCCAAAAAAAAAACGAAAAGATAAAATTTGGTACAATCCTGTTTTAAAGGCGACCAAAAAGCTCCAAGAAAAATTTTATTCAAATATATGATAAATATATTCAAGTGCTTAATATAAATATTATAAAAATATACTAAATTATAATAATATCGTCAAATTGGGGAAATTTTTTCTTGGCGCTTTTTGGTCACCGTTAAGACCGGATTGTATCTTAAATTTTATAGTGATTGCTTTCTGAAAAAGTCTATTTACGTTTCTATAAATTCGGAGGATTCTTCTTCGTCTGACATATTTTATCAAAAAACATTAAACAATTTATGGCACGCAAATCTATGAAGCAGCATGCTATATTTATTTTACGATCCGTATCATTTGCCATCCAAATATAAACAAATACCCCCCACCCCACCCCCATTAGATACACAATTTGAATGGTTCAACTCGCGTTTCCAAATTACACTGATATTTTTCTTCCTTCCGTAGCATTTGTGAGCGGATCAATAAGAAATTAGCTTTTACCAGCACTGCTCCAAATATTAGTTTTTTCTCAACGACATCGCTTTTTTTCTTTTTTCTTCTGTAGAAACTCAGACGGTGCGCACAAAACCCAATACTTGATTACATCAGTCTCTCCCACGCATTTACTGCAGTAATCATTAAGGTCAAAACCATTCATTATATTACGATTCCATAGAAATTATGATTTTTTTTTTTTTCTAAAACGAATTTTAGGAAAAACTGCTTGGAATGGATGATTCTAGGAAAACATTATATGAATATTCAAAATGATGTTATCTTTGAAATATACAGAAAAATGGAATGGATTTGATACAGAATCATTAGGAACTACTTAGGAAGTGAAGTGTTCTTTTCTCATCTGGCGTAGTATTATAACATTTTGACTTAAAAAAATTTTATATTTTGATTGCAATTAATACAAAGTGTTCATATTATTCATGAAAAAATAAGAAAGATTCAAATCACAACTCGTAAAAATTGTAGTTTTGTACTTCCTCAGATTTGATTCGACAATATTTATTTAATTTTAAATAAATACATTATTTCTGTGTGGGGCAATGAATAGAAATATTAGATAAAAATTTAATATAAATCAAATTAATTAAAATATTAAAAATTTAAATTTGCCATCGCAAATTTCAAGTTATCAAGTGCAAACAATATTATTTCGTTAAGTCACGTGGTATCAATCAGGCAGGAAAACAACATCGTGTTCTCACATGAGTCATATTTAGCAATTACCACATTTTGAAAAGCGATTTTTTTTTTTTTTTTTTTGCCATCTCAAAATCAATCGAGATCTAAAATTTTCTTCGCGAGAAAAACCTGTTTAAACCAGTTTGAAGCACTCATGTGACTATTCCGTCGATATTCTAAAAAACGATGCCCACCTCAAAATTGGTCGAGATGTAAAACTTTTACTTGAAAGCTTTTTTTCGATGCAAAAATTCGGTTTAAACTGGTTTGGAATGACCACGTAATTATTGCATTGTGCAATCGTTAATTTGTAGAAAAGCTACGGTTTTTTTATCGCAGAATTTTTCGAACTCCATAAAAAATTCATTTATAATGATCATTATATATATATATATATATATATATATATATATATATAATGTCAAAACACATATTTTTAAGCAGTTTCGTGACCGAGGAGGCAGAAGACTCTTGAAAATTTGAAAATTTTATTCCATGCCGGGTGGCATAATTTATGTACCAGAATACAGGACAAAACTGACATCCTTTCAAAAGTGATAAAAGAGCAGCAGAGACACCAATTTTAACTTCGGTAATTTTCACAATTTGATTTTGTAGAGATTCTTTACACGTGTCGATTTAAGTAAGGGAATTTAGGCATCTTTTAAAAGAATTTTTATAGAATGACAGATTTTTATCCCTCCACTTAGCGCGTGTGAAAGTGCCTATTAAAGCAATTTTACAGAACTCTTGTGACATTAATTAAATAAAAAAAAGGTGGAACTGGATCAGGAAATAAAAGAACATTTTAGATTTAAGTTAATATGGGTTAAATTAAGACAAAACTTTAGAAATTAATTGGGATTTGAATTAGATTTTAAAAAATGAATTCACACACACAAACACACATACCTTTTGATACACCTCCTCGCTGTTTTGTGTTAATTACCGTTTTCTTCTTTGTGATTCTTCGGGAGATAATTTGGCTAGACAGGAGAATCGGGTACATAACGGACATTCGCCCCCAAGTTGTAGCTTTTTGCTCTTATCATTTTCTAATAACCCTAAAAGTAAAAAATTGATGCTTCAAAAGTGATAAATCACCAATTTTCTGCCCGTGCATTTTGTGGCTTCAAAAATCTCAATATAAAACCGCATTATCTTCTTACACGATAATAAAATCCGTGCAACAATTACAGACATTTTAAAAGCGGATATATATATATATATATATATATATATATATATATATATATATATATATATATATATATATATATATATATCCTCTGTTTTTCACTGATTCAAAAAAATACACAGTCTTCGTTTAGATAAAGAAACTACATATTGACTGCAATAAATCTCTGTCTAGACTACAGATCACTTATTCACAGCAACAGAGTATTCACTAGCCTTCGAAAATCCCATGATTAAATAAGATCTGTGTATTTCGGGTAAAGTATTTCTTTAATGACGAAAGCTAGAGCTGCCTTTATAAACTAAGATGCCTCGATTCCTTTTCCCTGGAGTGTAGAGTTAGGGAATTGCAACCTGATGCCGATGCTCTCCTGATTTCCTGCTCCCTCTTTTACTGCAAAGAGGGAGAAAATGATCTGTTACTGCAGGGATTCTCAAACTTTTAACTTTCTTGATCCTCCATCGGACGAAAAAGGTTTCCTAATCCGCATTTTATACTGAGAAACTTCGAAGATTTATTTTTCTTGGAATTCTAGACTGACGTGTTTTCCTTCGATTCCAAGAAATAATTGAAATGCAGATTTGTGGTCATTGACAACGGGGATTTAAAATTAAACGGTTTCGTACTGACTTCAGATTTAAACTGATTTGAAATGCATAAATTAGGATCTTTAGAATAATGATTTGCTATTAAGTGATTCCGTAGTAATTTGAGATTTAAATTGAATTGAAATACAGGCTTCAGGATCTTTGGAAGGATGATTTGCAATTAAATGATTCCATTTTTAACTAAATTGCAATACGGTTTTTATGATTAAAAATGATGACTTTCATTTAAATGATTCCGTCACAAGCTTTAAACCAGTATAGTATTTCTAATTCCGTTCTAGCCAAATGCCGTACAGAAGCATCTAAAAAGGCCGCACAACATAATCACATCCCTCTCGAGACGAAGGCCACATCAAGCTGTACTGCCATCCATCTCTTTCACCTCAAAATCCAAAAAGAAAATGCGCACATGTCCAACAGTCATACGTAACAGTCCTGCCACCATACCAAGAACCACAGAAATATACTATCCCAGCCAAATCTCTACCAACAATGCTAACAAGTCTCTTTCTTTAAGTTTCCTTATTAAAACTATCATTTGAAATATAAATCCTTTAATTTAGAAATTAAATAAAATAGGGATCAAGTCATTTCCTTGGGAAATAATTTAATGGGCCTAAGTGAAGATTAGTGTGCACCAGCTGTTTGTCGCCAATATTGCAACCCATCGGATCCCTCTTATAGCAACCGTACTCTGTTTTGTTTACTACTTTTTCCAATGGTTGAGTTGTACATAAACTACAATTACATTATGAAAAATGTTAAATTAAAAATATTAAAAAAAATATCGATTAAAGATTTTAATTTTGTTCTTTATTATAATTAAAATTTATTAAATAAAGAAAGTTAAGCTTATAATTAAAAGTTATTTTCTTGTTTCTTTTTTTTAATGTGAATACGAACAGAAAATATTTATTCTTTTGCAGTTTTTAATTGTCAATATGCGCTTTAAAAAATCGTCTGCATTCTCACTTTAAAAGACAGCTGCAATGGAATTCTTCGCAGTTCTCGTAATTCTTTTGGTGTTAAAACGGTTGGTTCCCTTCATAATTTGTTATGTCGATAGTATTTCGAACCTGTAGAAAGGATGAAGGGTGAGTGGAATATATTCTTTTACGAGTTGATGAAGTTGGGAAAAATATGTTTGTTTGAAATTTTGCATGGAGAATGTTCCGATTGCTTATTTCTCCGTTTTTTCTTCTCTTTTGGTTATGTACTGTTTATATTATCCACACAGTCTTTATGTTCAATGTGCTAGCGAAGTTACTAGGTTCCCGCTCCCGCTGCTAGCGAAGCCGTAGGATGTTTTTTTTTAAGTTAAAAAATGCTGCCCGGTGCCTTCTACAGATGCCTAGGCATCTGTAGAAGGCACCGGGCAGCATGAAAGAAAAAAAAATACTTAACAGTAAAAAGTTCTAATTAGATGGCGGGAAATGGTAACCGTAACTGTTCCGCGAAAGTATTTGTTTATTTTGTCCGCCATCTTTATTGGCGACTTGGCATTATTGGCGCAGCTGGGTGCACACTAAAATTCACTTTTACCATTTAATGATAACATTCTTAATTCAGTTCTTAAATCCTAAAATTTTGAATTAGTAGATCAAGATCTTTCAGTTGCTATCTTAGAACCAATTTTGTCTTACCTTTTTACTTTCTCGTAAACGTAGTATAGAGAAAATATAATAATCTTCAAAAAAAATTCGAACTCCAGATTTTGACGTATCTAATCCATTTGTCTATCTGTGACACAAAGAAAATTCAAAAACGCTTTGAGGTAGTCGACTGAAATTTAGTTCAAACTTATCTTTACAACAAATTTGAAGATTTCTATTAAATTTTGAGTAAAATCCATTCAGAGGAAGTCTATCTAACCGGTTGTTCGAATATAAGTTAATACGGTAACTGCATAACAAAGAGAACTAAATAGATGAAATTCTGTTCACTGTTTAACATAAATAGTGTAGATACCTGTAACATTTTGAGTTAAATCGTGCCACAATAGTTGACGTCTGTTCGTCTTTACTTACAGAAGCATGTAAAAGCGGTGATTTAAAAACACACTGACAAATGTATCAAATTCGATACTTAAATTTGTGATTGCAAGTGTAGTTTTATGTTAAATTTGTGTTTCAATCGGTCAGAAAAGAAGCATGGAATTGGGCATAAGATCTTTTTTCATGAATACGAAAACACACATTCTATCATCGGATACTATCAACCGCATACTAAAAATTAATAGCCAAAAAAAAAACTCGCCAAGGATGACACGATAGATTCAATAAAAATGTTACATTCACGCCAATATAATATTATAATATATATAATTATAACATTATATTGGCGTTATAATAATAATATTATAAAGTATATATATATATTGTAACTATTGTACGCCATTTCCATGCAAGAATATGCGAGAAAGTTTTGTGGAGACAACTCCAGCTAGTTCATCTAAATCATTCAGTTCTCCCAATATTCCTTCTAATTTGATTCTCTTAAATATTCAAAAATTTTGCCATTTGCTTTTGGCAATTTTTTAAATCATAAAGGCCAGATTGTATATTGTATTAACCCTTTAAAAGGCCATTTTTTTCTAGTCGTGTTAAATCAAAATATTTTTAGGATTGAGATTGGCTTAAGAAAAGTGACTCATTTTGCTTATTAGATAAATTTATTTTGATTAATTAATTAATTTGGTTAATTAATAATTAAATAACAAATCAAGACACACCATTTTGTGTGAGATAAGGAACTGAAGGATCTAAGTTTCAATCTTATTGAAAAATTTGTCAGAACGTCTGCCAACTTACATAATTTCATGCAAAAATTGATGAATTTGGTGGGAAGTATACTTCCTACGGCCCTAGAAAGAGTTAAATGGAAAACATGTTGTTTACATAATAGAAAAGAAGTCAAAGTTGTTTTTAAGAAGCATTGAAACATTTACAGCAGATTGATCGAAATAAATGGAAACATATTTACCTAAAGGACATACAAAACAAAAATAATTTATTTATAAAATAATGAAATAACTTCCAATTCGTAAGCAGCCCATTAGCTGTAGGAACAGGGTTTAAGTGTCCCACATTTATTTCTGTTCTTTAACTGCCGGTAAAAGAGCGTTAATGACCCTCGAAGGCTAACAACAGAAACTATTTTGCGATAGAGAGTATCTTAAAAGAAGTCTTATGCAGAAAGTTCTTACCTCTGTTGATAACACTTATACACGACACGTGTGGGAAATCATCATCATCATAAGTAGGTGAGCCAGATAAACAGAAGTCGTATAACTGGTAAAGATTAAAAAGAAAAAAAAAAGGGTTGAATAATGCTTGGTATTGACTTAGAAAATGATGAAGTATCAACTCGAAACTTCTTTAGGAAATTAATATAATAATATTTAATTAACAATGAATACTGAATAATTATAAATAAATAATAATGAAATAAGTATATAAAAACTCGCTCTCAATATTTTAGATGATTTTGGCATATTTTATCTCATTAAGAAGTCTAAGAAACGTCATTTTGAGATAAAACCTGCCTCAAAATGACAGTTGAGTTGTCGCCTTAAAACATTCTCACATATTTCCTCATAAAAAGTGTCATTCCTCGGAGCACCTAACATAGCATTGATGAACAATAGTTACGAAATATTAACTGTTGGCGTGAATTTAGCATCTTGACTGAATCTTTCGTGTCCTTCTTAGCGAGTGTTTTGGCGATTAATCCCCTGATATGCGGTTAATAGTATCCGAAAATTGAATTGTATTTTAGAGGGGCTTCTCCCAATCTATTTTTATTTTATTGAATATTTATAAATCCCCCGTGCACCACAAAGTATCACACGGGGCTTACAGAAGTAAGTATGTAACACATTACAAAAAGAAAAAGAAGAAAATTTAACAATCAGGAAGGATTACAGATGTCAACAATAAATTTACAGAAATTTTCAAAAGCACTTCTAGTGGAAATAAGTCGGTGACACTCTGGAGGCCAATTTAAATTCATGTCCTTGAGAGCCAATCTTAGGATCTGTCTTTCTTTGACAAACTTGGAACATAGAAAGAGCACATGTTCAACATTTTCCTCCCCACGAATATTACAATCGCAGGAAGATGACGGAAACAAATTAAATTTGTACAAATAACTTTTAAAGTTACCATGACCAGTTAGAAATTGGGTTATTTTGTAATTAGTATAAAAATGATGGCATGACAGTCTCTTATTAATGGATGGAAAAAATTTCTTTGTTAAGTTCCCTTTATTTGAAAGGAGATATTCTTGATTCCAAGACTCCACTATTTTTTCTCTCGTAACTCTGTCAATATATTGAAACAATAATTTGACACAGTATTGTACTTGTATTCACAAAATTACATACCAAATTTCATATGTTTAAGACAATGAATTTTTAAGTAGTCGCGTTGACATATTTCTGAACGTACAGACCGACAGACGATCAATTCTCTTATGGATTAGGCTCAAAATTTAATAGCTATCCACACTATAGATGTTAAATCTGTACACTGAATTTTATCTTTCTATCTCTCTTGATTTTGTAATTATCGTGTTATCTTTTATTCGAACAGATGGACAGACGAACTTACTCAAAATTTGATAGAAATCTGCAAATCTGGTGTAAAGAACGTATATCTTTGTCACAAGCAGATGAACATTTTCTAAAAATGTGGTTTTTGATCTCGGTTTTCTAAAACGCGGAGATTCGTCAAAATATCAAGTAGGAATTTTTTGACGATTACTATACTTTCTCTGTACTATATATACGAGAAAATAAACAAATTAATAGACAACGTTATTAAAACGGAATAAAAAAGTAAAATAATAAAATTACAAATTTATAACTCCATACAGATTGTCCTAAAAATTGTAATTATGCATATTTAAAATTTAAATGGGACGGGATAGCCTGGTTGGTAGGGCACTGGATTCGCGTCCCTTGGGGTGCGAGTTCGAACCCCGCCGGACTGAGACTCCCCGTGTGTGTAGTGGCTAGCGCACGTATAAATCTGTAGTGATCACAAGGTCCTCCATGTCGAGAGTAATACCACTGGGGGTACTGGATCAGGAGTGCTCGTTCTCTGATTCAGGTCTAAATTACGATCTGTGAATGAGTGAACGAAATACATGAATGAAATCCACCAGTAAAAAGGATTGTGACATGTGTATAGCTAAGTTTACACATTTCTAAAGTCAGTGGGCTTGTCTATGTTTCCACGTTTCTAAAACTAGTGAAAAGTACAAAATAATTTCTTCTGGCTCCACATAGATTTATAAACCCATGCAGATTTTTTGAAAATTTGGGATTGTGAATTTTTTTAAAAAAATCAGAGGAAGCCGTATAGGGTTACTAGAAATTATTTTATACTTTTTTATTAAAAAAAAAATTAAGTGGTGTACTGAGGTATATGAAGTTTTTCTTAAATTTACATTATAATTTTCCGTTTTCTATTTTTATGTGTGAAAAGTTTTGTAATCGATTTTAAACTTTCTTCCCGATGAGCTAATGAATTGGTATCGTGACATGTGTCGGTAATGAAAGTTTAATAGATTGCAAAATTTATGCCGAACAGATAGACAAGAAATCGAATCAATATTGAATTGTCATAAAGTTCTGAGATATTCTTACATTTTCTAGCCTCTAGTTCATGGGAAAGTTAGTTTAAAATCTATTGCAAATTTTGTAACTGAGCCACAAACAGTCAGAAAAGACGAAATAAATAATAGAATGGTTGTAATAAAAGACACAAGTATCAAGATAGGTAAAATTTGGCATGCTGTCCTTCAATCATAATCGTATTTCAGTTAAGTTTCAAATGAGTCCATCATTGCAAGATGTATTGTTTTTTAATGCATATTCATTTTTTTCCCACTGAACAAAGGAACTACACGAAAAAGGCTTTATTTTTAATGTCTTTAAAATGATGGTGTAATCCACATTTAATGGAAACATATGAACAGAATTTTAATTTTTTTTTTAAATCCTTTGTTATTGCAAGAAATTAATTATCTTGATGAATGAAATAACGGATTTCATACTCAAACGATAACTTAAAAAATTTTAATCAATTGTTGCTTGTCTAGCTTTTTGCAACTAACATTTTAAAAAATTGTAACATACATTTTTTTAGTATATACGCTTTATTGTTACTACGTATTCCATTGAAAATATTAAATGAAATAATTAGATTGTAAGAATATCTGAAGCTTGAAAATGATAAATAAACATTATTGAATTATTGTGGATATCAAAGAAAATACAGAACTTTAATCAAATCTGTGTTGATTAGTTGTATTTGATACCTTTAAATTTTGAGAGATTAAAAAGATAGTTTTTCGATATTTTAGAAAGCCATAATTAGAAATACAATAAAAAAACAACAATGGTAAATTATTTTTGAGCTTGAGAGTGTGTGCGCATGCGCGTATATTTAACCTAGATTTCCTACACTTGGTGCTTAAATGCTTTGCACGGTCGGGAGATTTTTAAATATTGCATTAACATTTTAATTCATAAAAATTGAAGGAAATTTTTATATTAAAAATTTTTTTTTTCTCACTGATATCAATATTTTAGCCATATATTTTTTCAGGTTTTTTTTTTAAAAATATTTTAAGAGTAAATTACAACAATAAATTTCATTGTTGAAGTTAATTTCAAATCTGTTTCAATATTGCCACTAACGTATCATTTTAGCTTTTTCCCCCATTTCTAATCAAAATATCAAGATTAAGTTTTTTTCATATTAATTATATTTCATTATAAGGTATTTTATTCAGTATCATTAAAAAGTTTAGTTAAATCTTTGAAATCTTGTTGGTTTTGCATTTAAAGTTTTACTTCAGAAACCAAGTAATGAGGCAATTTTTTAAAATGCTTTCATTTTTAAAAAACTGCTGCTTTTCATAATGATACAATTAAATGTATAAAGTTATAAAGACAGAAAATTATAGATATGGAGAACACAATGAACAAAATGGCACAATAGTATAAACCAGCCATAAAATTAGCCAATATTTAATAGAAATTTTAAGCAAACATTTATCTCAACGAATCAACTGATCGCCAAAAGCGGCTAGTGAAGTCTATAATTTCATTATATTTCTGTATTTTATCTCCAAAAATAATAATCGATTCATTGATAAGATAAGTCAATCGCTATTTTAGTATAGAAATTTTCTTCAAAAGTAAGCATCTGGGTATATATTTAAAAGAGTAGGGCCGTGGAGGCCTCGTGGTAAGGTCTCGGCTTTGAAACTGGAGGGTTTCAGGTTTGAGACCTGATTCCACCGAAGAACCGTTGTATAAACGGGTATGAGTACGTTAAATCTGTCAGAACCAAACGTCCTCCCGCTGATGTGGTGTTTGAAACTTAAAGAGTGGGTGCCAACTCGAATATCGTCCTCGTCATCTGACTGCGGTTCAAAATGAAGAGGTTCGTTCCAAAATAGCCCTAGGGTTGCTTTAAAACGGGACGTTGATTTAACTAAAACTGACAGAATAGCCATTATTCTGTTTAAAATTCATCTTTACACATAATATTACGTAATATAATCATATCGCATACTTCTAACTTAACTCCAATTATAACAGTGGATCTATTATTTACAAAAGATTGTCTTGATTTTAAACACATTGTTAAAAATCACCACCAAATCAAAATTCTCCTCAAAGAGAAAGGCGGATCGATCTCATTAATTATTCAAAAACCTCTCATTAAGAAAATGCACAAAGTTTTAATACGTGTTGAAAATATTATGCATCTGCGAGTGACTTTTATTCAGCTGTTAATTATTCCTTTTACGAAACAGCGTCGTCAGAGATGATATGAATATGTAAAGGGAAATTCAATTATTCGTACTTGTTTCGAGATCTTATCTGAAGTAGGCTTAGCATGATAAGCATTGTATTCTATTTTTAGAAAATTTAGAGTACAACAAGACACTTGAAATAATGAGCTAAATAGGGTTGAGCTACGAAAAATAAATTTGCAATTAGGAGATTCTTGGGAATATTGCAGAAATGATAATATAATAAAAATATTTTCACAGTGGAATTTCTCGTACACTCGTATATAATCTCTTGGAATATTTTTCTCTTGACATTTCATACATGATATATCACGTTTTTTTACTTTCTTGTATACGCAGTATAAAGAAAGTATAGCAATCGTTGAAAAGTTCAAACTGTAGGTTTTGACTAATCTCCACGTTTTAGACCTCACTGAATTAAATATATAAATATTGTTACAAATCTGTAATTTTGCTACCCGGCATGAATAGTGTCATCGTGGGAAGAAAGTTGTAAGATCTGTCCTGTACATGCTGAGCGGGTGCTGCGTCAATGACCTCAGAGCTTGGCGACAAACTTGGCGAGCATTTAGCGGCTTGGCGATGAATTTGGCGACTTTGGCGATAAAATGGATCATACTGGAAAGTTCGAGAAGTTTCACGATCTATCCAGTAGGAACCAAGATACACTCTGATACGCTCTGATTGTTCTGAAGATTCTAGCCCCGCCTGCCGGGCACTCTGAATAAAAGACGGGCATTCTGAAGCTGCAGTGATGTTGTGTGTATTGTCAGAAGTTGTGTATATCGTCAGAAGTGGTGTGTGAGAGGAGTCGGAGTCATTACGATTTATTGGCGGTATTTGTAGTAGAAAATTTTTTGTAACAATATATATTTGGAAAAAGTATCTCTATGAAAAACTTAATTCAAAGATGCTTTGAGCTAGATGGTTGATATTTGGTATACCGTTATTTATATCCATATTTGTAGATTTCTATCAAATTTTAAGCAAAATCTGTTCAGAGGAGTTCGTCTGTTCGAATTTAAGTTAGCACGATAATTAGAAAACAAAAAGATCTAAATAGATAAAATTTGGTACAGAGATTTAACATCTATATTATCCAACCACGGATTTACTGTATGTCGGTCTGTATTTTCAGAAACATGCAAATGCTTTAACCTAAAAACGCAGTGACTTACATATATAAAATTTGGTATGGAAATTTGTGACTTTTGACAAATTTTTGATTGACAAATAAATTTGGTTTAAATAGGTAGAAACGCCTCTAAAATACAATTCTATTTTTGGATTCTATTAATACACAAAATGTCGCCAAGGACGGTACGATAGATTCAGTAAAAATTTTAAATTCAGACCAAAGGTTAAAATTTCTTTATTATTGGGCATCAATGCCATGTATGACATTCTCTGGGATAAAACCTTTATTAGAGAATATGCGAGAAATTTTGAGGACATCATTCCCATTGGTTTATATTGTTTAAAGCGCAGTTATGATAATCGAATAGTCATTTTAAATCGTTAACAAGAGGAGCAAAATTTGATGCATATTTATAACTTTGAGATGAAAAATGTTTATTAAATTACACTCATCTACTTCTTTGTGCATTTGAATTATCATGCCTCATACACTTTTACTTACAAAATAAACCTATGGTTCAAACAGACAGTCATACTAACTTTTAGTATAAATATAAGCACAAGTGTTAGTTTGGTTTTTGGTTCCCGGGTTAATTTGTCGATTTTAAGATTACCAAGATTTATTGTACATATAAAGCAAATTGTCTCAAATATAGTTGCATTTCCGAGTTCACTTGGCAGGTTTCAGATTACGCCAAAACCGCCATTCTCCCATATACACAAAATGCCAAGATGGTTGGCGACGGTTTGTATTTTTTTTCGCGGTTTATCATTTAGGCATAAAAATAAACAAGCACTCAACTATATATATATATATATATATATTTCGTAAAGATAATATACTAATATGTAATCATTTAACTTGTCGCATTTGCAATTTATTTCGTTCACATAAACACAAGTAGATAAATCCTGAAACATTCAACCCGTAGTCAGATTTTGTCTAATTTTGATACATTTTTAGAATTCTAATTACGTAATAAATTAAAAAGTTCCTACAAGACTTTTCTTGTTTTTTTTTTGTTTTTTTTTTTTTACTTTCTTGTGTTCCCTTTATAAATTATATATCGAATAAGAACTATATTGGCTTGAAAAGATGGAAAATGCTTTCCTGTTATTAAACATTATTCAATTTAACACCAAACAGAGATTTTGCTCATTGTAATCTAAACATTAAAATAATCTAGTCAAAATTCAAGCTTAAACAAGATAAATGCTTCGTATTAGAAATAGGAAACTCTTGTTTATATTCAAATTTTCATCTGTCTGGTATTCCAGATCGAGAAATTTAACATCAGAGGTAAAAATTAAATTAAAAAAAAATCAATACATTTCTACATTTAGTAACTAACACACATGCAGTGAAAAACACATCAAATACATTTTAAGTTCTTAAAAGATTTTAAGCTGTTTAGTAGAATGTGAATGTTATTATAATGATAACAATACTGAAAAATCGTTTTCCTCATGTATAATTGTTAAGAAATATTGTAGAATATTGTTCTTCAATTGTCATCTTTATTTACTTCATTAGAATTCTTAAACACTATCTATTTGAAGTGCCGCTATTTCAAATAGAAAACTCAACAGCTATTTAATGATATTAGTTTAGAAACGTATCACTAACATTTCTCGATATAATCGAGTATAGTTAAACGCGTAATTTCAGAAAGAACCATTTATTGATAGTGAAAACTGACAGGCAACTAAACTTGAACAAGATTAGTTAGCAAAACGAGAAATTGTCACAAGATAAATTAGATTAATGGTTAAGGAGATAAATGATGAATATTGAATAAAATTATGTGTAAATTGATAAAAGGATATTTTGGATGAAGGGAAATATAACAATGTAATTATTTATTTGTAAGGGTACAAAAATTAATTACATTTTGATCTTTTAGGAGTATATATTTAATTATATGCATTTTAAATGATTTCTATCTTAATTTTTTAATTCAATTGCACTGTTATATGTATGATTTAGAGTCAATAGGCATGCTGAGAATAAAAACTATTGCAATCACATAAGAAATAATAGTTAATAATTTTTCAGAGTAAAATATATTTAGGCTTTCATTTAATTGCAAAAATGATAGTATTAATTAAAACTTTATAAAAGTTTTTAATATTTTCAAACAATTTGGGAATTGTATATAAATCTCCGATTTCCAGAGAAAATATTTTTAAATAATAAAAAAGTTTTACTAAAATAACAGCATCAAGGACTGATGATATCGTGCTCAAAAAGAGAAAATTTTCATTTTTATATCAAGATAAAGTATTAAGAAAACAACTTTTATACAAATTTTGTGATGTTATAAAATAAATTTTCTAATTTCTTAAATAAAAATATGTTTCATATTTACTTTTGTGAATTTAATACCAAATTAAATTTAATTCACTGGTTTGTGTACCTGTTTTTACATAATATAAAATTTAAAGGAATATTTTTAAGAAATAATATAATACTGTGTCATAAAAATATGACGTTAAGTTCTAAAAATAGATAACTATCATATAAAATTTCAAGACGAAAAATATTAAACTAAAAATAATTATATATTTCAAATAATTATTAACTTAACAGGAATAAAAGTATTTTACATTTTGTGTACCCGTATATACACATTCTATTTTATGTATATACATATTCTATTATTCCTGTATATTCACATAATAATTTTAAAAATTGCATAAAATATCTGATGATACGATTTATGTAACAGAAAAACGATTTATAGTTTCTATGAGCTAATTTCTTCAAACTATTAAAATTTAAGAGGAATTTATTTTTGAACTATAGTTTTGAACCATAGAAAAATATTAAACTAAAAACTAATCTTATATTTCAAATAACTGGTAATATAACGGGAATAAAAGTACTTCAAATTATATTTATCTGTATATAAACATTTTATTTTTTGTATATACACACTATATTATTCCAAAATATTCGCATAATAATTTTAAAAATTGCATAAAATATCTGATGATACGATTTATGTAACAGAAAAACGATTTATAGTTTCTATGAGCTAATTTCTTCAAACTATTAAAATTTAAGAGGAATTTATTTTTGAACTATAGTTTTGAACCATAGAAAAATATTAAACTAAAAAATAATCTTATATTTCAAATAACTGGTAATATAACGGGAATAAAAGTACTTCAAATTATATTTATCTGTACATAAACATTTTATTTTATGTATATACAGACTATATTATTCCAGAGTATTCGCATAATAATTTTAAAAATTGCATAAAATATCTGGTGATACGATTTATGTAACAGAAAAACCATTTATAGTTTCTATGAGCTAATTTCTTTAAATCATTAAAATTCACGAGAAATTTATTTTTGAACTATCATTTTTAAAAATATTTATCTATTATTTTATTTCTGAATCATATTTATTCTCTTATATTCATTACTTTATATTCTCATTTTTCTATCCTTTAATATTTTTATCAAAGGTGAAAAACGCTACCTTCGCAAATAAAGTAAACTTAAAATCTTATATTTACAGCGAGAAAAAAAATATTTTTACATTAAACTTCAAAAATAACTGTACTTTCAGTACCATACATTCCATAATTCTTACCTTAAAAGGAACTGACAATTTATGTTACACACAACAAATCTTTCCCAATATTTTATCAAACATGTAGCATTTTCTGTGACCGAGCGCTTATGACAAAGTACCACTAAACTTACCTTTCCACCTTTTTGAAAGCAACTCTCAGTAATTACATTAGTGTAAAGAATCGGTTTTTCCAAAACACGCTCTCCCCGGAGTTAAAGAACATGACTTTTAATGACGTTTGCGCCTAGAAAATCTGTTTTAATAAAAGAATTCGAAATTCGTTGTTGGAATGTTTCGTAATTTTGTGCAATTAAATTTGAAGTTTAAGAATGTTGCAAAATTCTTCTCCCAAGTTATTATGAAATTAACAAAGGCTTGTTAATTAATTTTGAAACACAAGTATTATTAATATTTTATTTCTTTAACTAGTTTATTCTTTCTTTCTCCCAGATTTCTCTTACTCATTTTGTTCTAATATAATTTGCTTGCATTTTATGGCTTTAAGTCAATAGTTATACTATAGATTTCATTTCAATATATTTTTAATTATTTTGCCAATTATTTTTAATAAATTTAAATTAATGATGATATGATATTATTAAATATCATGTCAGTTATAATAATTATTATGTCAAACTGCATGATACATATTTAGGATAAAAAAAATAAATGTCTAAAAGTTTAAAATTGTCTTTATGATCATTTAAGAATTGTTGAATTCATTCATATTAAAAAAATTAGCTGATAAATTTGACTTTGTTAGTGATATATAATCTTATTTAATTTACATTACAAATCTAAAGCATTTAAAAGCCATTACCTTAATTATAATATATGTGCTTAAGCGTTTATATAAAAAATGTGCTTAAATTACATAATAATAAATTACAGCATATAATTATTATTATATAATTTATATAATATAATTATTTTTATTATTATATAATTAAATTATATAATAAATGTGTGTGAATTATAATAAATATGCTTTCGTTTCAATTGAATATAATAACAAGAATAATCAACCTAATAAGACAGTTTTTCATATTTGAATATCGTAAACATATATGAAGTATTTGGTGGAGTTACTAGCAAACATGAAATAGTATTCCATATTTGTTATCGTTGCAAAATTATCTACAAACAATGTTCTGAACTCTTAAAACAAACATAAGAAAAAAAAATCATGAATAAATAGTATCAAGAAAATTCGATCAAAGATTATCAGCTATTTTGCAGTACTCAAGATAGATATATCTGATGCAATAAACATCTTGTAAATAAAGACATAGATTCTGACAAGCATTTGATAACAGAAACTGTCTTGGAGACACCAGATTTGAAAGCGGATTTAGCGTGAGGAACGACTAACACCAAATGCTCAATTTACTCTAGTGAAGGTGAAATATGCAATTCTTACAAAAAATTAGTCAATATTCCATAATTTTTATGCATATATATTCGATAACATTTAACACTTTTTTCATCATATATTTTTCATTTAACTGTATTTTATACATTGCATTTCAAATAATAAAGCATTTTATTAAATATTTTCCACTTTTGCTTATTTCTACCAAAGATATTAAATATACTAAATTTTTCACCCATTTTAATATTAAAAAAATTTACATTGAAAAGTATACGTTTAAATATTACTGATTATTCTAAAGTTCAGAACAAAATATTCTGTGTACTGTTAGTAAATAGTTAATTGAAAAAATTGATATTGGAATTTTTCTAATATCAGTATTTCTAATCTTAAAGTTTTTTCCATATGCATATAATATATTATATTTCTGCCTTTTTTCATATTTTTATATCAGATCGTGATATTTAGATAAAGACATTTGCCTTTTGCTATTTTAACTCATTTCTGTATGAAATTAGAAATTAGTTATAATAGCAAAAGCGTCAAAATAAGAAATTAGTTAAAATAGCTATGAATTCACATCTTTCAGTAGAAAATAAATAAATTGGAATTCCATCCATATACATGAATACGATAGCTGAAATTCATACAATCACTACAACTATAAAATTTGAATACATTTTAAAACTAAAATCCTAAATATCCTTAAAATACTAGATTAAATATGTTGATGAAAAATGCTACTTTTTCTTGAATTTGGCAATTTTTGTTTTGCTTAATTTCGAAAAGTAGATTTCTCATTATTGTCGTAAAACTTGGGCCCTTTTCACTGTTTCATTAAATATTTAATCATGTGATTTTCTTTTATTTTTGAAAGTTAAAAAAGAAAGATATTGTTTTAATACTTGTGTAGTTTACAAGACAAATAAATAAGCGATGTCACGTTATCGTTAAATTTAAGAGATAAATGAATCGAAAGTTTTCGCTTTTAATAGCTCAATGATCTCATGAGACTGGTTTTCATTAGAATGCTCCATGCGTACAATAAACGGATTATATGCAAAAAAATTAAAATAACACGGCTTTAAAGCCTAACAATTTGAAGGGATCATTATCATGAAGTTAAAACTTAATAATTTAAGTCAATTAAATATAACGAATCTCTCCGATGAATCAAATGGTCGCCAAAGGCGAATAGTGAAGCTACAATACCGCGAAAATCAGCAGACATATTATCCAAGAACTACGATATCGTGTATTCTATTAGGATGGTTAATATACACACTGAATAGAGAAAGACTATAAAATTTGATATCTGTCATAATTTGATATTTAAAAATACATTCTTATAAGAATCATGAACATTAAATTATACATAAAAGATTTAAATGAAAGTAAACTGAACCAATATAACCGTTGAACCAACTGGTCGCTAAAGGTGGCTAGTCATTAATGAAGTTCATATAAATTCAGTGTTATTTATTTCCCTAATTCTCTGTTCACAAATTTTAAACACATCTACATAAAGGATGTGAAAATTAAATATTCAAGAATTGAAAAACACTGATTTCAATCCAAGAGTAACTTCATTCTTATATAAAGAATGAATTTTTTGCTACTCTTTTATAAATTGCAGTACAAGAAGCAGGAATCAACATATTTAAAATGCAATAATCTGTCTATTCAAATTAAGAGCTGTAATATACGCTTGTTAAAAATCAAAATTTGTGTCAATGCATTTCAAGATTTAATTACTTTATTCTGAATATATTGTTTGTCAAAGAGGAAATTTCGCAGATCATTACAGCATTGTTGAAAAACAATTGTGCACTGTAAAACGCTAAGAAAAAAAATGTGATTTTTTACATGTCTTTTGACGGATAGAACGCCCAAAGAAATATCGCATATGTGCTCTTTTTATATATTTTTATATAAAAAGAAATTTTTAGCGACTCTTTTTATGCAAGAAAGAAGTCCTTTTCTTTCAAGGATTTAAAATGTTCTTTTAAACGTCATACGGGCGCTAATTTGCATCACAAACGACGTGTCAAATGTTGCGCTGAAAATTTCAAAAACTTCTTTTTTGCTGTATTGACTGGAAATAAGTTGCGGAACAGTAAAAACAAATTTATGTTTATTTTGCCTCGGAGGATATTTTATACGATGATTTTTGCATGCTGCTATTCGTCCTTACATATCACTTGGAATAAAGAAAATGATGAAGTAGTAGTGTGTGAATATAAAAATAAACACTAAGAATTGAATTTTATATCGATTCTTTTCACTAGTTTGGAAGTATTTCATCGTTTTAGATAAAATATTCCATGCAGAAAAGGCTGTTAATTTAATTATGTAAATTGAGAATATGCGTTTCGAATTTTCTTCTGTTAGAAAATATTGTGTTCTATATTTAAAATCATTACCATTCGCGACTGTTTATAGAACGAAAAAAATCCACAGTTCATTTGAAGCAGCGATTTTTTTCCTTCGTTTCCTCGAATATATCTAGAAACAAACAAATTAGGCCAACAATGGCATAAAATATGATATTAATAGGAGTATTCGAATATATCTAGAAACAAAAAATTAGGTTAAAAATTCTTCAAATAATGGTATAAAATAAGATGTTAATTGGAGCATTCCAATATATCTAGAAATAAATAAATTAGTCCAAGAATTTACCAAATAATGGAATAAAGTAATACAAACATCTAATATATCTAGAAACAAACAAATTAGGCCAACAATTCACCAAATAATGGCATAAAATAAGATGTTAATAGGAACATTCGAATATCTCAAGAAACAAACAAACTAGACCAACAATGCAACAAATAATGACATAAAATAAGATGTAAATAGGAACATTCGAATATATCTAGAAATAAACAAACTAGACCAAAAATTCACCAAACAATGGCATAAAATAAGATGTGAATAGGAACATTCGAATATATCTAGAAACAAACAAACTAGACCAACAATTCACCAAATAATTGCATAAAATAAGATGTTAGTAAGAACATTTTAACAAATATTTTATAGAAGGTTTTCTGAAGTACTTGTGCTTATTACCACTGAAAACACTAACGAATAATTCCCAAATTGTCACAATAGCAGCACTCGTTTACTTTACCACGGTTTGTATCATTCGATAGCTGAATTTAAGTCCAGTTTCGATATTATTCTGGAACTATTTTGGATAGAGGGTTATCGGAAAAGGCTAATGCCATGGGCCTCGACACAAGTGATTACACTTTATTTGGTAACAAAAAATTTCCTGCATTATCTCGAATAAATAACCAATTAAATCCATACAATTAAAATTGTTGCAATTACATATTTACAATTAAAATTTATACATAGGAGATTCATTTTGGAGCTCTTTATCAAAACACATTCACAGGCATCTTCCATTCATCTTCCATGATTTTTTCTCCCTCTTTTTAAGGCCTTGACCTCGGAAAAGTTAATTAGAGATTGTTGGCCCGATAAATATAACAACTGTGACTCTCTTTTCCTCTTTTTTTGGCCGTGGCCTCGGAAGAGTTACGTAGAATTTGATGGCCTGACAAATAACTACTGCGACTCTTTTCCTCTATTTTTGGCCGTGGCCGTGAGTTACGAAGGGATTGGTGGTTTGATAAATAACTACTGTGACTCTCTCTCTCTTTCTCTCTCTTTAGCCGTGACCGCGAAAAAGTTAGGTAGAGATTGGTGGCCAGATAAATAACCAATGTGACTCGCTCTCTATCTTTTTGATGTGGCCTGATAAATAACCATTGCGGCTCTCTCTTTTTCTCCTTTTAGCCGTGGCCCTGGAAGATTTATGAAGGGATTGGTGGCCTGATAAATAACTACTGTGAATGGCCGTGACCACGAAAAAATTAGGTAGAGATTGGTGGCCGGATAAATAACCACTGTGACTCGCTCCCTCTCTTTTTTGTGGGGCTTGATAAATAATCATTGTGACTCCCTCTTCCTCTCCTTTTGGCCAAGGCCCTGGAAGATTTACGAAGGGGTTGGCGGCCTAATAAATAACTACTGTGACTCTCTCTTCCCCTTTTGGCAGGGGCCTCGGAAGAGTTAGGTAGATGGTGGTTAGATAAATAACCACTAGGACGTTTTTCTCTATTTTTGGCCTTAGCCTCGAAAGAGTTACGGAGGGATTGGTGGCCTGATAAATAACCACTGTGACTCGCTGCCTCTATTTTTGGATGTGGCCGGATAAATAATCACTGCGACTCTCTCTTCCTCTCTTTTTGGCCTTGGCCTCGGAAGAGTTACGTACGGGTTGGTGGCGTGATAAATAACCCGATGGCGTTGGCAATAACTCAATCGGCATTTTCATTGTTTTATTTGAAATCACGCCATGCTAGGGGATAAGAGTATTTTTTATTTCTGTGGATTTAATAGCAAATATTTTAAGTACCGGATGGAACCATAACTTGCGGGAACGAGCATTATTAACAAAAGACCACTTTAATCTACAGACCTATTTGGAATCGGATGGAACATCGAAAATGCTTTCATCGATCGGCTAAACTATAAACCTATCTGCTCAATATTGTCTTTAATGTTTCAGTGGGATTCTAATAAACCTAAGTTTAAAATTTCCTTTAATCATAGAGCATATTTTTAAAAATAATAAAGAGACTTACATCCTTGCAAAAACGGTTTCACTTCAAAATTGACAGAATAACATTGAATATATATATATATATATATATATATATATATATATATATATATATATAACAAGCATGCAACAAATATGCTGAATATAATTTTCGGTAAACTGTTGTCGTTGCAATGCTACAAAATTCGAATAATAAAATGGTTCTTTAGACTCCATTAAGAGTTTGCACCACTAAGAAATTCAGTGACATGATTTTTATTTCAAATTACCATTTTAAATTCACAAAATATCATATCCCTGAAGACTCAATTTAATAATTATAATTTTACGAACCAGATTAATTATAATTTACCAGAGAATGATAAATAATTATGTTGGAAGCACTTTTTATTATCATTAAAATACATCGAAATCGTTAATATACTGATTTATGTAATAAAATATACATAACTTCAAGCTCAAGAATACATTTTTTTTATTTTGAGAAGTTAAAGCAATAAAACAGGCGAAGATTAGTGATATATTGCCTGCTAGAATTTTAATACTAGATTATTTCTTGCAGCAGAAAAAGCTGACTTTAAAAACAATATTCCTGGCAGTCTCGGATTAAAAAAAAAAATGGAAAATCCATCAGGCAGGATTGTTTTTTAGAATTCGGCGTAGTGTTCCTTCAGCTTATCGAATGTTCAAATATTTGTCGACTTCAAGCAAAGGAATTCGACATGTAAAGTGTTGTCGACTATTGATAGGTCTGGGAGAAGCCACGAATTTGAAAATTGTTGAACATCATCTAATTTTTTCCATTCTTTTTTATCAGATCTCTAACCTTCAAGACTTATCAGATTTCAAATGTATTAAATATGTTTTGTTTTTAAGTTTTATACGTTCTACTAAAATTAGTGTACTATATATTGGAAATTATTATTTTAATTCTCCTCTTAATATAATAGACTTTTGATAAATGTATTTTTGAAGAAATGGTTTTTCTTCAAAAATTCTATCTGTATTAATAATAAAAATTATTTTCTATCTATACTAATAATAAAAATTAATATCTATAATAAAAATGATAATATACTAATAATAAAAATTAATATGTGTATGCTGATACTTTTAAGGGAAAACTGTTTGACCGAGGGCAGGGAAGTCGGGACAGCTTGCAGCGAATTTTTATAGTTTTAACTAATAAAAAAATTAATGTAAAAATTAACAAATTTTTATCATAACAACTGAATTTATTACGGCACAAAATATTTCTAGCACCATATTAAAATTCAAAAACGATATTTTCAATGATACGAATTTTTCATCATACAAAGCTTTTCTGTTTTTAATACACTAAAATAATATTTTTTCGTATTTAAAAAAAAAATTATTTCAAGTGAGTTAATCGTTTTTATTTTTATTACTAATATTTCATGCTGGCATTTTTCCATTGTTGATGATCAAGATATGAAGCCATGGTTTATTTTCTTTATATTAAATAGTTTTTAATAATTTTTTTAATTGTTTTGTACTTGCACATAAAATTTAGCCGCAGAAGTAGTTAAAGATTCATTCCAATTTAAGGTTAAAATTTTGGGTGAAATGGCAGGCAATTAAAGAAAATACTTTATCTTTCATTTATTATTAACATAATAAATAAAAGATTTTAAGCCTTTTTGATATAGAACGACATGAATGCCTATCAAAATCTGGAATTTAAAAATACTTTTTTAGAGATGCCTTTAAGACCAAATTACGCATAATATTTAATCCAAGGTTTTAGCAAGCACAAATATTGATGACATTGCTAGTTCACTAAGGGCAGTTAATATATAATAAATTTATTTAATGAAAGAAAAGAATATGGAAAATTAACAAAAAATATTTGTGTTGAAAAACCGATAAAATTATACGCATATATACAATCAATGAAATATTTAATATCAAGGTAAACATTTACAATTATTTAAAACAAGTGAATATAATCTTGTCATTTAAATAGATCTAATCCATTAACTTTTTCAACTCTAAAATTCCCGAAATGTCCAAAAATCCCTCTAAAACTTCCAATCCCTCTTTAATAAGTTTGATTCATTAAATATCCAAGGAGCTCGCTTTGTTCGTTAACATAATTTAGCCTGCAGAATTTGGGGTTCGTCTTTTCGCCGAACCCACTTCCTTGTAACAATTCCCCTGATAATTAAAGGCTAAACGAAACCATTTCTAGTATATCGATCCTTAAAGCATAATAACTGTCGTTGCAGTTTTTCGGCGGAGTAGGGTTTATATATTTATTCTTTGGAATTTAATTTTTAATTTCAATTATGCAGTAGACATCACTTGTTGTGATCACGGATGTAATGATCAATACTTTTTCCTGGTCAAAATAGCGAGAAGTACAAAAATACATAGAAGTTCTAACGATTCTAATAAAAAGCATTTAATGTGTATTAATCAAATTCGATGGTCGTTCAGCATGAAATTTTTATTAAAAAGAATCAATGATATTGTTCATTAAAAAGTGGATTTCTGTAGAAGTATGTAAGAATTGACTCAACTTTGATGTACACTCATGATCATAAATTAAAGATAACACCAGCTTCGGCAAATAAAAGTTCAGAAACAAAATAAAAGTCACTTATTCATAAAATCATTTGTTAAATAAAAGATAACGAACAAAAAAAGATGTTGTATTTTGATAGTATTCATAAAAACTACGAAGTTTCCTCCTAGAGCAATTATGAAAATATCTCCCTTACAAAACAAATTACATAGTTAGTATGATGGCTAATACATTGTATGTCTCCCAGACGATGAAATATAGTCCGTACAACGTCTAGACATCTGAGTATCAAACTATCGAGCTAACTCCCCTCAGCAAGCAATGCTTTCTGAAGTTCCGGCACTCATGTAGGAGATAGTTAATGAACTATAACTCATCGGCCAAGCATATCCCACACATGCTTTATCGAATTCAAATCAGGTGAGAATGCTTCCCATTTCGTATGGGTGATATCCTCAGATTAAAAGTATTCATTTACGATATTTGCAAGGTCAGGACGGGCGTTATCATCCATAAACGCCCATAGATAAATCTCATCCATAAACGACCAAGGAACCGCAAAATAAACTTATATGTTGCTCCAGAATGATGTCTCGGTAAATTTGGCCTGTCATGGTATCTATTTCAACATGCGGATCTCTTCTGCAGCTCAGTATAAATCCACTCCAAATTAGCAATCCTTCACCACCATAACGGTATCGTTCAATGATGTTCTCTTGCCGGTAACGGGTACCTGGCATTCTCCATATGAAAGTCCGACGCGAATCAAACTGCAAGCCAAACCTGGACTCGTCGGAAAACATCACACAAACCCACTATGATGATGTTCACATTTCATAATGCATTGCAAAATTGGATTTCCGCATAATTCTGAATTACCCTTAATTTATGACAAGAGTTTAAATTGGGTAACAACTACAGAAGGAAAAGAACATCATGTAGGGATGAAACGAAGAGAGGACGGCATAATACACTATGAGAACAATGCCTATGAAGAGGAACTAGAAGAGAAAACACATCAGCCCTCTATACCCTGCAAGCCTTTCAACTCTTAAGGTTAGTTCAATACAATTATGAATCTTTTACTGAATTTTATTCATTTGAAAGGTTTATACAACGAATGTTTCATAACTCGATAGTATCAATAACTTTTTACGACAATCGGCGTCCTGGCATAGAGGTAGTGCGTCTTCCCCGTGATCTGGGCGTCCTGGGTTCGAATCCCGGATCGGGCATGGTTGTTCTTCCGTTGTTCTATCTGTGAGATGTATGAATGTGCCCTCCTGTAAAAAGGGGTTGTGTAAGCAAATGTGATGCGCGAGTAGCTAAGACGTACTCTTGGCCCTAGTTGGCGCTGCTAAAAAAAAAAAAAGAGACGCTCCCGTACCGGATTAAAATCGCTGCCTTCGTAACAGCGGGCTTGTGTATGGCAAGTTTCATAAAAAACAACACATTTTTACGAAAGTTTAAAAAATAAAATATATATGAATATTTTTCAATGCTTTGTATTGTATCGATTCTTCTATTAAAATGAATGAATCATAGATAATTAACCGGTTATTGGTTTTGTTTCAAACTGTGACAAGTATCGATACTAAAGATGCTAAATCTGTGTACCGATTCTTATCCATCTGGATCTCTTCATTTTAAAATCATGTTAATTTATATTCTAATTGACAGACATAGGAACTTGCTCCAATCAAATTTTGCTCAAAATCTGACGACAGAAACCTGAAAATTTTATGTAGAGACTGTATACTAAATTGCAACCGCTTTGCTCAAAGCGTTTTGAGTTATCTTTGTCACAGACAATGAGATGGGTATTTTCCAAAAATGTGTTTTTCCGAGTCAAGGGTGGTCTAAAGAGTCGATATTCATCAAAATCTCGAGTTCGAATTTTTTTCCGATTACCATACTTTCCCTATAGTACGTACACGAGAAAGTAAAAAGCATTATGTATGTTACATGACTATATATGCCAGAATCTATTTGCATAATTTCATGAATAAACAAAGGAATAAATTCACAGTTTCTTATTCTCTAGATAATGCATGGTTCCTTTTGATTTAACAACACAGGTGAAACATTATGAAAACATAATGTTGAACTTTTCAATTGGACTCATTTCCTTTCCATTTCTGAAAGAGGGTCACTCAGTTCAGGCATTGATCAGAAATGAATCACACTGAAAATCATTTCCTATCCTTGGTTTCTTATCTATTGCTGCAAATATGAGTTCTGACTTGTAATATGTAAATAAGGCTAAACACGGATGCATTATTTCATACTGAGCATAATTTACATAAGAATGTGAATCAGAGAAATGAATCATTTCAGCGTTTCTTACACCAGAGATGACACATTTGGGAAGTGTAGAAGGCATTATTAGCATCCGTATCACCCAGGTGTATGTGTATGTAATGTACAATAAACCAAGAAAAAAGACAAGAAACTTGAAATTTTTCCACATACCATATTTCTTATTCTAACTCATCCCTATATCAAACTCTCAAAAAATATTCCAATTAGATTTAACAAAATAGGCGAAACATTTTGAAAACACAGAGTTGAATTATCCATTTAGACTCTTACTTTTTTTTTTCATTTTGATTAAGGATCTTTTTGATTGAAACATCAATCAGTAGATAATTCATCACAGGAGATGCCACTTTTTTGTCCTGTCTCTAAGTTTGAATAAGCATCGTAATCAGTAAATTTGAGGAGATACAAATACTCTAGTTCACTATACTGATTATCCTTTAACCTCAGCGACTTCTATCCGTTGGCCTGATATATTCACGAAGAACATTTTAACCATTCCACAGAAGATATGGAAGTAATTTATAAACAATTTAGCGAAAGTCCTCCTAGACAAAATAAAACACACATATACAGCACAGGCTTTCAGTGTCGTCCGGATCTTACCATTTTCATCTTGTTTATTGCTACAATTTTGATATAAGTATCGTCATCAATAAGACAAAGGATACAAGGATGCGTTAATTTACTATACTGATTATCCTTTAAGCTCAGAAAATTTGGTCTATAAATTTATGTTGCTCTGATTTATTCATGAATAGGAAACCCGAAATTCCACAGCAAATATGCATGCAATTTACAAACAATCGAGCGAAATCCTTAGACAAAATAAAACAAATACACACATAAGAGGATTTCAGACTCGCCGACTCTAACAATTTCCAACAATATCAAGAAATTAAAAAAAACGAATTTGAATACACTACATATGAATATAACAAGTGTGAAATCTAAGAATATAATAGAATTCAGAAAATGTAACAAATTTAAGCAAGTATAGTACATAATGCATTCATATAATTGTATGTTATTAGGAATAAATAGATGGACATGAAAAAATACATAAAATAGTACATAATAGTAGTAATAGTATAATGTAATAAATAATGAAAATGTAAATACTCTTAAAAGATAATAAGTAGAATTTAAAAAAAATAGGGAAAATGATATATCATTAATTCAAGCCTGTAAGAATAATTTTGGAAAGAACAGTTTTATTGCCAAATAAAATTATTATTAAACAAAATGCTCCTACATCTAGAATTCAAAGCAATAATGTATGGAGGGAAAGCATACTGTACCGGTTAGAAGATACGTAAATAAATAATTATCCGAAAAAAATCGTGGATTCGTTGGGGTTACTTAAAGAAAACATAATAAAATATCAATGTGATTATATAATTAAATACTAATAGGAAAATATTTACAAAGTTATCTCATTTTTATACACGTAAGAAAGATGATGCAATAAAGTTAATAGTAAATTTACAAAATAGAGAAAATGAAACATTGTTCAAATTTACAAAATAGAGAAAATGAAACATTGTTCAAATTTAAGCATGCAAAAATAAAACATTGTTCAAATTTAAGCATGCAAAAATAATATTAGAAAGAACAGCCTTAATGTCATTGAATATTCTTACATAGAGAATTCGATATAATAATGTGCAATAATAAAGGCAATAGAGTATAGAGGAAAAGCAAACTGTACAAATTAGAAGACACAAGAGAAAATAAATCCTACATCCAAAAAAAAAAAAAAGAAAAACGTGAATTCGTTTGAGTTACTTTAAGAAACCATAATAACATACTAATATAATTATATAATTGAACACTAATAGAAAACGTTTTACAAAGTTAAAACCAAACACATTTCTAGAAAAAAAAATTGAAGAACATGGAATTCCAGTGAAGGCAATCTGAATAAGGGTACAGCATATCTTGAAACGGCAAGAATGTAATTGAGAAATCACAATCCTTTAAAAATTATGTAAAGACGAAAATGAGGATTATAGATAAGATATTTCAAACTATTGATCATTAACCAAGATAATTGTAATAATTGAGTCAAGAATATGACATGGAAAAATCAATAATTGATCTAGATATATTCTCATTGAGTGTGTTAATAGCAATCCAATCCAATTTTAGTCACGTTTTCAAATTTAAAATTAGCATATGTATATATTAATTTATTGTTGTAAATCTGTAAATTAAAGTAAAATGGTATAAAGAAAACACTAATAGAAGAATATAGATTTTTTTTTAATTTCGTTATTTTTTCAAGAAATAATTTACACAACATTTAAATTTACAATATTAAAGATGCGTAAATTTATTTCATTCTTATAAAGGCAGAATCATCTTGAAAAAATGTCTCAAATATTAGTCTTTATTATTTGAAACGATTTTAATTGCTAATCATTTATAACGCTTCGCAGTCTGGATAAAAAATGTTAATAGAAATCTTGACAGCATCAAGTGATACAAGTTTTGGAAGATCCATGAATATATTCCCAAAATTTCAGAATAACCACTGATAGTTAAAAGCGTAGTTTCTATGGGAGCAGTGAAATAATAGTTAAAGCTGACAGGAAACTAACCTAGAATAAGATAAATTAGCAGAATGGGATATAGTTGGGATCGTTTAGATTAATGGTTAAGTAGGTAATTGATAAATTTTGGAATAAAATTATCTTGACTAAAATGGTGTGAAGTAGGTGAAAAATAACATGATAAGTAAAAGATTTTTGAAATTAGAAAAGTTATTTTTAATAAGATCAATTAAGTACTTTTGCATATGGAAATAAGATAAAACGATTCACAAATCTTATGTCTTCTATGATATTTTATAATGAGTTTTCGTTAAGTTTAAGTTTTAATTTTGATATAAATATAATGAATATGTCGTTTCATAACCAGATTTCGTTTGGGGCTTAGCTCATTTTATTAATATTGTAAGCCCTAAAGTTATAATTAGTGCTTGAAATAGTAATTATGACTTTATTAAGTACTAATAAGAAATTTTACTAAATACCACATCTTGTTTACATCTTTTTTTGAAACCTGTTCAAGTAAATTTTTGTAGTTAAAAACATAAATTGCCTAAGAGATCTATCTTTCGGAAATATTAAAATCTTAGTACCTGGAAAATCAATATTCAGTATACATTTCTTTAAAATGTAAAATGGTGTTTTTGGGGGGGGGAAATATTTCGATAAGAAACACATACTGGTTACATATAAATAATTTTAAGTCTATTCTACATATGAGCTGGTCATTTAAATAAAAAAAAATCATGAATGCCCATAGTTTAACATGATATTCGAAATGGTTAATACAAGGATTCAATTGTTGCTATTGGATATGATCCGAACGTATTCGCATTCGGATAATGTCATATAGCACTCTGTCACAAAATTTAGAAGCACCAGCAGGTAATCATCCTACGGCAACAATGTATGTACCACAAAAATTTATGAGCTGGCGCTATATGACATTGTCAACATGAGAGCAGACAGAAAAAGGCTCTAATAGTTAGTTATAAAAAAATATTTTTCGTGTAAAATCGCGTTTTTTTTTCAGTAACGACACTTGTATAAATACACTTAAAAAGAAAAAAAAAACCCTTATCCAAATATAAAATTCGATCCAAATCATTAGAGCTATTTCCGAGATATACGAAATAAGTTTATATATATATATGTATGTATATACAAAAACTGCTCGTTCAAAGTTATAGGATATTTAATTTAAGCTATTAGGAAACTGAAATAATGATGTAATAATCATTAACCAATAGAAATTATCTTCTTAAAAACGTTCTTGTATGAAGCCAAATAATGGTGTTACGGTTTATTATCCTTTGAGAAATCTGTAAAAACCAAGAGTCTCACATTTTTATTTAGTCTCCCACATGAGAGCTTTGTACTTTGTAGTATTGAAAAATATGTATTTTGGACGTCTTTTCTTTTTTCTTTCAAAAGATTGAAAACAAATTTGACATAAAACTACAATTTTAGTAGCAAGATAACATTCGAAATTTCATTTATCTAAATTGTTGCATTAATGATCTTACACGCATACGAATGAGGAGCTACAATTTCAGATATTAAAACTGAGTAAAAGATTTTGCTTATTTAGTTCTTTGTTTTTAGTTATCGCGTTTTTTGCAGCCGGACAGAAAGACAGACATAATTCTGAGAAAGAATTTCATTCAAAATTTGACTCACATCTACTAAACTAAGGTAAAGACTATATTAAAAAAAACTAATCTTTTTTTTAATTCATTTTTTAAATTATCGTCTGAGAATTCTCACATATAAACAGAATCCTAAATATGAAAATTTCTAACTTAAGGCAGCCATAAATATAAAGAAAATTATTTTCGTCCAAATCTTGCGGTCAAATTTTTTGGATGATTGTAATGATTTTTCTTTACTTAGTTCATATATGAGAAAGAAAGAAAAATATTTTTTTTGAGATTAATAAATAAAGGGTATCCCAAAATGAACGCAAGATTTGGATTTGCCACCATTCGCGCAGTAAAGGGTTAGCAATCCTATTAAAAGAGTCATTTTACAGCTTATAGTTTAGGGTTGGTAAAAATGGAGCGTTACACAATGAAACAATGTGTTGACGCAAGATTTGTATTAAATAAATAAAAAAAACTATTTTTTTCTTTAAATTATTATATTTTTATTGAATCGGAAAGTGCACAGGATAGATGTATGCATGGAATAACACATAGGAAATATTGCCTGAACAGTTTTACTGGCAAGTAAGCATTCTTTTGTCGAAATTTTCTATGATCATTTTCCATAAATGTGGCTCAATTTCGTCTATGTAACGTTGAATTCCCTCCTTCAATGCACACGTGTTTGTGTGGTTGTTGGCATAGAACTTTGAATTCAAATAGCCCCATAAAAAGAAATCTAGTGGTGTTAAATCCAGTGGTTTCATACAATCTATGGGGCCAATTCTCAAATGTTGGAACTGTGACAACCAGGCTTTCATTAATTTTTAAATACTGTTTAGCAAAGAAAACACGTTCTATTACGTAACGTTCCATTTTTATTAACCCTAAACTATCAGCTGTAAAACGGTTTTTAATAGGTATGCTAGCTCTATGCAAAACAAATAGTGGAAAGTTCACATATCAATTCAATTTTGGGACACCCTTTATATGAAAATATTATAGATAATATTATTTAATATAACAAGAAGCGAAATCTAATCTTAAAAAGTTTTTTGCCATTAATAATTTGAATGTTGTTTTAATAAATATATAAAGTACAAATAATAGTACTATCCGCATCTCAATAATTCTTTATTCATTGAAATGATATCTATATTTTTCAACACGAAAATCGCATGAAAAATATTACTATATATGCCTTAGGGCCTAAGGTTTATCTACTGCAAAATAAGCAATTAATATTACATAAAAAGATTTCAACGCATTTTATACAAGTTTTTACTGATTGCAACAGCATTACAAAGTCTTTTTGTAAATTATTACATAAGAAATTATTATAATTATACAAATTATTATATTTTGTAAATTATTATAGAAAAGTAAATTTTACATTTAAAAAAAATATATTTAAAAAGTTTCCTTTAAAATATTTTTCATGAATTCATATAGTTTTTCTTTAAACTTGCTTTTCCACAAAATAGATCGAAAACTGAAACTGAAAACGGTAAAAAGAAGAGAAAAGTAAATGTCAACTTATACCGGTCATCATAAGATTTGTTTTCTGAATTCTGAATAACCCTGAATATTCTATTTCAAGTGATAGATCGAGTCGCCTTCTGTTTCAAGAAAAAGTGGAATCTATTCAATACCAGCTGTATATATATTTTCGAAATTCCGATGGATAGCGATTTCTCGGAATTTGAAAGAGTTTTGGAATAAAAGTCTGCATTGAATCAAGTTTTCTTGAGCATTTGAGCTGTCAGAAGAGACTGAACACAAGTTTATTTTTTGTAATAAAAGATTATGATTTCCTCTATTTAGATATAAAAAAAATGACTCTAAAAATTGGAGAGGATAAATTTCTTTGCTATAAGTTAAGCCAACTTAATATTATGTGTGATATATCATAGAAATATATTCAAAATCCACAACATAAGCATATTCAATTCTATCAATATAAAGCTATATTATGAAGCTCTAATACATATACTTTTTGAGAATTGGTTTAATTTTCATAAAAGAGTTTTATATTGAATTCAATACTGTTTTTCAAAAATGCTTTGCATTCTTTTTTTATGACATAAAATTTTTCTTTATGCACCAAACGATTTCATAATTTGATGGAAAGAAATCGAAATATGTTAACATTCGAATTTTATTATGTGATTTTTGTATAGTAAAAGTTTATGATTTCCTCTATCTAGATATAAAAAATTGACTCTAAAAATTGAAAAAAGATAAAACTTTAGCTAAAAGAAAATGCTTTGTATTATGTGTGTTATATTATAGATGGATATTCAAAATCAACAACATGAACGTATTCAGTAATATCAACATAAAGCAATAAATACGCAGAGCAATATACATTATTTTTGAAAATCGCTTTAGTTTTCATAAAAGATTTTTACATTGCTTTCAAAATTGAAATGCATTCTTTTTTTTAAAACATAAAGTGATTTTATTTTTTGTTGGAAATAAATCGAAATATTTTAGCATTCGAATTTTTCATGTCATAAATTATTTACTATTATCCCATCGTCTTAAATTATGAAAAAACTGTATTATAGAATTTGATAGAAATGCATTATAGAATTTTTTATTGTGTACCACTTGCTTCTCTTCCAAGATAAATCTATCTATTATCCCATCATCTTTCATTCATGAAAAAACTGTATTATAGAATTTACCTCTATGGAAGGTCAGATTGAGTCATGTGTCTATATTTAAATGACTTGCATAAAGGAAATATGCTAACTTATAGAAGAAATTAAACTATTAAGATAAAATAATTTAATTCAATGAATTTTTGAAAAGAAGAAAAAAAAATTCAAACGGAATTTCTGTGAATTAATTTCTAAATGAATTCCTAAATTTATAAAAAAAATAGGCGTTTCTTTTATGCCAATACTTTCAAAATCTAATAAGTTTAAACTGTTTATTATTCTAGTAATGGCTGACCTAATTAGAATTTCTTATAAGTCAAAAGAGCATGTATTTATAGGTTTCATTATATGTGAAACATCCAATTTGCTCAAAAAAGTCTCAAAAGTTTATTAAAAAAATCTGTAATAGAAACTTATGTCTTATCATCCAAGAAATGAGTAATAATACAATAATCAATTCTTACATAAATTCATTGTTTTAAAAAAAGAAGTGTAAAATAATACTTTTATTATATTTTTGTTTAAATTCAAAATGACGAATCTTACCTTGCGATAAAATTAAGTTGATATTCTAACAAGAGTTTAAGTATTAAACTAATATTCTTCATATTTCAGCATCGTGATGATTATTTGCATAAAGCATTAGCATAATTTTTTATCTTATTTATAATTGAATTTAGAAATTAAAAAGTTGATGAAATTTGAGAAAAATTTTGCATATTTTATTTATCCGGATTCTAACATCTAAAACAAGAAAAACCTTGTATATTGCAATTCTTTTTCTTTTGGTTCAATATCATAATAGGAAATCTACATTAAACGTTCTATGCTACTGTAAAAAAGCGGAACTCTCCATAATAACATTATATTTTTTTTTGCAAAATTAATTCAGAAATATAATTTTGAGTTAATAAGAAGCTAATCAAAATAACTTATAATTAAAAAGATTTCACAAAAATAAAATATGTAAAATTTAATTTTCCATAGCTGTAAAACAGCTGAACGGAAAGAAAGAAAAAACTGAAGATGATATTTCGTGAATTATATATTTTTTTATAAAAGAAATATAAGAACTGGGAAAATTTCATTTTTTAAATTATCATTTTTAATTATTACTCATTTTTTTGTTTTTAAAAAAATATTATAATAAGTATATTGATATTTTTATTTTTTACATTCTGTTTTTTTTTCTCCTTTCATTATGCAATAGATATTCTAAAATTTTACAAAATAATTCTGAGGTATTAAATATTCTCCATCAGTTATATTTTTAACTAGCTTACATTTTATTCTCTGACATATTCTTAGAGCAATGGTAAGTTTAAAATCAGAAGTTCATTAAATTCAAACATTGATACATCCAATTAATTTTTCAAGGACATCGTACTTTATAAAGAATAATACATTTACCATGGTAAAACTTTAGTTAAATTGACATTTTCTTTCGGTCAAGAATTCTCAATAAATTCATTAATGGAAAAATAATAGTTTTTCAAGAGATGAAGTTGAATTTAATACATAGAAAATTATTTTTTACTGTCTCAGATGAATTTATTTAATAGAAGAAGTTAAGAAATTTAAAACATTGTTGTGCAAATATATTTTAGAGTGAAAGATATTTTAAAATTACTTTTCCCAATTACACACACAATTTTAAATAACATAGATTTTTTTTTCTTAACTCAACAATAAATGAATTTTTACATACAACTTTAAGATAATCGTTTTAACATAAATTGACTGTAATAACTTTTAAAGTAATCTCTAGAATAATAGACTTGTTTTTAAATTTACATTTAGGCTATAAATGTAGCAAGTTTTATAATTATTTTCTTATGTTATTGTAGAATAAATTTTAAAAAATAGGGATTTTTTTAATTACATTTACATTAAAATTTTTCCAATCAGCACTTGTTATTCCGAACCTCTGAATGAACCTTTGATTCTATACCATGTTGAGACCTTCAGAAAGATATATAAACATGCATTTTCCTTCCCGAATTTTCATGCCACACCAGCAAAAGATTATTTGGCCCATATGGAGTTTACTTTCATCTAATCCGCTTACATAGCTATTTATTTGTAGAATCGGATTTCGGACTTGGGAAAACCTTCAGCTCTAAGCCGAATACTCTACACCAGGTCACAGCGGGTACACTAAGAAGATATAAGTAAGGAATAGGACAGAGTTACAAGAAAGAATTTTCCCTCTTCTGCAGTCATTGGAAGAGAAGATGCATTCGTATTTTTTTACCTTCTTTAGTGTTTTCCCTTCATATTCCCTCTTTATTACCCATTAATATAGCATTTATAACTATAATGGTAAAATAGGGCATAGAAGCTTAACTATGATTTGAGAAATTAGAGGACTGACAGATAGCATCGTATAAAAGTGGCATGCTATTTGTTTTAAAATACATCATTTAAGCATGTCCGAACACAAAGAAACAACTATTCTACTGGGGCAACAACTGTAGCGAATTCAAAGAAGCTATTCCAATATTGATAGCATAACCAATAAAGAGTAAGCTTAAGTGAAGATGGTGCTTTATATAAAACACAATTGTTTTCATCACAACAATAAATGTGCATACTGCTATGAGATATAAAATAGGTAAATATTGGGGTAGCGCTATATCTGTATGGCATACCCAAATATGTGTCAGTACAAATTCTTTTATTTACTTTTTTTTCCTCCTAATTTTTTATTTAAATTTATTTACTTTACAAGTAAAAGCATACTGCAAAAGCAAATTAATAGATAGTTATTATTTTATTTGCATCTTTTATATTAGTACATTTTATATTATTATATATTGTTATTTTTATCTATTATATCTGTATTTTATTATATTTACATTACAAAAAGATTCGTAAAAATTTATAAGAAATGATAAAGGATGAAAACCCAAGAACAAATAGCAGTAATTTTTTTTTTATTATTTCTGTATTAAATTTAAACATACTTTTGAAAATATTATGTAACATTAAACTAATAATATTCAATTAAAATGTATCAAAATTTGAGCAAAATTAATACTATAATAATATTAAAAAAATTCTCATTTCAAATTAAGCAAGCATATGCATACGAAGTTGCATTTTATCGCTATTCATTTTAAACCTTAATTATTCGTTGGGGATTCATTTTTTAATTCCCAACAGTAAAATAACAATTACGGTTACATAACTCTTTAAAAAATTGTTGTCAAAAACAAGGCATAAAAAAGCATTTATTTTCGAAATTTTGACACGTAGGCGGAACTTTAAAAGCAATATTTTCCCTCAACCTTTATTTTAACATATCGCCAGTAAAAAGAAATTTACAGCGGCTATTTTTACTCAGAAAAAAATCCATTTTCTTTCAAAAAACTTAAAATGTTCCCCTAAACGTCATACCGGCACTAATTTGCATCACAAACGACATGTCAAATCCTTCTCTGAAAAATCTCGAGAGTTTGTTTTTGATTTTTAACACAGCCGACTGGAAATAAGTCGAATAAGAGCAAAAACAAACTGATGTTTATTTTACCTCGGAAAATGTTTTATGCCATGATTTTTACATTCTTATGTTCCTGTCTTACATGTCACTTTGAATACCGTGAATGATTAAGTATTGGATTGCGAACAAAAGAGTAAACATTAAGAACTGAATTTTATGTCGATTCTTTTCCTTGTCCATGGAACATTTTGCCATTTCTTCCCTGTAATGTTTTATGCAAGGAGAGTTGTGAGTTTAACTGCGTAAACGAAAAGAAGTAAAGAAGGAATATTTCAAATTTTATTCTTTTATAAAATATTGTAACACTTTGTTTCTTAAATATTGTCCTTCGAAGGCAATGATTGGACGAGTAAATTTTTCGTTGTCCCTATCATCTCCGTAAGTTGATAAATAAAATAGGCCACCAAACAATTGATTAATGAAATTTGAACCATTTAATAAAACATTGCGATAAGAATGATTTTCTGAATTACTGATGAAATAAAATATAAGATAATCTGAAGAAATAATATCTTTAACATTAAATTTGGCGAGTAAATGTTCAAAACGTGATAGACATTTATTCTGTAAAATAAGGAATTTTATTTCAAATTAAAATTCCAAAGGGTAAGAAATCACTTCCTGATAAAAGTTTGGCGATTTTCAAAGGATCTTGCAATTTGCGATTGGACAAGAAAATCAGGAACATAGCTCCAAAGACAAAGAGATTTTTCATCATTTGTAGCATTACATATCCATAGCCTTCATTATAAGTGAGAGTGCTTTATTTGGGTAAATGACTTGAAGTTTTGTAGCTTCATTTTATTGGAATTAATGAACTGAGGCAATATGAATATTGAGCAGAGGCATTATGCCTTTCCAAACACGGATTATTATTTTTCTTCTATATCTTATATTTCATTGTATGAATATTAAAAAATAATGTTTACTCTTTTCATTTATATTTAAAATACATTTAAAAAAACATCCAGACAATGCCGGATATGAGTCACAATAACTTAAAGATGGTTAGAAGTTCTGTTATGAAATTGTTAAGGCACAAGAAAGTTGCTTTTGATACTAGAACTTTGAAAGAATAAATATATTACATTCGAGATAAATGAATGGTGGTAAATTGATAAATGTGATGGAAAATGCCATGTGCTGCAAGCATCTGACAATAAGCCAGCTTGACTAAAACAACATTTTTTTAAAAATCTCTACTTATAAAGGAAGTATATAAGTTTTATAAAGAAAAATATATGTATATGCGTGTTGGCCCTCTACGAAACAGACCGTTTGCCCTAGAAACACCAAATTCTGCACAAATATACTTTATAAGGTTGGAATGTTGCATTTTTAAATCTTAATTATAATACTAATTAAAAATAAAAAAGGATACTCTAGCTTTTTTCGTGATGTTACAGGAAAATATTATCGTAAAAAATCACTTTTAAGACCAATTTTAAATTTTTAAAAAATGTAGTTTTGATGATATGAATTTAGTTATCAATCACATTTTACCAAACTTTCGACAATGTCTCAAAAATATTTTTTTAATACAATTTTCTAAAATTGGCTTCATTTTTTTGCAGATCAAATCAAACCTTTTCCATTATTTCATCAAATCTTTAGCAATACGATCTTTATCTTATCAAATCTTTAGCTTTAGCTATGTGTATAATTTTTTGAAAGATCAATTGGCATGAGAAATCAAGAAAGGACATTAGATTGTCACAAAAAATGCAGAAATTCAAATAGATTACTCAGATATTTCTTAATGACCCTATGATATTATGGGGTAATTCGTAATGGAGTCAACTCCATTACGAATATTCATCTACATATTAAGAAAATAGGTGTGAACCTATTAAAGGTAGAGTTATTATTAAAATAACACTGTCTAATATTTGGCTCATATCGACTTTAAAAACTAGATTTGAAGTAATTCAATTAACGCTACTTTAATTACGTCACAATTGGATGTTTTGGAATAATTTGTAAGGGGAAAAAATGAATATCAGATTTTTAAAAAGAAGTTTAATTAAAATTAAAAAATAATCAGGTAAAACACAAAACACAACTTGGTTGATCGGCAAAGGAGGTTGAATTAATAGTGAACATTGAAATATTTAAGTAAAGAATTTGATGTTTGTTGTTGCATTTGAATTTAAGCATTTAATTCATATAATTATTGTTCTCGAAACGCAAACACTATATAAGTACATTCTTTTTATTACCAACAGAAACAGAAGTCAAATATTCCACTTTTAATCGCATTGCATTTTGCTTAACAAATACTCACCAAAGCGTTCAAATCACTTCACATCATTTTATGGTATTTCTGCTTCCTTCTTTATATCGAAAGTTACTCATCAATTATGGGTCACAAAAGATTTTTGTGACTTGCAGTATTTATGTGGTCTATTCTGCTCTGAATATAGACAGAAATAATCTTTGAATTGGAGAAGTGGCTTTGGCCATTTCTATATTTTGACCATTCAAGCCATTCATATATATTTTACTTATTAGCTTCACTGCGATTGCATTCGATATCCATTATTACCTTCTTCTTAAATTATATCCTAATTGAGATGGGTCGATGTTTAGCAGACATTAACACTGAACTTTTTATTTCCTAATAGTAGACGTATCCGTCTAGACGGGTTTTTATCCTGTTAACGATATCTCTGATTAATTAGCGAAAGCCGCAGTAGAAAATCTCATGCACATTTGCAGAATGCTTAAGAAATAATATAATGATAATTAACTCTAATTTTAATTCCAAATTAATTCCCAAAGTCTGATCGTAATTTAGCCCATATCAAAGTCCTTCTAAAATATACTCATATTTCCTGACCCAATTCCATTTTTTCTATTTTAATTAATTCAAGAGAAGCTTTGCAAAATGCTTTAATCAGCAGTTCCCACGCTCCGAGTGAAAGGATAAAAATTGCTGATCTAAACAAATTCTTTTTTAAAAGATCCCTGTGTTTCCCTGACTTGTGATTGACATGTGACGGAAATCCCTATTAAAATCTCACAGTATATATTCACAGGAATAAAATTTTCATCAGCTTTTCCTCATTTCGCTCTGTATCGTTCTTGTTGTGAGTTTGCTCGTCGCTTCTGCTTGTACATAATGCGTGCCTCCTCGGAATGAAATAAAACGACGTCAAAAAATCGAAAGTCACTTCACTGTCTTCGAAACTGCATTTTGATTCAATAATTATATATATTTATATATATATACTATTTGTAATGCAATTTAGTTGTAAATATATAGATATATTGAAAATTTACATTAATAATCTGGAGTTCTATAAATTGAAAACTCATTATAAATGGCATTCTTTGCAAAATAACAGTTGTGTGGATTTTTTAATATAAAATTTATGCATTATCTTCGGAAAGAATCCTGTTTAATTTCTTTTAGCTTTGCCCCGCAATTCTCTCGTCTCTCCTTTTGTTTATTTGCAGTGGAATCTTCTCTGTACACGATGTTGAAGAACACTCAAATTCAAACTAATCATTAAAATTGAATTGAAATAAATAGTAATCTAAGAACAGGAAAAAAAGTGCTTCGCAAAATAAAAATTTTTAGAAAATACTGAATGTAAGAAAAGAAAAAAATATTTCCCACTGCTTTGTGATGAGAATATAACGAAAACTGAATACCTTAATTCATTGACTTTTGCTGAAATCCAGTATAAAAAATATAAAAAAAAAGTTTAAGATCCCATAACTAGTTATTATTTATGCATAATTTTATTAACATATACAAAATTACTTGTCTTAATCGTTAATCATGAAAACTCAGTGTATATATATTTTTTACAGATTTCAGCGGATAATTATATATACTATGGGGACTTATGGCCACCACCGTAACGCCGGTTACTGGTAATCCCTAAAGCACTGAACGTATTAACAAAACGCCACGATAGTGAAAATGAGGTTTCCATTTCTCCATGTGAAATTCTGTGTTAATTTATATTCGAATATCCGGACAGACAGACGGATGTTGCTCAAAATTCGTACTTTGTCAATAAATTCTATTTGTCATCTATTCTATTTTTTCAAAAATCTAAATTCTGAAGAAAAAAAATCGTTTGCTTCTTTAGAGTTTCGATAGCTAACCCAACTTCCAAAATAACTGCGTCTTAATTTAGTAATACGTTAATCTGAATAAACAGATTAAATAAATAATCTTGAATAAATGGAATTTATTATGCAAATAACTGCGTTGCAACTGCGATTACGATTTTTTTTCCCTGAAAGAGGGATTACCGTAATTAATTGAATTAACTGCAACTATTCGGAGCTCTGTGGGCCCCATAACTTCGATTTAATGAAAATTTATTGCATATAACTTAATCGATATTCAATTAGGTAACATGCCATTAGCAATATCGTGATGGCTTTAGTTTTTCCCTAACATCTTGAAATACGAAGCAAAAGTAGATTACGGTATAGGGCTATCCCATTATATTTAACTCATGAATATAACAAGATAGCTATGATAAAATTATTATATTATCTATTTAAGGCAGATCAGATGAGACAGTAAATTGAATTTTAATTTTCAACAGGATAGGATTGATTTTCGAGTCACTTTAAAAAAATCTGTCAGTATTTTAAAATTATCAGAAATTAATAATAATTTTCAATAAACCTTACAGAAAATGAAAATAATAAATTATTGCAAATCCAGAACGCGCAGATAGTGTGTCATTACAATTTATTTTTATCATGTGAGAACATGATGTTGTTTTGGTTAGGGGGGTTTGAAGCTCGAAATCGCGTAGGCAATGAATATTGAAAAGCGAAATCGCTTATTCAAAGAATAAATGACAACTTTCATCATCATCTTTTAATGGCATAAATTTCTTATCTGCTTTTGCCAGTATTGCATTATTATTATGTATGCTTTTCTGAAAGCAGATGCCTTTTTAAAAGGTTGACCTGCTTTTACCAGTATTTCATTATTATTACGTATGCTTCTTTGACAGTAGATGCGTTTTTAAAAGGTTGACGTAGAACTATGACATCATAGCTGCTATTTCATCTCAACACCGGTCGAGCTCCAAAACTTTGTTTGCCAGCTAGAAAAATTGAAAATGAAAGTTTTAAAAAAAATATCATTATATATAGACAGGGATAGAGACCGTCAGAGAAGTCTCGTGATAATTTCAAACCGGTTTAAACTGGTTAATGACTTAAATTAATTAATACAAATAATGACTTAAAAATAATAATGTTTTCACATGATAATTTGAAATTTGCAATCGTAGATTTCATTATAATTTAATTTATTTTTTTTTGCAAAACATGATACTGAAGTTTCTGTATTACACGACAGGTAAAAAAAAAAGGACTTGTTTGTAGAGTAAAAAAGCTAATACATGATAAATCATGCTTATCAAATAAGATTATAGCAATGCCTTTTCTATTTTCTCTTAACCAAAGAGATATTATTGTAATCGTTAAACCTTTCAGAGTCGAAATATTGACTGATCTGCACATTTCAGACCTCAACGAGTCTAAAAAACATATTTTTTGTTATTATGTTTGGTTGTTTGTCTGTGAATACAATAAATCAAAAATTATTTGAGTTACTGATGAAATTTGATATATGAACGTTACACCAAATTTGTAGCATTCTATCAAATTGTGAACAAATTCCATACACATTAACTTGTCTCTTGGTTGCCTGATTTGCCATATAGTAATGAACATGATAATTACGGAACTTAAAGATCTAGATAGATGAAATTTGGTACACAGGCTTAGCATCTAAAATTTAGATTCTTATCAGAATTAGAGACAATATCTTTTTTATCGTCTATGGATCTATACTTTCGCATTCACGTGAACACAATAATTAAAAAACGAAATGATTTAAATAAAGGAAATTTGTCATGTGATCTTGTGGCTGTAATTATAGTTCTGTACCAAATTTTGGCTTTGATCGGCCTTAAAACATGCCTTTAAATTGTATATTCAAAGGTCAGGTTCTTGTACTAACCGCATACTTACAATTTATCGCCAAAGTTAGCATGCCAGATTCTATAAAATACTAGATTATCGCCAAAGTTCGGTATTTCTGAAATATTGTTAGCCAATGTTTTCCAATCAATACACAAGTACCAGTTTTCCTTACTATAGTAGTCCAAAGTATAAAATATTCATGTGTGGAAAATAAAAAATGAAAAATCTGAACACCGACGGCATTCAGGACCTTGTTGAAGGTCTACAATTTTATGAGAAGAAACAGAAGAGCACCTTTATTAGGGAATATTCAAGAAAGTTTTGGGAAGACCACGATCACGTAGTTGTACAACGAGTGTAAAAATAAAATACTTTCGAATGCCTTTTCAAAAAATGTAGAAAAAAATATGTTTACATTCTTCCGATTGCCTATGAAGCGATCTATTGAAGTCTGCCTAAAGTCCCGTTCCCATGACCCCTGTGCGCCTTGAATCCGGCGCATTTTGCCGTCTTTTCCCTCAATTGCAGTTATTTGGGGCTGTTTGATGTCTGTTCAATATACCGACAATTTGCGGTAGAGCTCCTGACCGATGTCCACAGGCGAGAGTGGTCCTACAATGGGTTAGGCGGCAGATTTGGGACCATATCCGTAAAGGTAACAGGCCATGGAAAGTAGGCTTAGTTAGGAGCCAATGCATCTTATCATAATACAGTTGACAATATTGTTAGAAACAGAAGTAATTCAATTGTTCAGACAGTTAATTTTCTTAAGACATGCCACACAAGTCATTGTGTAGCATGTCTGAACAAATTGAAATAATGCATCCAAAAAAGATAAATATTCGCCCTGAACTTAAACGATCTGATTATGCAATATTAAGAAGTAGAGTGTATTCAGTTGCATAAGAGTGTCATAGTTTCATACAATAACAGCTTCAATAAGAGGTAGCTCCCGTTGTCGAGAAGGTGGAGCAATTTCTCAGATTATGGGAGAACCTACTTACTTATATGGTGATTTCCTACCCACATAATCATGATGCTCCTCCAAGAAGTGTTGAATTGATAAAAGGAAATGTATTCTAATTTAGTTCAATTATGCTTACACCCAATTTTGAAGCAATAAAAGAACTGTTTTGGGATAAACTTTATAATTTTCATTTCAAGTCAGATGAACGAGGATAGCACTTGAGCTGGCAACTAAAACGATGATATTTAAAAAATAAAACGATGGTATTTTACAAATAAAACGATGCAAATGTGCCAAATATGAAAAATAATCATCCGTTATACGAGGATAATATAGCGTTTTTATTTGTTTACTTTAAATAAATTCCATGTGTGAATAATTATTAAAAGTCAGTAAGTTTGTACACACTGTATGAAATACAAGAAGAAAAGGATATAATAGTGCACACAGTATTAAAGCTGTTACGTTCATTAAATAGTGGCCTAGGGGTAGCGCGTCTTCCCCGTGATCTAAGCGTTCCGGGTTCGAGTCCTGGATCGGGCATGGTTGTTCTCTTCCTTGTGTTCTCTCTGTGAGGTGCTGCTCAGGGGTCTTTACCTTCAGAAGCTACTGCGCAAAAATGTGGCTTAAAATAGTCACACGACCAAAAAAACGTTTATTGAATTCAATTTAATAACACCACTATTTTATTTTAATTTTTATGTGAATTTTTCTGTTCTATATATAAATTTCCCATGGCAATATTTTTTTTTTTCATTTTTCAATTTAAAAATTCTTAAATTGAAATATTAATTCAATTCTAAATTAATATAATCAATTCTTTAAAACTTAATTTTCAATTTGAATAAAATAAATATCGTTCAGAAAATTTAAATTTCAATTATTAAATGAATAAAAATGTTTTTCTAATTACTAAAGGAACTGAATTTTTTTTCAGGTGAGATATTTTCGAATCCAATAAATAGATAAAATATTACCACCCAGAATTAAATTATTCATTCTTTTGCCGAGAATTGATTATATTCTAAAAATGGAACTTCCGCGATTACAGTTATTTTATCTCTCCGGCTGATTCAGAAATGAGATATCTAAACATAATATTCCTAAAAGTATTCAAAATAGATATATCCAGCAATCCTCTAGAGGTCCCAGATATTTCCAATTACCATGGTATAAATAGATTTCATTTAACAGATGAAATCGATGATCGTTGGAACAGTTTTCAGATAATGTTATATCATCTTCATTATCACTAATAAAACCTTGTCCCCGGTAAATTTATGAGCTACTCAAAATAATTGCTATTATTAAAATGATGGACATCAGGACCATATGGGAAAAATAATTGATGATAATTGATATTTTTTAACAATGAAAATATTAACATATATTTAGTTAGTAATAATGTTTAGTTAATTTGCCAATAAAATTTTAGATATGATGATTTCTTTATGGCCTAAACCTTGCAATTCATACATTATTAAAATATTTTATAAATAAGTAAAGATATTGATATTATTTAAGGCTCCCATAATAGTTAATATGAGTTACATGACTGCCAACATTTGAAGCTTAGGACAATTTTGCTAAAAATGATAACCATTGAATTAAAGGCATTAATGAGCATTACTCAATGCGAACAAATGGGTCGCTAAAGGCGGCTAATACAGAAATAAAATGCTCTACTTGAGCATTATTAATCCATTTATTACTCATTCATTCATCATTATTATTCATATTCATTATTATTCATAAAAATAAGGCTTCCATATTAGTTAATATGAGTTACATGACTATCAAAAGTTGTATCAAAACTATTTTGCTGAAGAAGATAAACATAAAATATTGCATTAAAAATTTGAACACATTAAGGCGGCTAATATAGAAATAAAATCCTCTACTTGTGTCTTGAGCATTATTAATCAATTTATAACTCATTCATTCATCATTATTATTCATATTTATTGATATTATTTCAAAGTAAGGCTCCCATAATAGTTAATATAAGTTACATGACTGCCAAAATTTGAAGCTTAAGACAATTTTGCTAAAGATGATAAACATAAAACATTGAATTAAAGACATTAATGAGCATTACTCAATGCGAACAAATGGGTCGTTAAAGACGGCTAGTACAGAAATAAAATCCTCTACTTGTGTCTTGAGCATTATAAATCAATTTATAACTCATTCATTCATCATTATTATTATTCATATTCATTATTATTCATCAAAATAAGGCTTCCATAATAGTTAATATGAGTTACATGACTATCAAAAGTTGAAGCTTAAAACTATTTTGCTGAAGAAGATAAACAAAATATTGAATTAAAAATTTGAACGTGCATTAAGGCGTCTAGTACAGAAATAAAATCCTCTATTTGTGTCTTGAACATTATTAATCAATTTATTACTCATTCATTCATCATTATTATTCATATTCATTATTATTCAAAATAAGATTTCCATAATAGTTAATATGGGTTACATGACTATCAAAAGTTGAAGCTTAAAACTATTTTGCTGAAGAAGATAAACATAAAATTTTGAATTAAAAATTTGAACAAGCCTTAAGGCGTCTAGTACAGAAATAAAATCCTCTATTTGTGTCTTGAGCATTATTAATCAATTTATTACTCATTCATTCATCATTATTATTCATATTCATTATTATTCAAAATAAGATTTCCATAATAGTTAATATGGGTTACATGACTATCAAAAGTTGAAGCTTAAAACTATTTTGCTGAAGAAGATAAACATAAAATTTTGAATTAAAAATTTGAACAAGCCTTAAGGCGGTTAATACAGAAATAAAATCCTCTATTTGTGTCTTGAGCATTATTAATCAATTTATTACTCATTCATTCATCATTATTATTCATATTCATTATTATTCATCAAAATAAAGCTTCCATAATAGTTAATATGAGTTACATGACTATCAAAAGTTGAAGTTTAAAACTATTTTGCTGAAGAAGATAAACATAAAATTTTGAATTAAAAATTTGAACAAGCCTTAAGGCGTCTAGTACAGAAATAAAATCCTCTATTTGTGTCTTGAACATTATTAATCAATTTATTACTCATTCATTCATCATTATTATTCATATTCATTATTATTCAAAATAAGATTTCCATAATAGTTAATATGGGTTACATGACTATCAAAAGTTGAAGTTTAAAACTATTTTGCTGAAGAAGATAAACATAAAATTTTGAATTAAAAATTTGAACAAGCCTTAAGGCGTCTAGTACAGAAATAAAATCCTCTATTTGTGTCTTGAACATTATTAATCAATTTATTACTCATTCATTCATCATTATTATTCATATTCATTATTATTCAAAATAAGATTTCCATAATAGTTAATATGGGTTACATGACTATCAAAAGTTGAAGTTTAAAACTATTTTGCTGAAGAAGATAAACATAAAATTTTGAATTAAAAATTTGAACAAGCCTTAAGGCGGTTAATACAGAAATAAAATCCTCTATTTGTGTCTTGAGCATTATTAATCAATTTATTACTCATTCATTCATCATTATTATTCATATTCATTATTATTCATCAAAATAAAGCTTCCATAATAGTTAATATGAGTTACATGACTATCAAAAGTTGAAGTTTAAAACTATTTTGCTGAAGAAGATAAACATAAAATATTGAATTGAAATCTGAACGAGCATTAAGGCGGCTAGTACAGAAATAAAATCCTCTCCTAGTGTCTTTCCATGATCCGAATAGAATCTATGAAGTTCATTGCATAAGTCACATTCAAATCAGAATAATAAACTCTACAGTAGCCTGTATATTTAATTATATCTTAAAATTTTCTAAGATCCTCAACTTTAGAATCCAACACATAACAAAGTGACTCATGAAAGAATTTAACACGTAAGCCAACAAAAGAAAAATACAAAAATCTTGAATCAAAATTAAATGATCCATAAGTCTCTGTGCCTGAACACCTGTTTACGATATCCAACTGACAGTTTATTGTATTTAACTGGGAAAATCATGTGACCCTTAATCGTCATCAAACAGCAACTAATGCTTAAAAAATCTTATGTCGTTAGTTCTCTGTCATTTCTAATTAAAGTGTATAATAATGCTGTACAACTGTTTTATGTAATATAATGCGCTCTCATAATTTTCGGAAAGGTTTTATAATTCATAGGTTGAATAATTTGCTAGCAATAGAATTACATATGGATAAACAGCAAAATTTTAAATGATCACTTCATGAAAACATTTTATGTTAACCGGTATTAGCCCTCTATTCTTGCATTTTTACTTTCTCGTATATATAGTGTAGAGGAAGGACAGTAATCGTCAAATAAAATTCGAATCCCACGTTTAAGACGTCCCAGAGATCATAAAACACATTTTTGGAAAATGTCCGTCTGTCTATTAATCTCACTATGATAAAGGTAACTCAAAAACGATTTGAGCTAGACAGGTGAAATTTGGTATACGGTTTTTACTCCAAATTTCCAGATTTCTGTCAAATTTTGAATAAAGTCCGTTCAGAGGAAGTTCGACTGTACGGTTATTCGAATGTAAATTAACACGTTAATTTTGACTAACACGTTAATTTCGACTAACACGTTAATTAATTTTTGAATTTAATTTAAAGTTAATTAATTTTGGAATTAATATTAATTTGGATTAACTCGTTAATCCAAGACTGCAATATGAAGAGAGTTAAATCAGTACGCCGATTTAACATCTATAGTGTAGACATGTGAAAACCTTTGAGCCAAATCCAACTATGTTTGATTGTCTGTCTGCCTGTTTTTGTTACATTCGATTAAGAAAGAAAAAACATGTCTAAAGCCCAAATTTGATTCTCGGATGCTGTTAATCATATGCCGAGACTTAATCGCCAAAAATGGCGCGAAAGAGTCGGGAAATATGCTAAATTCCCGCCAAAAGTTAACATTTTGTAACTATTGTACACCAGTGACAATACTTTTTCTGGCATGACAAATTTATCAGAGAGTATGCGAGAAAGTTTTGAGGAGACTACTTACGCTGGTTTGTAGGATTCGTTTGTGTTTGCTGGAATTTTTTTTTATTTGATTGTACGGCCAGGAAGCTAAAGACAGAATTTTAAAAAAATGCGATTGTTTCAATGTCGTATTTGATTTTCAGGAATTTATCTCATAACGCTCTAAAGTGCTATGTTATTAAAATAATATATAATAATCAAAATGAATACAAATCTTCAAATAAAACTTTTGTTAATATAAAAAATAATATGAATAATGGTTTTTGTTTGTTATTGAATAATTAATTAATCGGAATTTAACATCAAACTTGTTTTAACACGAATTCAAATCATAACTTTTCAAAAATCTCTCAAGTGCTATATAACTAAAATAATATTATAACAATACAAATTCTTAAATTAACCGTCTTTTGATATTTACATGAGCAGTTAGCTATTCACAGAATTTTATATGGTAAACAGCAAAAGCTTTAAACGAGAGAATATAGATAGTGTTTTAGGAATTTATTTTATGACAGCTCATAATTTTCGAAATTATATATACATTACTGAATGAATAAGTAAAGGAGCAAAATTACAATTACAAAATAAGCTATATATTCATATTTGGATTGATTTTTTTTCCTGAATCAACATATTATAAGGATGAATTCCTGAAACTAATCTGAATTTTATTTAAAAACTTAATTGTAATATTTCAAAGAAATGCTGAAAGCATTTTATGATTAAGTAGGGAATTGCAAGACATCCTGCAAAGAAAATACTTCATTCAACTTTGTCCGAACCATAACCTTGCATAAATACAGATGCATCAAGACTTGAAAAAGGAAATCCTTTTAGCGCAAACTTTATCTGCATAGTTATTTCTTGTTTCGCTTCTATTAAAACTTTTTTTCCGCCTTTACAAAAGAAAGATTCGTATTTCCAATACTTTGCGAAATTCTTATAAAGCGAAGTGCAGTTTAAATGCAGAGTTAATAAAAAAATATACATAAAGCAGCACATTACGTATTATAGTTAAGACGAAAGTTTTTATTTTCTAGAATTTTCATTTCAAAAGCTTCCTTTGTTAAAGTAGTAAGACTTTTCTTCAAAAGTGATATTTATCAATCTGTGAGAAAACGTTTGGAATTCTCTTTACTTCAATTCGATTGTCTGTCAGTTTTTTTTTTTTTTTTTTTGGATGTGTCAAAATTCCATTATTATTTCTTTGCAAAAAGTTATTTCTGTTTAAATTGAAAGAAAATGGCAAAATGCAATAAAGAACTTTAGTAATCTAGTAGCGCATTTATATTGTGCAATATTACACGATTTGAAACAATATTCGCAATATTGTATAATGTTGTTGTATATCTAAAAAATATATAATGTCGCACAATATTGTACAATATTACACGACTCGAAACAATATTCGTAATATTGTATAATGTTTTTGTATATCTAATAATATATAATGTCGCACAATATTGTACAATATTACATGATTTGAAACAATATTCGTAATATTGTATAATGTTGTTGTATATCTAATAATATATAATGTCGCACAATATTGTACAATATTACGCAACATTATTATCGAATTATGTGCAACTTTGGAAATGCATAAAAATAGACGGCATTAAATATATATGAAAGTATTGCAATGAATATGCAATGTAACTTTCCAGCGTAGTAAATCTCCAGGGCAATGAAGACATTCAACAGATAGCTCTTGTGGATGCCGAGTCAATACACCTGTATTTCCGACACATTTCGAGACTTGGGGCAGAATTTGTCTAATTTGGCGACAAAATCAAAGAAACCAGAAACAGAAAGAATATTAGCGATAATTCCATTAGGACACAAATTATGACGATTATTCCTTGCTCTGTCACGGAAATTATAAAATATCGGCAGGCAGAATCGAAATCAGAACAATATTGAATCGGGTAGTGAATCGGCAGTTGAGTTCAGACCAAATGAGTAGTCAAATGAAACTAACAGACGATCGGGAGACGTGAATTGTTGTGTGAAGTCTCTGTCCTACGAGTTCTCTCTGAGAGCTTTGTACTGTTACGGTTGTTTACTACCATTTCGTCGTTGTGTACGTTTATTGCTAATGCTGTCCTTACGTGCATTTTGTTTGTTTTTTATTGTCTATGTATTTGTGTTTTCGTGTAGAATTAACGATCGCCATTAGTTGCAAAATATTGGATCTCCTCACTATACACTCATATCATAGAACCTTGATTTTGGAGTTAAAATTTCCGGAACTGTATTGGGTAATTTTAAAATGCATTTTTTTTTTCAATTGGATTTCCAACATGTATTCGAAAATCTAAGAATTATGTTTAATTACAGTATATAATTAAACTGTACTGAAAACACAGAGTGAACTTTCTTAATAATGTCTAATATGTTTTAATAGCTTATTAATTTTAATCTAAAGCTATAAAACCCGAATATTTCAATTATTTTGTTTAGAATTTTTGCTAAAGCTTAGTTGATATAAAATCCATTTTTTTTTCTTCTTCTTTCAGGAGACTCATTTTGAAATTCTGCACAGGATATTAAAAATAGTATCAAACTTCGTCAGTACGATTAATTAATATAATGATATATGAATATATTACAGCATAAATAAATATAATTTTAACAGATATGCTAGATGAGTGACTAGATCAATGACTTCTGGCCTTAGGCGACAAATTTGGCAACCATATGGAAAAAATTCGGAAACAAAATGAAGGTTCTAGAAACTAATTAAGGCGATATCATTACTAAGACGATTTGGCAATCCTTCTGGATTTTCTGATAGCCTTTTCGCAAACTTACTTAAAAAGAAAGGTAGGCGAGGTAAAACGATCGAATAAACACTATTTAGAGCATTGATTTCGAATTGAGATCTCCAGTTGTTTTGTCTCGAGAGCTGTGGTTTTGATCTACTGGTCAGTTAACAATTTATTGTTTGCAAGCGTTATTGTTTTCTAAAGAACCGAATTCGTCTGCATACATTTTGATTGCATTTTCCTGTCTGTGTTTCGAATTTTCTTGTGAAATATAACGCCGTTATCCATTACCTAGCTTGTTGGACTTTTCATAGCACACTCACGGAATGTTTTTGTGTAACAATATCATAATTAATCTATCTACATCGTACAATTAATCTAATTCTTGACATTTAAAATGTAATCTTACACATTTTAAATGTTCCATAATATATTTTAATACGGAAGGAGGAATACTTATAGAATCTCTTTATTCGGTGTTTCCTTCTGAGTAATTCCTCTGTGTCAATATGGAATTATGCCATCATTCGTGCTAAGAAATACAAGCCGTCTTTATCTATAAAGTTCAACACTTTCGCCGTTGCACTTCTCCAGAACTTCAGAATGGTTGACACAGCAAATTCTTCATTCATAGAAAAAGTGATATAGGACGATATCAGAAGCATGAGATTGTTCGAAAAGAACTGTAATGTAACATTTTGGTAAGTAATTTGACACCAGGGGTGTCTTTTTTAACGGTGCCTGATTGTCATGGAGTATCTATGGTATGATCTTCCAGACTACAGGAGTTTTGAGTCACCACTAGACGCATGAGATATACTTATATGAAACTTACGGAACTTGTTTTACTTAATCGATCATATGGGAAATGGTGTAATTATTTATATTTAAAACAGATTCCAAAAATTAAAACATCATAAGATAGAATATTCTATTCCATTCGGATAAACAAAGTATCATAATATATCAAGATAAAAAAAAGATGAAAGCTGCGTTATTCGTAGAATTAAAACAGTCCTGTGCGAAATTTCAATGCATCAAATTGGTAATTGTAGTAAACATAGAACTTGTACCATTATGATGCATTGAAATATTATCATTAGACATGGAAAGAATGCATAAATAATAAGACATTAAAAATATTTTTATATGAACAATACGTTTTTGTATTTATTTAAATACTAAATAATTATGAAATAATATCAAATGAAGAATTTTGAATAACCTTCAGTCTGCTTAGTTACGGTAGGAATAGGTAAAGTTCAAGGTTGTAAAGTATCAAAATAGAACTATTAATATATTCAAGACTGTAAAATATTAAAACAGAACTATTAATATATCCAGGGTTGTAAAATATTAAAACAGGACTATTAATATATACAGGATTGTAAAATATTAAAACAGGACTATTAATATATTCCGGTCTGTAAAATGTTAAAACAGAACTATTAATATATTCAGGGCTGTAAAACATTAAAACAGAACTATTAATATATTCATGGCTGTAAAACATTAAAACAGAACTATTAATATAACCAGGGCTGTAAAACATTAAAACAGAACTATTAATATATTCAGGGCTGTATAATATTAAAACAGAACTATTAATATAAAGTCTCTAAAATATTAAAAAAGAGCTATTAATATATTCCGGTCTGTAAAATATTAAAATAGAACTATTAATATAACCAGGTCTGTAAAATGTTAAAATAGGACTATTAATATATTCAGGACTGTAAAATATTAAAATAGAACTATTAATATATTCAGGGCTGTAAAATATTAAAAGAGAACTATTAATATATTCAGGGCTGTAAAACATTAAAACAGAACTATTAATATATTCCGGTCTGTAAAATATTAAAATAGAACTATTAATATATTCAGGGCTGTAATACATTAAAAGAGAACTATTAATATATTCAGGGCTGTAAAACATTAAAACAGAACTATTAATATATTCCGGTCTGTAAAATAAAACAGAACTATTAATATAACCGGGTCTGTAAAATGTTAAAATAGGACTATTAATATATTCAGGGCTGTAAAACATTAAAAGAGAACTATTAATATATTCAGGGCTGTAAAACATTAAAACAGAACTATTAATATATTCGGGTCTGTAAAATATTAAAACAGAACTATTAATATAACCAGGGCTGTAAAACATTAAAACAGAACTATTAATATATCCATGGCTGTAAAATATTATAAATAAGGCTTTAAAATATTAAGATGCAATTTTTATTTTATAAATATTTCTGGAATTTTAAATATAAGCTATTCCTTTTTTCTGATACAAGAAAATATACAATTAAATACATTTTTAAACTTTCCTTTTCCATGTTTCCAAAATTTTATTACTGATTATTCCAAGAAAAATTATCAAAAAATAAAAAAATAAAAGACTAAACCAAAAGAAAAGAAATTCTGAAGGTATCGGACAATACACACCATCAACTCAAAACCCAAATTTACCACAACTCCTCATTTCGCGAAATTCCAAAATATATGTCACGGTCTATTTTTAGTCCCAATGTGTTTCGGAAGAGCAGTGAAATTTTCGACCAAAAAATAAACTTGTTTGAGCCAAAGTATTGGTTTCTTAGTTGAAAAATGCCCGCCGAAAGATCGCTGTCGTTTCTGTCACTGAGGTCCATTAATTTCAAAAGGTTTATTCAGTATCAGAAGGCGAAAACAAAAGTTCCCCGGCCCACTTTTTATCGGATAATGGAACACATAAGAAGTAATGCCTACGGTGCCTTCTTGTCGAAATCGTGTTAAGGGATTTGTTCGCAAGAAATTCGTTGTCATTTCACACTTGGATTTTCTTTGGTCATTGTCTGTCGCGGTGAAATGTTCAAATGGCTCATAAGAAAAGAAATTAACTATATGAATCAGAGATCATCAAGGAGAGATATATGAAGGACATTTCATACAAGTTTTACTGTCTATTTTTAGTAATCAATTTCTATGACACATGGACATTTGGATTTGGACTAAAATATGAAAAATATTGATGAACATTTATAGTTACTTTTTCACTTCTTATGCTACGGGGACAGTGGTTTTAGTTTAGTTTGTTTTAAAGCAACACTAGGGCTATTTTGGTAAGGACATCGTAATTTTGAACCTCGGTCAGATGAGGAAGACGGCACCTGAGCTAGCACCACCCCTCACCAAACTTCCACACCACACCAGTGGGAGGAAGTTTTGCCCCGACATATTTAATGTGCACCAGACCAGCTTACACGACGATTCTTCGGTGGAATCGGGTCTCAAACCTGAAACCCTCCGGTTCCGAAACCGAGACCTTATGACCAGTCACCGCATCTCACAGGGACGGTGGACTCTAATAGGCATTTTCGCGAACTATTCACTTAAGGTTATGAAATTTTTTATGCATATACAGGGTGTCCCAAAAAAATGTATACACATTTTAGCAGCTGTTAACTAAGTTATTTCTTCTTTCTTTACGGCCTGAACCCATTGAACCGAGTGATGGCAGAAAGACTTGAATTTGAAGAAAGGAAATTTATTCTAAAATGCTACTTCAAGTATGAAAATGCAGTAGAAGTGCAAAGACAATTAAAGAGGGAGTTTAACAAAAAACCACCTACACGAGTTACCATCACTCGAATTAGAGATAAGTTTGAAGCTGATAGAACTGTTCAGGACGTCCATAAACCTGCAACAGTTGTTCAATTGAGGGCACCATTGAACATGAATATACGAATATCCCAAGGGAATTGTTCCATCATGTGTGCTATTCCATCGCTTCGCGTTGTCAGCAGTGTCTGGAGCAGAACGTACATCAGTTTGAGAACATGCGATAACAAGACAATAGAATGATATTTGTAGAATGTTTTACATGTTGAAAATTATTTGAATTATAATAAACCCCAAATTTACAATTATTTAAAGTGTGTATACATTTTTTGGGACACCCTGTATATGAAAATATAAATAAATACATCAAATCATACTTCCTTTTGCATCAATATGAAATATCATTAATAGGTGATCTTTTTTTAATTATTTTTTTTTTTTCCTACAAGAAATTTTCATTCTCGTAATTTTTAGAGAATTATCTTAATTTCTAAGTTGTTCTTATGAAGAATGTTTCCTTCAATGCTATGAATCTCTTTGTGTTTCTAGTTATTTCGTCAGACCAAATTAAAAAGAAATGTTCTCTTTAATATTATATTTCATTAAATGAAAAAATATTTCTTTAAGGTATTGTAGATCGATTGACTGAATTGTTAAATCTTATGCTATTATCGTAATCATAAATAAATAAAAAATATTTAATAACTGAACATTTTCTGCTTCTATTTCCTTCAAATTTCTCCATCTCAACTCAATTTACTTTATTAATTTAAATAATTTTAAGTATTTCCCTTTCTTCATGTGCTAGAATGGCATCTTAATCTAGAGTAACGGTTATATGCCCCATTTTTCTCACAAGCACATGATGTGCTTCCATATTTTAAATTTCAATATGTAAGCAAAAAATATCATTTTTACTACATTTTATAAATAGTCTGCTAAAGTGAATAAATTTTTTAAAACAATATAAATAAGTACATTAATATTAAACTTACATTTAAATATAAATATAACTTAAATACGTTAGAATAATTTAAGTATTTAATTGTTAAAATTTACAAATTATTTTTAAAAGTTATTTCCTCATCACTTACTGAGTTCGGAATTTAAATTTTTAAGAGCTATGTTGTGAAGCTTAAACATTACAGATGATTCTGGAAAATTTACCAAAAGAAAGTGAAAGAATAATTGCTTCAATTTTTCAGATAAGTTTTCAGAAGAAATTGGAAATCGTCGGTTTGCACCTGTGCCACCCATTCATCTTAGAAATAAGACTCATTTCTGCTAAAAATTTTAGAACTGTTTTTTGCAACTGCAATTTATTTCGCCAGTTTTCAAAATATTTTTAATTATAGCATTTTTTGAAACAGAAATTAATGAAATCTTTTAATAAAATGTGTTTAACAGTTGCATTGCTGATTTTTATTATTTTTTTTTTTAATTTTTAAAGAGTTTCTAGTTTTCAATGCTTAAATAATAATAGGAATAAATACAGTATATTTTTCATAATACTAAAAATTCATATTTTTTAGAGGTATTTGAAATTAGAAAATAGAATGATTCAAATTAGAATTTTTAGGAATAAATAAATAATTGTTTTCTATTTAGAATAATTTCCGATAAAAATAACTTTTTATACTGGAAGACAGAATGAATATTGAAATTTGGTATATCTTTATAAGAGTTGTTTTCTATCAGTTAAATTCACAAAGAAATTAATCCTTCAAAGTAATCTTTTTACGTACCAATTTTCAATTTTTTATCCTTAAAAATATTAGTTTATATTATTGTATTATAAATATTTAAATATTAATTATTCAATATATACAAACTAAATATTTGAAAGCATTTATTGATTATTATTCAGAAACTCGTCTCTAAAATGCTGTTATTTAATTTGTTTCAGGCTCGTAAATCGATTGTACACAGGCTTCCTTAAATTTACAAAATTTCAAAACTTTGCCAGTTATGTTTTTTAGTAACAATTCGCTATTTACTTATTTTTAGAACTAAATTTCCTAAATAATAAAATTAATAATTGAACTAAATAATTAATATCGATTGGCTTATTTAAAGTTTGATTTCCTATAATTGGCATCCTTATTTTTAATGAACTTGAGGAAAATATCGAATTAAAAAAAACATAATATTTATTATAAAGAATTAATTATTAAAGATTAGAAAAAAATAAAATAAAAATTCTACTTTTTCATAAATGAATAAAGTATTTTAAATGGTGCTTTTTTTTCGTATAATTTGTTATTTCAATATAAATAACTCTTTTTCGTAGAAAAATAATAAAGCATATAATAAAATCACTTTTGCATATTGAAATTGTGTAACAACTGCCAAAAAATAAATAAAAAATTTTAGATTGCAACACCGAAATATTTATTTAAATTTTTAATTCATTTTACATTTATCACAGTTATTCCCAAAATATAGTTTATTTTTCTATTTGTCTCAACGTCAAAAAAAAATATTTATAACTTTATAAATTTTTTTCAAATATATCCTTTAATAAACTGCTGTTTCTTATTCCCTGCCAAAAAATTATGGGTCCTCATATTTTTTTTTACCGTAATGAGAGTTTTGAGACTCAGATAATAGCATAATACAGAATTAATAATAATAAAATAAAGAATAATCAGTATAATAAAGAAAACTGAATATGTTTTTCAGGTTTTATTTAACACTAGAAGTCCGGGATTTCGATTATCCCTAAATTTCCGTCGGTGTGTTTCTACACCGCGATATAAAATATATAAAATAATTGCAATAACTAAATAACAGCCGGACTACAGTTCAGTCGTGTTTAGTTTTAAGACTTTTTAATATTATTTCATGTAAATATCATATATTATGACCTTTTATATAATAAAAAACTATAACAAAGCAAATTACTCACTTTCACGCAATCTTATGTCTTCATGGGAATCGAAATTAGAACAAGACAGTTCACCACCATCCGATTCATTTTCAGGAAGCTCTCGCAACAAATTAGCAATTTCATCACGGTTTTTCTACGAACCACCGTTTTAGGGTGTCTGATCTGCATAAGGTTCGAAAATCGAATGATTTTTTTGTGTATGTGTGAGCAGATAAGCAAATATTGTGTAATAAAACTTTAGACACAACAATTTTAGAATAATTGATTCATTTCCGCTGTGAACACAATAACATTGCATTCAAGGCCAAACAAATGTGCGATAGTACTTTGGGAAGTTTGCTTTACTTAGTGAACTCGTTTGTTGAACGACTGCTATTTACGTAGGCAAATCAAAAATTATCTGCACTTTTCATTCTACAGTTTATTAATATGAAGCTGGAGTTATACTAGGGACATCATTTTTCTACGTACTCTACCTCCTTTTCAATGCATTTGGTCCATCGGTCAACGAGCTTACGTATTCCTTCTAAATAAAAGGCTTTCGGTTGGTCGTGAAGCCACTTTTGTGCACGTTTAAATCTGAGGCAAATCGGCGGCAGAGTCATGACTGATGTTCAAAGCAGATGCCACCTCATCGATAGCAGTTCGCTATTCGCTAGAACCATCTCTCAAGCTTGCTGAATGTTGTCATCTGTCGATGGCCGTCCTGCTCCCTCTTCATGCATTACACTTGTTAGACTACTTTTAAACTCGAGCCACAAAAACACAGTTTTACGTGATAGTGCACTTCCCTCATATTGCGATGAATGTCTGACCCTTTGACACCCTCCGACCAGAGGAATCGAAGCACTACTCGTTGTTCTTTTTTGGTGCCGACTTCTAATGGAGCAGACATAATATATCTTCAACAGAAAGAAGGAAAATGGCGGAATTATGAACAAACGTTCATAGCATTACCACAACAGTATAACAATAAAATAAGCGCAGACAGAAGTCAGTGTGCACAGTTTAAGCAGAGTTATGTCAAAAGTGTAGATAATTTTTGACTTACCCTCGTATAATGATAAATTGTCTTGGTGTCGAAACGACACCAGCGACGTTCTAGGTATATTTAGTTGTAAAATCTCTCTTAATTAACTTAAAATCACAAAAGTGTTTCTGTGTAATCCCAATGGAAAATTATTAAAAGTCATGAAAAATTTCCGAATTCCCTACTAAAATTCGGAAAGGACAACAAACTAAACAGTCTCCGATGTCCAATCGACACCAACGGATATTCTAGTGTTAAAGCAAAATTTCATAGAGAATTGGAATTTTATTCTCAATATCACATACTAAATTTCAATTACTAAATCATTACGTTTTTCAGTTATTGCATTTATATGCATACCGAAGTATAGACTAATAAATGGCCAACCCCTTGACGGGAATTCAAAGTTTAAAACGGATCTACACATAAAATAATGAATCTGAGTAATAAATCTTATATATCTAGCTCCTTACGTTTGTAGTATCATGTTTACTTGACTCGGACAGCTAAACAGTTAGAGTTCTAGAGAGGGGAATTTGTTCAATATTTTACAGATATTTAGAAATCTTTATGAAATTACACATATCAAATTTCTTCCGTTTCGCTTAAAACATTATTGAGTTAATGTAATCACAGACAGACATAATTTTAAAAATATGATTTTCATACTCGAATAATAAGCAAATAATACACCAAACCGGAAACTTGATGGAGCCACATTTAGTACGAAGAAACAAACGACACTTTATTATATTGGACACTTGCAAGACCCTCTTGAGAGAACGCATATTGGTCCAGAAAAAAACAATACATTTTATATTACACATGTAGCATTAAAAAACTTTAATTTTTAATATTAAACACTGCGAAACATTGAAAATGCATTAAATACATTAAATGTACGTTAACTCTTTACATTAATAGAGAACTAAAAGAAAGAACTTTGACAAAATGTCCTTAATAAAAGATTTAATGACAGGAATTTTTAAGAGTCCTTCGATTTCAAGAGACATCCAATTTCTTGGTCATCTGAGTCTGTGTTCTCTCCATAATTCACAGGCTTTGATCATATGATTTAAATCTGAGATTTATTGATTTTTCAAAATATTAAAGTCAATTTTGTTTTCGACTCTTGGCATGCTTCGAGTATGGGAAAGTAAAACGCACTTGGTGCATAATACTTGAACGTGGAATGAGATACTTATTTTCTCTGAAAGTTTAAAGAAAATGCTTATTTTTAGAGAAACTTCAATTGTATATTCAGCACTTGTAGAACACATTTCTTGTCAATATTTTTTAATGATAACCTTTGATGTCCTTTGAACCTAATTTTGAGTGTCAATTAGGAGTTAGTTAAGAAGAATGTTCTAGATTTATTCAAACACCTGAAAGCATTTCAGATAGAAATGTTTAACTGAAAGAGATTTAACTAGATCAGTTCTGCTTCTGAAACATTTTTTTCACACACCAACAAATGCAGAAACTCTTTTGTTAGAAAGGGAGCTTTTATCAGTTTATTGTTTGAAAGCTTTCGCTACAGAAGATCTTGACTCTTTACAATGAAAAAGTCAATAAAGATCAGAATGATGACTTGACACTTCGTTGACACCGTAGAATGCTTCACGTCTTCCTAAGGTGCATCCAAGTCTTGTGTGAAAGAAATGTGTTTAGGATTGATATGGCAGAAGTAGGGATTTCCAAGTGTTAGAAACGCGGCATTAATGGGATAGACAATAAAGAATTACAGACATATCCAGTAGATAACCATTTATGAATTTAATTAGAAACTTTTATGTAAGGCATAGATTTATTTTGTGAGAAATTGCAGGATTAGAGAAAATTTCAGCATTGCAACGCTGGACAGGATCTGGCGTTCTTCAGAGAAATCAGTAGCAAAAACAACGATAATAGAAAATGTGTGTTCATTTCAGTTTAGGGAAGTCAACTAAACAATTTTCATGATTATAGTGATTTATGTATTTATCAAAATTAAACATGATATTTTACGTACTTTAATAGTAAAGGGAAAATATATAGATAGACGTATAGTAGATATATAGTAGATGGAAAATAATTCAAATTCTGAGATCAGTCCAAATACTTAATTGCCTACTAGCCGGGTGGCTTTGTTCAGCTTATCTTCTGTGCTATCTAATATTCATAATTCAAACAACGAAGTATTTTTAAATATTAAATTGCTATAGATATTTAAACCACACTATTTCAGTGAACATTGCAATTCTCTGTTTAAGGTGTTAACTTTTCTTATGGAATCAGATTTGCATCACATTTGCAATCAAATGAAACTGCCCTTGTTATCTAAACCCATGATATTCTATTACGGTTAAGCCCAATAAAACATAAAAATAGCGGTTATTATCACTCAGTTCTGTACACAATATCAAAATATATCAGAGATATTTATAAACAAATTCCAGAAAAACATTTAATGAAATAAAAAATGACTCTAAGAAGAATTATGTTTTTACCAAAGAATAGGCTCTTGATTTCGTATGTTTAATAGAAGAAAAAAAAATAATGAAATATTTACATTAACAATGAAAATGTTTGAATAAATTGCAACAATGGAAACTATTGTTGTAGATATTCGTAAATGAATTTTTTAACACGTGTAAAGTTTCGATACAAAAATAATGATAGCTAAATTTCATTTTCAATTATGATAATACTGAAAATGCGATGTGCTTTATTTGAAAGTGAATTAAAAATATTTGTGTGATAATATTTTCGAAAGTTATCACCAAATAACGTCTTAATATTTAATTATAGTCTATTTAAAATTTTGAAATAAAATCACTTCCAAATGCACATTTCTATTTTCTAAATTATTGTATATCTGAAATATTGGACATATTGTAAAATTATATAAAATAATTACTTTAATTACTTATAGAATTAAAAACATTTAACTGATTAGTTTATAAGTCTTAGCTTATAAATCTCTTTGTGAATTCTTTGAATTGCGTATAGCACGTTCCAATTATACTCAAATTTATGCTCTGCATTTGCGATCTCTTAAGGAATAATAGATTGAACAGAAGCTGTGGAATATTGCTTTAAACTGTGCCAATTACTATAATGCATCTGAAAACAGCAATATTTGCATAATGCCATATGAATTTTTTTAAATTAAGAAATTTAACTTTGTAAATCGCATGATATTACTAGAGCTGGAGATTTTCTTATTAAATCTTCATCAAGTCATATATAGTGCCATCTATCGGAAGCTAAGAAATAGAATTGTTTAATAATTATTTCTTATATGAGCCATATTAGTAATGTGCAGAATTGAAGAAATGTATTTATTTCTAAAGTATTCTTTTATACAATATTGTAATTTAGCAAAGAATGTCAAATTCTTTGTATACTAGTAACATAATTCGAATCTCTGCGTCAACTGGTCTGACTTCTAATGGGCTAAATTACAATACTCTCTACAAAAATACACATTCTCTCATGATAATAAAAAATAATGCGAAATGCGAGTTTAAAATTTTTTAATGACTCCTGCTTTTGTAGTTGTTGCTTATCTCCCTCGGATTGAATACCAATTCAAACCAAGTCCAAGAGATCGGGGAAAGAAGGGTGTGTTAGCCACTGAGGATAAAGAACCCTGAGCACCCGGGGCCAGAAGTCTGACTTTAGCTCATATGAAGATGACACTCATACTGCGTTTGCACAACTCCTTTTTACAGGGATCTCTTTCACACACCCGACAGATACAACACAGGGTAAAGAAGAACCATAACCGAACCAAGACTCGAACTCGGAACGCGAGATCACGGGGAAGACATGATTTGATATTTGATAAGCAGTTTAAATAAATATTTTTTCAAATGACTGAACTAAAGCTAAAAAGTCAACTGAAAATTTCTAATATATACATGTGTTAAAATGAAAAGAAAAAAATGAAATACCATTTCAAAACTGTTGCTTTCTATCAGGGATTTCATTTTCCAAAACAATTGCTATTTATATCATAGTAATTGGAATTATCTAGATCTCTAGAGACTTCTTGAAATAACTATTCTGAAGACATTTCATCAATTCATTCTATAATTTAAACATCGCAATTCCGAATCAGCTAAAAGATAAAATGATCCAAATCGAGTAGTTCCATTTTTGGAACATAATTAATACTCGACAATGAAATGAATTATTTAAATGAATGGCTTGATGATTTGGATATTTACTAGGTTTTAAAAATAGCTATATGAATAAGCATTGGATAATTGGAAAAACGTTTTCATTTATTTTGTAATTAGAGTACCAAACTTATTGCGTGGGATTTTATTTAAATTAAGCAATTATTTCATCGAAGTAATTGCAACTGAATTTAAGAAAATTAAAAAAAAAAAAAACTCTTTAAGATATCAAAATGAATAAGTTTAATCTTTTTCATATGGATTTTGGAAATGTGTAAAGAGAATTTTTAAAAAAACATTAATAATTAACTGTTTTTGAAAACACACACACACACAATTTGACTCTTACATTACAGGATGCTTCAATGAAAAATCGATGCTTTTACAAATGTGTAGACAATAGAAAAGTTTAATTGAAATTTTAATAATAACTAATTAAATACTACGAATTAATTAAATTCAAAATTAGAAATAAAGAGTAAGAGTAACTTTATTTATATTACTAATGGAAAAATATAATGCATAACAAAAAAGTTTGATACATTTAAGCAGGAACAAATTAACACTTAATTGTTTCTAATTCATATAATCAAGCATATTTTATTTCCATTTTTGTCCATGAGAATCATCGTCTTATAATCAAATTCTTAAATTGATAGAGGTAGTTAATTTTCAATAGGAAAGAATAATCCAAACGGTGCAAATAATTATAAGTTATGTTTTTGTATGAAAAATATCAGGGAATCTTAATTTTTATATAGTTCTCGAATCCACTTAGTCATATATAGTAAAAAACCCAAAACAGTCAGTCAGGCAGATTGCCTCTATATATTGAAGCTGAATTAGACTTTTAGCTCAAGTTCTGTAAGATCATTTTGAACTAAAAACACCACAAGTCTACTTTTTAAGGAATCTGTTATTCATAAACCAGTTTAGGAATGTTAAACCAGGTGGTTTTGTTACCATTGCCTTCATCACTTAAATAAGTATTAATATTTCTATAATTATTTAAATGGTAAAAAAGTAGTACAACACAAAATCTGTCTGAGGATTCTTTTTCAAACTTCATATATACTTAGAAAATCAAATACCTTCTTTTCTGTTACCCGCCTATTTTCTTTTACATTTCCTTAACAAATAGTGAGAGGGAATAGTGTCAGGAGATAAACAGCGCAGTGCAACACAAAATCTGTCTGAGTATCAAAATTCATATATTCTTAGATAATCAAGTACCTTCTTTTCTGTTACCCGCCTATTCTCTTTTGCATTTCCTTAACAAGTAGTGAGCGTGGATTAGTGTCAGGAGGTAAATAGCCATAGGCAAATCTGTATGGCCGCTCGTCTGATAGCATGTGAAATATACTTACCACCAAATTAATCAATCCTTGTATAAAGTTACGTAGACTGACATAAGTTCTGACAATTTTTTTCATAAAACATAAGACAGAAACTTCAGTTTCAATTCCATAGATGCTTCAGTTCATTGTCTCATTCGAAATGGTGTGCTTTGATTTGTTACTTAGATATTAATTAACAAAATTAGTTAATTAATCAAATTAAATAGATCTAATAAGCTAAATAAATTAACCTTCCTAAGCCAATCTCAATCCCAAAAATATTTAAATATACAATGACTAGAAAACAATGGCCTATTAAAGGGTTAAAAACTGGAGAAAGTAATCTCGTCGAAACATTTTCACATACTCTCCAAAAAAGGTCTTAACGCATAAAATTTTGGATATTGAGAATAATCACGTAAACTTTGTCGGATATTGGCGCAGAGTAATTACAAAATATAGATATTTGGAGTGAATCTAGATTTTCATTGAATCTATAGAGCGAATATGTATTTTAGATCCTTTTTTTCAACCGATTGAAATCAATCTTGAAGATGCAACTACTATTGCAGAGCTTGTGACTACAGTTGTAGTCTCAAATTCAAATTCCGAATTATATTGATTTAAGTCATTGCTTTTATGAGTTAGTGCATGCATTCGAAAATACAGATCAAGGCATGTCAACTCTCTGACAGATTGCATTGGAAATCCGATAAGAATTTGTATATTATATGTTAAATCTGTGTACAAAATTGTACTTATCTGGCACATTTCGTTTAATTGTATATGAACAGCGAGACAGGCAAGCTATCTTTGCATGGCAATCGTCGAAAATATGTTAAAAAGAACTATATTTTGAGTCAGATATCTGTATACCACATTTAATCTGCCTAGATCAAAATATTTTTGAATTATCGTGTTCACTATCAAATAGATAGACAGACAGATGCAAAGACAAACTGAGAGAAATAATGCCAAAACTGTTTTTTTTTTCCGATCTCAGAAAGATCTGTAACGTATAGATTCATCAAAATCACAAGTTCGAATTCCTTACTTCATAAACCAGAAAGTACACAAATTTGAGTATTTGTGCCAAACTGACATTATCATATTTTTAATATTTATAATATCTCTACTCTGTCTTTACATCTACTAAAAAATTATTAATTTTCTGACAATCCTCCCTAACGTCATTTTGCTGAAAATAATTACCGTGGATTTTATTTCATGCATTAGCTGCCAGCGTTAAAATCGTTTTTCATAGTTCATATTTGCAAATAAATCATTTCAACTCTCTCTCTTTCTCTCGCTTACTCTAGCAGCATTTTAACATAACTAGAACACTCACCGATAAATATATCTTCTTCAAGAATTCCGATCCAAATGAATGCTAACATTCGGAAATATTTATAAAAATTCAGCAAAACTCAATTCACCAGAGATCCAAAGAGCAACAACTTCGTTATATTCGTAAACAGAGGCCGGTGAAGGCAATGATAAAATGCAGCAGATCGTTTCCTAGTCCGTGATAAATAACTTAGCATTCGTTTGCACTTAACTTGACTTTGAAATGTAATGGAGTAGGATTAGTAACGCTTGAGAGAGAAAAGCATTGAAGATGCAACCCTCTTTACCCGGAATATATTTCATCTGAGGCTTCCTTTTGTTACGGGACGCACTTGTTTTCCATCTGAATATGTGAATGGAGAAAAGTGGCTGGAGCCCTGAAGGAATGCGATGTTGCGCTTAAATTTTGTAGGATTCGTTAGTAAAAGAAATTGTAAGGAAATGCGTTAAGTCGAAATTTCCTTTCGGATATTTTGAAATGTAAAATTTCCACAACTGTTTCCTTTAACTTTTATCCTTTAAAAGATTTTATATCGAAATATTTTATGGACTGGTAACTTACTTTTGTGTGTGTGTGTGTGTGTGTGTGTGTGTGTGTGTGTGTGTGTGTGTGTGTGTGTGTGTGTGTGTGTGTGTGCGTGCGTGTGTGTGTGCGTGCGTGTGTGTGTGTGTGCGCGTGTGTGTTAAATACACACAGAGAAAATACTATAATCGTCAAAAATTGGAATAAGAGCTTTTGATGAATCTCTGCGTTTCAGTTCTCCATGAATCCGAAACACACATTTTTGGAATTCTATTTGTCTCTCCGTAAACACGATAACCCTAAAACACTGTGAGTTAGATGGATGACTTTTGGTATACAGTCTCTAGTTTAAATTTATAGATTTCTGTCAAATTTTGAATGAAACCCATTCAGATGAAATCTTTCTTTCAGTTTGTTCCGAATACAAGTTAACACGCTAACTCAAAACAAAGAGAGTTCGATCTGTAAAAAAAAGATAAATATGAATTTATAAACGAGAGGTTGACCGTTGGTTGAAATGTACTTTTACAAGTATGCATAACTGATAACTCAAAAACACAGTTACTTAAACATGTGAAACTAAGTATGTGCTCTAAAGACTACAATTCAAATTCTGTGTAAATTTTGGTTAAAATTGGTCACAAAAGAGGCACATTTTATTTTCTAGTGCCTGTTTAATTAGCAGCTTCCCAGCGATTAATAGCCATTGATAGCCTCCTAAAGAATTTTTTATAACTACTTTACCCCAATGTCATATCAATAAAAATACGCTATTAAATTTGTTAAAACCTAAGCGAGAAATGTTTGGGGACATTACTCTTACCGGTTTAATTTTTTTTTCTTTATGCTTCTAAGAAAAATAAAATATTTATCAAAAAGAAAAATTTCTTTTCTAATTATAAAAATATATTGTTTTTTAAAATTTGATTTTTGTTTCCTCTCATAATATAGCTGCAAAATACAAGAATCGCAATCAGGAAAATTTCCAAATCAAGATTTTAATGAACAACGAAAATCTGAACGTCCATGATAATAAAATAAAATTATCATTGGAATTCTATCACTGAAGTCTAAATCAATTAATCTAATAAGAGATTTCTGGCATATGATCCTTACATGGCAATCGTATATTTGATGAATTTTGTAAGGATTATCTAAATGAGAAGTCTGTTTCGATAATTATGAGCACAGTGATTAAAAAAAATCAACACATTCATTCACTCACTCTCTCTCTCTCACATACACGCAAGCATTGGCAAAACAATATTCCTTAATTACTGTGAAATATATTACCATAAATAGGATATTAACAAAAATATTCTCGGCGTAAAGGATCTAGATTATTTGGAGATTTTATTCAAGAAAGAATTTTTTGAAGGTTACAAGGTTTGAAGGTTTTATTTGCATATGCAAATCAGCAATTAAAAATATCCATTTTATTTATTATTTTTTTTATTTTTGAAAATTAGCATATTATATACATAATAATTATTTTATGGTTTCAAAAAAAGAAATTGTAAATATAATAAATTTATCGTTAATTAATTAAATATATTGATTTTTAATGTATATTATTTTTTTGAACTAAAAAATGAGCAAATGTTTTGGCATCGATATATTAAAAAAAAACATATAAAAATAAACCAAAAAAGTCCAGTCCCCTCAGAAATAAACTCCAATAAACCAGTCCTTTTACCTCAGAAACAGCCAGTTTACAAATATCGCCAATTTCTATTTCATATGAAAAGTCATGGCTAGATGTTTCATTATATGGCTGCTTTGAATTTCCTTTTTTAAGAAAAACTTCAGAAAACTTTTTTTCATTATTCATTCTCTAGATAAAAAAAATAAACAGCAGAGCTTCATAGCCTCAACCACTAAAGCGATTTCGCCAACTTTTATTTCATTTGAAAGCCTATGACTTCTCGCTTCTTCAATGACCGTTTGTCTTATGCAATCCTTCATTTTTAAAAGATATCGTAGTATAAAACTTCGACATAGCTACCAACTTAATCAACTGGATAGATTTCGCCAATTTTAACCATCGATCAATTTAAGTTCTATGAGAGTATATTGAACCAGTTACAGCGCTCAATATTTATTGTGCAATAATAATTTAAAATAATATTTTCATTTGCTGTAATAAGAAGTAGTTCATTAAATCAACTTACATCGCGAAATCAATGTCATTAATATACTGGACAAATTTAAAATCACACTTTCTATGAATTATTCATTAACAACAATATATGCGTCTTACAACCACAATATACCAATTCCATTTTTTTATGTTGCATATTTAAAGAACCATTAAACTATTCTCATGAACCATTAAATTATTCTGAAATTCTTTGATCAAAATATTTCACGAAATATCGATTAAAATGTAAATTATTTTTTCTCCTACAAAAGAAATAAAAGATTAAAATTGATAGATTAAAATATTTATTGCAGAATAAAAAAAAAAACCGAAAGTGTTCATAAAAAACCGTAAAATAATAATAAATCTTTAAGATATTTATAGACCATAACGTTGATTCAGCTTTCTTTTAACTATTTCTTTCTGGTCCAAAAACCCATCATACGAGCAAAATTATTTTTTATTTTATTTTTTTGCTTAGCTTAACTAGAATAAGCCACGGACGGATGAATTTCCAGATAACAAATAAAAATCGACCCCATTCTTTGGATTTACATTGGAGCTCTCTCCTTTGTTCTTTGCATTTTTTGTCTCTAATGCGCATATATATATATTCATTTTCCAGGAAAGTCTACTACGGAATACTTCTATATTTAGAAACCGTAACAAATGCGGGGGATTTCCAGAATGTCTCGGGGTGAATCACAAACAATTTCGCGTAACATCACAATGAACTGCGTGGGTTTATATCGTGCTTCTCGGAACTCGCTTGGCAGGTACCTTATCCCATGACAAAGTATGCTAATTAGTTTCTAAATCGCTTTTCAGATGCAAACCGGAAGCATCTTCTTTCATTTTATACTGCAAATAAAGAATTTTTTCAATAATCTAGATGTTTCATTATTTATTAGTCTATAAATACTCAATCAAGTTAATATGAAATTCGTAATGTAAATCCAGTAAAAAAATAATTAATGGAAAGCGAATATGAATGCTGTAGAGGCTGTATTTATTCTTTTTTTTTTCTGTGGAGTTCGTGGTAACTTCTTAATTTTTAGATAGGAGGGCTAGAGCGATTTGTGATAAAAATGGAAGGTGGGGGGGGGGAAGAAATTACAAAATGTCTCGGATTGAATTAGATAAGCAATATCATTATCATTGTAATGATTTGCATGTGTTTAGGTGAAGAATTTAAGTTCCGGAAAGGCGTTTACTAGAATTTTTAAATTTCTACTAAAAAGGCGTTTAAAATTATTTATCAAAAATATGTGTTACTATTTTCTCAATCTTTTCTCAAACTGTAAAAGAACGTCTTCCTTGACTTTAATAAGGGATTCTTCACAGGGTTGAATACATCATTGTTTAATAAAATCAACCAAGTATTAGACTCAAAATAGCATTGTTTAATAAAATTTGCCTAGCATTTGATTCAATACATCACTGTTTAGTAAAATTGTGCAAGCATTAGATTCAAAATATCGTTATTTTATAAAAATTAGTCTAGCATTTGATTCAAAATATCATTTTTTAGCAAAATTATCCAAGCATTCGATTCAAAATATCATTTTTTAGCAAAATTATCCAAGTATTAGATTCAAAACATCATTATTTTTATAACATTAGTCTAGCAGTAGTTTCAAAATATCATTATTTTTATAACATTAGTCTAGCAGTAGTTTCAAAATATCATTATTTTTATAACATTAGTCTAGCAGTAGATTCAAAATATCATTATTTTTATAACATTAGTCTAGCAATAGATTCAAAATATAAATTATGCGAAAAAATATCTATAAATGAAAAATATTGTTGCGATTTGTAATATTGCTTTTCTGTAATGTTAGACTCATTGCAGATTAGAAAAATTTACTGACACTATAAACGGCAAAGATCCTTCTGTGGATGTCAGGTCAATAATGCCTGAGCTTAGGATCATTTAGTAAAGGTTTTGGAGTCAAAAACAAAATCCTAGAAAATGAGAGAATTATAACGCTACTTTTATTAAGAACCAAAATTTCCACATTCGTCAAGAAATTTCAGTACCCTTTTCGGAAGCTATAAAAGGCAAAGTGTTCATAAGAAAGTAATTCTCTCATCGGAATGGTGCTCAAAGAACGAACTCTCTAATTGTTATTATGATATTCTGTTTGAAGATTTGATGGCTGCATTTGCTATTGGTATTTACAAGTATTATTTTTCGCATTCGTCTCATTTGTGTTCTTGTCATTTGTACTCTGCAATTTCAGTGAAATAAACCATACTTCTTCATTATCCAAAAATTGAACTCTCACTTTATACTCGACGAACATTTTTCCTTAATAATATGCATAATATATCAAAAGAATATTCCTTCTTCTCTGCATAAATAGATATACTTTGACATTAATCAAATAGCCGGTATGGAATTGGCAATTGGATTCAACTGTATTAACTGCCCTTTTCAAAGCAACACAATGGCTATTTTAGGATGGACCTCGTAATTTTGAGACCGGTCATATGACGAGGATGACACCAGAGCTGACATCCCTCTCTCCAAATTTCCATACCACGCCAGTGGGAGGACTTTTGCCCCGATGTATTCACATGCACCAGGCTCGCTCACACTGCCGTTTTTCGGTGGAATTTGGTCTCGAACCTGAAACTCTCCAGATCCGACCAGGCTACTGCGGTCTCTATGCAAATTGCATTCTTAACAATAACGGAGCAGCATTAACTTCACAACTGAGTCAGTTTCGAGGCAGGAATATTTTTGATGAGTATAAATGAAATATTTAACTGATTTATACAAGTGACAGAAGATAAGCATTAAATCGTAGTTAGTTAGGCTCTAAAACAAATGAATAGTTAAATTCTGACCTTTGCATAAGTTTATCCATAATTTTATAAATCATAGAAAATCGGTTGCTTACTCAGATCTTTAATTTAAAACTGTATTAAAATACATAAAATCAAAATTTCTTTAGATTTTTATACAAAACATCAACATCACCTAATATGAAGAATTATTTTTTCAAATATATTTATTCCGAATTTATTATTTATTTGAATATATTATTATGAATTATTTCCGAATTTATTATGAATTATTTCTGTATTCATTTTTCATAGATTTACTTATAAATTTTTATTGAATAAAGAGTTTTATTTTATATTATATAATTGTTTTTAACTGTGCGGTGGCAAAGAGTGAAAAATTATTATAATTTTAAAAATAATTAAAAATTATTTTTTTTTAAATTTTTTCATCACTGATTGACTTTACTATGAGAATAGATATAGAACAAGAAATATAACTTACATTATTTTTCACTTTATTCTTTTAAAGTGTGTTAAGTTTCTGTAAACATTTCATTCGGCAAAATTAAAAAAAATAATTTAAATTTATTCATTTTTATTCAAAGTTTCTCTAAAAACTTTTTTCTAATGTTTTAAGCCTCATAGAAAAAACATTAAGATCGAGTATTTCATTTCTTTTCAAAAAAGCTTCCGCTGGAAGAATAGGTTATTCGCTTTGAGCTTAAAGTAAAATACGATAAAGGGCCTCCGGTGGCATTTATTGGGAGAATTTTCAGGGTAAACATGGCAGTTACGTACCGGAAAGGAATGTTATTAGAACTTCTTCGAAGGATTAGAAATGGCTTTAATATATGATGATGAAGAGGGTTGTGTATCTTTTGAATTGTCGGTGGTCAGTTTTAGATTATATTTAGAAGAGAAATGACTTGTTTATGTGAAGGTTGTTATATTTATTGGTAGTCAGCTCCTATATTATATTTAGAACAAAAATGGCTTGTATCTGATGATGAAAAGTATTATGAGTTTTATTAAATGGTTGGGAGTCATTTTTTAGAATGCATAATGATGAAAATGGCTTCTTTATGAGAGGAAAAAAAAAGAATCGAGTTTTGTGATTTTCGGTGAGCAGTTTTCGATTATTTAGAACGAAAATAGCATTCGTGTCTGATGATGAAAAGTTTTTTTAATTGTTCGTTGTCATGTTTAGAATGCATAAAAATGAAAATTACTTCATTACAAATAGGAGAAAAAGTTTTTTGAGATTTGTGAATTACGGTGGCACAAGACATAATTGGGGAAGAACTCGTCTAAAACTTTATTCGACTAGAAAATGCAGAAGAGAAATGAAAATGATAGAAATAGGCACTAAACAGAAGTTTTAATCGACCGCGAAAATAGGTTCAACTCTTTGATAGCAGCAGATTCACTTTTAGTTCACTGGCTGACAATTTTGCAAAATTTGACATTACTCTTTCAAAATTCCTTTCTTGTCAATGATATAAAAAATATGTTAAATGCAAACAAATTGAATGGTATCTGGAAATACAAATAAGCTTCATTCAATTTTCTCATTGACATTACACACATTTTCCAACAGAAAGTATGAAAAGTATTTTACTCTTTTAAGAATAGACCACGTTCGATTCAGGTATTAGCATTTGTTATTGGGAGAACCCGCTCCTCAATGAACATTATGACAATGCTCAATATCAGTCCGACACCATCTAATAGATTGATCAAATTTTAGTTTACAACGCCTCCAGTCTTCCTGTTTGATTTTAACAGATATTCTTCATAAAGTTCGCAATTCATATCTTTTTACTTTCTTAAAAGTTATTGTTTTTCATTATTTGATATTTTTATTTAAAAATATTAAGTATTTTTACAGCTACTTTTTACCGCTACAGCTGCAACCACTTTTACTTTTTTTTTACAATACAAGTAGCCAAGTCATGCCATTTGATATGATTTTATTTAAAGATTTATAAAACAAAATTTTAATTCATACCATACATTTGACGTAGCGTGATCAATAATTGTTTTTACGCCATTAAACTCTACTCAATCAAATCAAATCAGATTCATCAGTGGTTCACATTTGCTATCTAATTAAACAGAACCATCTATTTAATTACATGACCTCTTCTCAGAGAAGGAGGTCATCTATTTAGATAGATAGTCTGAATATCAAACGTAAGTCATGTCAGTGGGAGAGTTTACTGTCACCAGATAGGTAATCGCTATGACCTGTCAATGGATACTGATGTTCATATATTCCAAAACTATTATTTCACAAAAATCACTTTGCATTATCTTAAAAACACAAAAATATATCTATAAATATATCAATTTCAGTAATACATAAGTAATTATTGCATACAATAATTACTTATATATTACTGTCAAAAAAATTTAAGTTAATTCGATGTAAAATCTGTAATATCTGTTTTATTGTTTTGATGAAATTCAAACGCATATATCAAAATATTCAATAGCAAGCCTTTGCCCGTGTTGAAATCAATATCAGAAAATATTGCTTTCGTCGGACATCAGCTCAATGCCTGTAGGATAATCATTTGCACTTTTATTTTGTAGTATATATACGTATTTTTAATTTTGTATTATATATATTTATTTTTAATTTGCACGAGCAATAATTTCTAATAGACTATTTCAGTTAAATTCATTTTCCACAGTTTTATTAGATGATATTTATTAATTTTATAAAATATATATTCAATATTAATGATTTGACATCACAATAAGTCAATAAAATGTGGGAACAAACCCGTTGTGAAAGGTAGATGGTGCTTTTGTAATCCCGTATATTAATGTACTATCAACAATTTAATATTAATAATATATTATAACAATTTTAATATTTAATTAGTATTAATCTTTTAATTTACTTAAATTACGATTATATATGAAGGGATAATCATTTTCAATGTACAAAATCTTTCAATGCAGCTAGGTTTGAGGAACAATTTTATGAGAAAAAACTTACTAATGAAAACAATCAGCTGAATTAAGTTAAAAATAATTTAATTAACTATGTATATAAGATATTCCATTAAGCTATTAATATTCATTCATATAAAAAAAGAAATCAAATCATAGAGACACAATACCGAAAAAGTAAGGTATCTAACATTTTGAATTAATATATGTTAAAAATCTTTATAAATAATTCACTAACAATTGAATCAACTGTGATTATAACGCACTAAAACACGCTGATACTGACGTCAAAATGTAGCGAATCCCGCTGATTAAATTTCAGCATGACGTCAGGTACATTCTTCTTTCTAAATCAATAAAATAATTTCTAGAGCATAATCTGAAAGACAATCAAGAAATTATTGATTGGGAGAGAAAGATTATTATTATTTTCGGCTGGATAATGTTCTTTATAATTGCAAAAATGTATCGGGAAGAGGAGAATAGTGTTATTTTCAAAATGTGAAAATAATACTATTATTACATGAAATCACAAAGTATTGTAAATGTGATCGGTGTACATTCAAATATTCTTACAAATTTAAAATTACATCTTCAATTAAAATCTCCATAATTCACAAGACGGAATTTTTTTTTTAGAAATGTAGATTATACTGAAAGATTATATGTCAAAGTCAAAAACATTTTAATGCGAATAAATGTCAAAAAATGAAAAAGTCTTGGATTTTATTTTTTACTTTTTTGTATACGTAGTATAGAAAAAAAATATAGCAATCATTAAAAAATTTGAAACCGAGGTTTTGACGAATCTCCACATTTTAGACATACCTGAGTTCGAAAAACACATTTTTTAAAAAATATCAGCCTGTCTGTCTGTCAGTGACAAAGATGACTCAAAAGTACTTCCAGCTAGACGGTTGAAGTAGGTCTTTTTATATACCAAATTTGTATACTTCTATGAAATTTTGAGCAAAATCCATTTACAGAATGTGTATCTGTACGATCTGTAATATAAGTTGGCTCAATAATTACAAAACGAAAAAAGATAGATGGATAAAAGTCGGTACACAGATTTAACTCTTATACTTACCTACAAAATACTGAGCTAAATGTAATAATGGGTTGAGAGTCTGTCTGTCTGTACAGAGACATGTATACGCGATAGCTCAAAAACTTAATGACTTGAATACATCAAATTTGGAACGGGATATTTTTAACTAAAAATGTAGTCTTGTACCAAATTTCAGTTTTAATTGACTGGAAAAAATAGCGCTTCTAAACAAAAATTGGATATTATTTACCGCATATCGGGCATTATCGCCAAGGATTGCACGATAGATTTAGCAAAAATGCCAAATTCCAGCCAACGGTTAATATTTCATAACTATTGTACGCCAATGCAAGGCATTATCTGGGATGACACATTTATTCGGTGGTATGCGAAAACGTTTTGAAGAGGCCACTCCCGTTGATTTTTATACGAACTAAAAGTTTCCCAACGATACGGATTTTAAAACCACGACGCTCGAAAAGCTATTCAGTTAGTGAAAAATTAATTGGTAAAAAAAAGTCTCAGAATGTAAAATAAAACAATATTATATGTTAGTTCAAGATACAGAAAAAATTTCAAAAGTCTTCATGTCTGGAGCCAAAATTCATATACATTTTGTTATGTCTCATTTTTTTTTACAAAAAAATTTTAAAGGCTTGATTTATTGATATTAATTTGCCCCGTGATCTAGCGTCCCGGGTTCGAATCCCGGTTCGGGCATGGTTGTTCTTCATCTGTGTTCTATCTGTGAGGTGTGTGAATGTGCCCCCCAGTAAAAAGGGGTTGTGCAAGCGAATGTGTGTGTGTCATCTTCATATGAGCTAGAAGTCAAATTTCTGCTCTCGGGTGCTCAGGGGTCTTTACCCTCAGAAGCTACTGCACCCCCTTTCCGTGGTAACGCGAACACGACATCATCATCATCATCATTGATATTAATTTCATTTTAAGTATAAATTCAGAGATCAAAGCAATAAAAAGTATTGTTATAAAAATATTTCTAGAAATTTATTAATTAGAAAAAAATTAGAAATAAAATTTATATCACTTAAAAGACTAATCCATGAATTTAAAACTATATTTCCTGATTTTTTAATAAACAATTAATTCAAATTTAAAGAGAAATGTCTTCCTATTCAATGTTCTAAGAAGTAAGCACATGTCTCATTTCATGATTATAGATCAAACCCTCTATCATATAACGTGCTTTCAGCTATTTTTTGTGACATTTTCGCGTGACACAGTTTACAAATTAAATGCCAGTCTATAACTATCACCATGTAGCAATATTTAAATTCAAGAAATAAATATTTCATTAATTTTATTCAAATAATTAGCTTTTTTAAATTTGTTTTTTTTAAATATTTTTCAATTATTTTCTCATCTCTTTTCTATCCATTAAATCTTATACTAAATTCTAAATTTTCTTCAATAATTTTTAATATGAATAAAAGTCAAATTGTTTTCGAAAAATAATTTCATGCATACAATTAATGCAGTGTAAGTATCCGATTACTTTTAAGTTGCTAAATTCGTTTTATATTAAAAAAATACTTACCATTTTTTTGATTTAACAAATCATGGAGTTTGAATTTTAGGTCGAAGAACATGAATTTTAAATGAATACAATTTATCAAGAAATCCGTTAAGATATAAAACTTACTTGCGCTTATGATAAATCGTCATATTTTAAGATTCTAAAATTTATGAAATGTGTTTTCATTGAAAGCAAAGAGGGGTTTCTATTATATAGCAAATCATTAAATAATGATATTTTCAATTTTAGTAACAGTATACACTTCAATGAATATGTAGCGACAAAAAAACAATAGCAATAATAAATACACTGTTGTAACAAACGTAACAGCAATAAAATATATCCCACTGCCATTAAGTCCCCAAACTTTCTAGAATACTGCATAACTAAAATACTGCATAGCACCCCCCACCACAAAATTATGACATCTCTCAAGGCCATAAACATTACCAGAACTCAGGCTTTTATTTTATTTTCAAATATATGAGTACTTTATGCTGTATATTATAGGAAGAGAAGCTGAGTCTATATTTTGAAGGCTTCACTTTTTATAATCTAAATGAAATCAAAATTTGACACAGAAATACAATTTTAATAACAAGATCACAATCAAATTCCATTTATCTAAATCACTGCATTTTTGAGTTATCGATTTAACGTATGCAGGTATAAGCTGATCAAATGACAGTTAATTTTTTGACAAACTTATTTCAAATTTTGAAAAGTATATACATTTTAGATGTTAAATCTGTGCACCGAATTCTACATTTCAAGCGTTATACGTTTTCTTGTTATCACGTATGAAAAATAAAAAACAGGCTACCGGCAAATGAATTTTGCTTACAATTTACAAATCTGGTTAAACGCGACATGTTAACTTTTATTCATGTAGCTCGAAATTTTTTTGAGTTGTGTTCTTGTTTGAAACGGACAAACACAGCCACAGGGAGACATAATTTCAAAACTTTATTTTTCGGCCTTCGGGAGTTCCAAAACGAGGATTCGTCAAATTTTGACTTCTATTTTTTAATATGAGAAAGTAGAAAGGTATTTTCGAATTTTCTTAGCGAAAAATTAATTTAAATTTACTCGTTACATATTTACATAAACTATAATAATGGAAAACTTTGTGATTGATGAAATATTTAGACGAACAATTTCAATATCGTAAAAACTTTTGACAACACAACTAAACTCGTTTATGCAAAATGGCAACGTTTTATCCAATTCTTTACACAACAGACCTGACAGAGTGTAAAAATTAGCTTTGGAAATGTTCAGTATTATAATTTTTTACTGCAATGTTTTCCCAAGCCAACAACTTTTCAAAATATTGTTTAGGAGCTGATATTCCACATAATTTATACTCTCAACGTCAAGTTTAATTTATTCTTTAAACCATGATAAATAAACACCGAGGGAGATAGACAAAATGTGACAAAGTAAAACATATATTTTTGTCTGTTTTTCACAAGAACTCCTCCAAAACGATGAATAGTTCCAATATAAAATTCTACATGCCATTCCGATGTTGATTTCTAATTCAGTTTTATTATTTTCAAATTTAATTATTTCTTTGACTATTCAATTATATATCAAAAATGAAATCAGATTTTGGTGCCTCTGCTCATATTTTTATTTACAATTTCTGAAATAATTTTAGTATGGAAATTATTTATACAGCACTATAAAGCACAAAAATAAAAATACTTTTTCTGTTTATTTAATATGATGTACATTCTCCAATTTTAAAACTTTTAAATATATCAATATGGGATATAACTCAATTTGTATCAATATGTGAGATAACTCAAGGTCATTGAGTGCCGAATGGAAAAGATAAACAAAGAACATGAACAGGGGTTTGCCGATTAGGCACATATATATCAAAAAGAAAAGAATAGCACCTCGATTCATAAAAATACAAATCTCATTAACAACTTCTGTTATTGACATAGCGAGGAATGGCCGAAAATATAAAAATGAAAAATCAAATATTTTGTGCTCTAAAAATATAGTCAAAAGATGTTTCGCGACATGTAATTATTTTTTTCATTTTTATTGATTAAAATCTATATTGCCATGAATGGAAAAAAGAACAATTTATATTTAAAGTCACTGTTTCTGCTGAATGAAAATATAGTAGAAGCTTTCCGCCATTTTATTCATTTGTAAAAGAGTTACCACTAATAATGATCAATTAAATTTTATATTGATAAATTGTGGAGTAAATTATCCTTTAAATTTTTAAAATATTAGTCTTTGTGCTTGGTTCATTTGATATTATCTTTTTAATTAAAACGTAGCTCAGTAGATAAGAGAAATTTGTACAATATAAAATTTTATATCAAAAAAGATTTTTAATATTATAAATTTTAGATTTGAAAGTATTTTTATCTCAATCAATGCCCACTTTTTTACTTTTTTTTCTCCAAAATCTGCTACATTTCAAAATTTTGTTTTTGCGGTTGAATATCTACTCCATCTCTGCGTTCAATTCATATTTTATTTATTCTCTAAAAATTGACAAATGAGAGAAATTGTATATAAATGTATTACAGTTTACTACCATTCTTTAAAATCAGTGAGTTTTGATTTATCTCATATTTTACCGTGCATTTAAAATATGAGATAAATCTATGGTTAATTCTCACCTTAAAGAGAGGAACAAATTATTATGGCTTTGATCGACGCGTTACAGCCAGCAGCTGCTTGCTTTACCTTTAAAATTAGTTAAATTAAATTCAATTTATCATCAGCTGCGAAAATGCCAATTATAACACGGAAAGTCATATATTATAAATATCTGGAAATACAGCCAGAGAGCAAAACCAGGCCATCATCAGATATATAAACTGTTTAGATTAAACATTCGAGTTCCTTTAATTGGATCGAATATCTGTACAGAAGTCGTTTTGAAGAGATTTCTATGGAAATATAAACAATTGTTAGTATAATTGATTTATCAATATTTTTTTTAACATTATTTGATTGATATTTAATAAGATGCAACTATCTTCACATTTGTTAACTTTTTTGTTTTTGTAAAAAATCTATTATTTTAATAATTGTCAATATATCTTTACTGAAATTTTAAATATATTCAATATCTGTGAGAAAAATTTAGATTTCTTCATATATTAAAAAAAAATATCACAAATCAAATCAGTTTTTCATACTGGGTAACTCATATGTTAAAAGGTAAAACTGAAACATTTTTTTTATTATTATTTATAACGTTTATCTCATTATAATTTTTAATTTTTTATAATATTGTTTTAGTATTAGCACCAGTTAAAATACTACTGTTCATCTAAATAAATGAAATTTAAATTGTGACATTTTAATGCAAATAACATTTTTATGGACTATTATAATATAAATAAATTTAATGTGTCTGAACTCTTATTTTTAACTATAATGAAAACATCAGTCTCGAAACTGAATTCTCAGAAATTTACAGACTGTGCCAAACGACTTTTGAAAATTGGGAAAAGAATATTTAAAAAAAATATTCAGAATTTTAAGGAATGACATAAAATTTAATAAAATATAGTCAATGGCCACTGGGTGGCAAATAAGTGAAATAAAGCATCTATAAATTATCATTTAAGCAGAATGCCAATACTCATGGAAAAAAAATATTTTCTATATATGATATATAGTTTTTAATGAATAAAACACATTTATTTAATAAATCATGATAAACATTTTCCATAAATGTTTAATTTTTATGTTATTAAGGAGCAAAAATGGGAAAAAAAGCCTATTTCAACTGAACATTTTCTCCAAATTTACATTATAGTCTAATTTTATTGTAATTTATTAAATAACAAAATAATTAGCTTAATAAATTTACAATATATAAAACTTTTTTCTTCGCTTTTCCTGACAAAAAATGCTCTTGTTTTGGAAATTCTAAATCAACTTAAGGTATACGACTACGTTAAAAACACTGGTTATCGACCACATTGGCGAATTCTTTTTGTATCATTATTTCTTGTAGTTCAGGCTTTCCTCTTTCCAAAATAGTATTTTCTAGGAAAAGGGAGGCCTGACCTATCATCCAGGAGAATTTGAAGCAATTTTTTTTATCTAAAATTTTTCTTTGACTTCAATTTTCTCAAACTTTACTTTTTATAAAAATTGTCCACCGTTAAAATATCTCAAAAACTAATAGAGGTATTTACATAAAAATTTCAGTGTGTGTTTTAAATACTGTGGACAATGAAATGAACCAGAAGTTTTATTGTTGATGAAATACTTTTTCATTTATAGGTGTTTTTAGAAAAATTAAGTTGTAAATTTATGGAAAAAATGTATATATATGTATATATACGTATATTTTTACCCATAATTTCTTTGCATCTCAAAATGTTTCTTAGATTTTGGTTCATTTCATTCATCATTATATTCTATAACTTGTGTACAAAGAAAAATAGGATTGCTGCATTACAATTTTGTGTAGAATGTTAACCGTTTAGGTTAAATTTCATTAAAATTTACTACACATTTTCCTATTTCTCAAAATATGTTATATTTCCAAATAATTTTTTTGTATATATAGTGTTTATACATCTGTATACAGTGACAATACATCTAAAAACCATAATTAGTTTTTAAAAAATCCAATTTTTCAAAAATATTGCTTCGAACGTAGTCGGTTACCTTAAAGCCATGAAATTATTATATATAAATGCAGAATATAATTGCTAAAAATTAAAAAGGAACACGTAAAAATGCTTGCTTAACTGAAAGTAAAATTCTAAATATTCATTAAAAAAGATTCGAATTTTTGAGAATACATCTAAAGTAAGATGGGAAAATAAAAATAACGTAAAAGCAAAATTTACATCATTTGTCAAAAAGTCAATGCATTGCTCAGATTCAGATATACATAAAACAATAAATAATGTTATCATTCACAAAAAAAAAATTAAACCATCAGAATATTAATGCACATGAGCTTTTTGAACTTTGTAGTATAATTTAGAAACAAAATATGTATTTTAGACGCCTTGCTATCGACCTATTGGAACCAACATTTGATGCAAGATGTTATATTAAAGCAAGCAAGATGCAATGTTAAAGATGTTATATTAAATGCAAGATGTTATATTAAATTTCATCTATGTAAGTTTTTTTCATTTTTCAATTATCTCATTTATATTCTCGCGAACGTATAGACGAATAGAACGAAGAGTACGAACGTATAGACGCACAGACGAATGTATAGACGAATCAGCCCTTTGAGAGATTTGGTTCAAAATTTGTTATAGATATACAAATTAAGTGGCAAAAACATTGTATCAAATTTAATTTATTCAATTCAATGCATTTTCTAGTGTTGTGTTTACTTTCACTCTAACGAAGATATTAATAAATTTTCTTTAAATGGAAATCACTCAAAATTTGATAGAAAAGTACACATTTTCTGCAAAACCACTTACCAAATTTTATTCAATTAGCTCAACACGTTTCTGGATTATTATGTTTACAGAAAGACATAGCAACAGAAAGATTCCAGAAATATAATACTCCTGAAGTGAAACTAATAATGTAATATTCAAATACTTTTCCCATAACATATAATCAAATATAAAGATGGCAGCAGAACTCAAACATAAAAATATTATCTGTTAAAGCATAAAAGAATGCTTAAACATGAAATTCAACATAAATTGAACTCCGAGATTGCAATAACAATATCTCTTTTTATCGCCGTAAAGGAGCGTGAAATAATCGAAGAATGTGTTTCAAAAAGATATAAAAATTTAATACGGGATATATAATTATTATCAGCTGGACAAACCGTGACAGCATTGCTACAGCAGCATTGTAACTCTAAATTAACTTTTTCGCATGGCCGTATATTTATTAGGCTGTTACAAGGCTGTATTATGTATATGTATTATAATTTATTTCCTATAATTTTGAAAATTAAAATTTTAGAGTTGAAATAAGTTTTACATATATCAAATAAGTTTAATACCAGAATTTTATTGCTAATATTTATCAAATAAATGTCATTTATTTTAGAGTTGAAAGAAATTCAATATATATAATAATTTTAGTACGAAATTTTATTGCTAATATTTATCGAAGAAATGCCATCTATTTAAGAGTTGAAAGAAATTCTGTATAAATGTTTAGTGCCGAAATTTTATAGCTAATTCTTAAAAAGGAAATGCCATTTATTTAATTACAAATGTAAAAGAATTCGTCGAAAGTCTGTCTATCCTATTGTTCGAGCAGTTAAACAGATATCCCTCACGACAAAACAAGCACTTCTGCCTCAAGATCCAAAATAAATTTCTCGGAATAAAAACAATTGTGGACAAAAAAATGATAAAATTTGAATTAATTTTTAAATAATTAAATATTTAAATAAAATCTTTTGACATTCTGATTTAATAATAACTATTACCCAAGGCGAAACTTCGAGCTAAAATGAATTCCTTACATTTAAATATCTGTTTTATAAAAAGTTACATTATATGGGTTTTACGTATCTAAACTATGCCATCCTGAAACCGTTATCATATTTTTAAAAAACATGTAGTTTTAAATTACAAATAAAAGTGCTTTGGTGCTTAACTATTTTTATTTCACTATTTCCCACATGTTGGCTATAAAAAAAGATAAAAGCGAAAACATCATCTTCATAAATCTGAAATCAGATTGGAAATTGACTTATGAAATGCCATTTTCTCTTTTTGAGCTTTTTCTAATCCAAATTATCGAATGACTTCTCGAACAAGTTGTCTCTTCTTTGTTTTATAGGGTCTGCAGGGCAAAGATCATTAAAAGGCGTCCGCTGGAACAACTCATTCTGTACTTAATTAATTGCAGAAACTAACTCATGTCGGCTACTCTGAATGCTTATCAGGTAAAATTTTAGGTAGGGCTTGCGGCTGCTAGATCGATAGTCGGCTTTGCCGCAGTGCTAACGTCTTTGAAGTAGCAGCGGACTGATTTTCTGCGGGCATTCTTTTATTTTGTGGAGGTGAAATTATCTGTGAAATGAGGAAATTGCAATATTTCCAGTGGGAGCTTTAGGATTTATTCAAAGCTCACAACGAAGCATGATTTATTTTTGCTTTCTTCTACAACTAGAGTACTAGAAGAAAATATTGTAACCATCAAAAAAATTCTAATTCGAGACATTGACTTATCTCTATAATTCAATCGCAATATTTCTAGTGGGAACTTTAGGATTTATTCAAAGCTTATAATGAAGCCTGATTTTTTTTTTTTTTTTGCTTTCTTCTACAAGTAGAATAGTAGGAGAAAATATTGTAACCACCAAAAAAATTCTAAATCGTGACATTGGTTTATCTCTAAAATACAGTTGCAAGATTTGTAGTGGGAACTTTAGGATTTATTCAAAGCTTATAATAAAGCATGATTTTTTTTTTGCTTTCTTCTACAAGTAGAATACTAGGAGAAAATATTGTAACCACCAAAAAAATTCTAAATCGAGACATTGGTTTATCTCTAAAATACAATTGCAAGATTTGTAGTGGGAACTTTAGGATTTATTCAAAGTTTGTAATGAAGCATGATTCTTTTTACTTTCTTTTATACATAGAATACGAGGAGTAAATATTGTAATAATAAGAAAAATTCTATCTGTAGATATTGACTGATCTCAACAATTCGGTTCCCTCTGAGTGCAAAAAGCACATTACTGGAATTATATAAGTCTATTTGTGAATTAAAATATAATATAATTAAAAGATAATTAAAAACGCTTTGAGCTAAAAGAATAAAATTTTGTATCAAATTTGCAGATTTCTATAAAATTTTCAATGAAACTTGTCCCAAGGATGTCTGTCTATCCCGCTGTTCGAGACAAGTCTGCAGGGTAGTATTGGAGCTCGATATCTACAAAACGTAGAGAGCAAAATAGATAAAATTTGGTGTACGGATTTTAGAGTCAAATTTGAAAATTTCTATAAAATTTTGAATGAAATTCGACCCTAGTAGCATGTCTGTCTGACAAGCTGTTCAAGAGAAGTTTGTAGGGTACTACTTGAACTCGATATATACAAAACGTAGATAACTAAATAGATTAAACTTTGTGCACAAGTGCAGTATTTAAAATGTAGGTTTATATAAAATTTTGAATAAAAAAATCTCAAAGTATAGAACCATTTGTTAGTATACACTTTTCTCGTGCTTGCAAATGCAATAATTCGAAAACGCCGTGATTTAAAGAAATGAAATTTTATATGTGATTATATTTTTATAAGTGATTTTATTTTTTATTTTATGTGATTTTATTTTTTTTATAATTATGTGATTTTATTTATCAAATTTTGGTTTCAATCTTTCAGGAAAAAGTCATCCAAAATACATATTCGATTTTTCTGTACTTATGATTTAGCTACATGGAAAGATTCAATCGCTAATTAAGATCGCTCGAAAAATTCATTAGAAAGACTAGATTTACGTCATTCTAGATCTGTATTTGATATGTGATCTTGTTACTGCAATTGTATGCTAAATTTTTGTTTCAATTGTTCGGGAAAATACCATCCTAAATGCATATTCGATTTTTGTGTAATTATGAATTAGCTGCATTGAAAGATTCAATCACTAATTAAGATTGCTCGAAAAATTCATTAAAAATGCTAGATTCACGTCATTCTAGATCTGTATTTGACATGTGATCTTATGAATTAGTTGCATGGAAAGATTCAATCACTAATTAAGATTGCTCGAAAAATTCGTTAAAAATGCTAGATTCACGTCATTCTAGATCTGTATTTGACATGTGATCTTATGAATTAGTTGCATGGAAAGATTCAATCACTAATTAAGATTGCTCGAAAAATTCATTAGAAATGCTAGATTTACGTCATTCTAGATCTGTATTTGATATGTGATCTTGTTACTGCAACTGTATGCTAAATTTTGGTTTCAATCGTTCGGGAAAATGCCATCCTAAATGCATATTCGATTTTTGTGTAATTATGAATTAGCTGCATGGAAGGATTTAATCGCCAAATATCGCAAAATTAATTCTTTAGAGATACTAGATGGTGCAATTGTAGATCTATTATTGTTCGCCAGTGATATTCACGGCATTCGCGGTTTTACTCAAGAACCGCAATTGTATGTGAAGGAAATGGGATAGTTTCTTTCTTAGAGAGTATGTCAGATAATTTTGCGAAAGCCAATCTCATTGGTTTAAGTTTGGTTTCCTGGAAATAAAACAATCTTGAGATTATTTTTGCATATCTGATGATATGCAAAAATTAATCTCAAGGCTGTTTTATTTCCAGGAAACATTTTTGAAATCATACCGGATAGATATTCTGCGGTGCATTTTTATTTCGTGCAGATTTAATTATGTCTTAAATTTAGAAATTGCAAGTTTTCTCATGAAATATCAAAATTTTTAAAAAATATTTTAAAAGAGATTATTATGATTTTATGTTTTGTTTTGAAGTATTTATTGGTAATATGCCAAAATTATGTATTGATTATTTCTACAAAACAAAGTTCGCTAAAAGCAAAATTTAAACAATGAAATACACAAAAATCTCATAAATCATATAATTTAATATACTACTTAGTGTCTAAATTAATGCACTAATTGATTTTAGTTATATCTTATAAAGGAGGGCGCTTTTTCTTCTTTATATTTATCGATAGAATTATAGTTGAAACTGAAATAGCTCCAGCAGAAAATGCCTCACGATAACTTTACGATATTGTGAGTATCGAACAACAATGCGAAGATAGCCTTCAATACCTTGTGCTAACTGGATTATAAAATTTTTTAGAAGATATATTCAGAATTATTAAAACATTGTAAAATAAAATGATTGCATTATATTTTATTTTGTTGAAACTATATATACATATATATGATATTATTTTATAACTATTATCGTATTATTGCAATTACGAGTATATCAAAGTATGCATGCCGCTCGAATAGCGTGAAAGTTAGAATTAAAGTACCGGAATAGGTTACCTCCAAACATTTGCCTCGTCTTCTGACCGTTGTTTAGAATTAAAGATTTGCCTTAAAACCAAGGCTGAAACAGAAAAAAAATCCTTCAAACAAACGAACTGGGTTTGAAAAATTGGTTCAAACAATTAATAAATATGTCGAAATTCCATAACTCAAATTAATTGCTATATGAATGAAATTAATCTAATAATTCAATTTAGTTCATTCATTTAATTAAAATGAATTCAATGAACGCTTATATTGATGAAATTCTTGTCTAAATATAATTAGGTGTTAAAAACAAAGATTGATGAATTCTAACTACATATACAGGGCCTATAAGCCAAATCATGGGGATGCATCTAATAAAGTATTCATAGTAAAAGATCAAATGCAATAAACAATTTCAGAGTAGTTTTTGCAAATAAATACGTATAAATTCTAAAATACATACATATCGATATACGCGTGTGATATTGCAATTTCTTAGAGGGTAGAATCCTAAATGTTCAGTATCCCCCCCCCCCTTTTATACAGTATGTATCAAATCTGAAATACTATCTTTGAAAAAAAAAATCTGCATTTAAACAACTGATAATCATTGGACAGGGAAACATGTATTTACCGACATCTACAAAATTAGTTGAAAATAATCACATGGTTAGAGATCTGAAAATCGTTTTTGTCAGGATAACAGTTCTCTGCCTTCATCAAGTGAGTGGTCAATATACTGGAGAGGTTATACGTTAATGAAATAGACTGTTTATCCAATGGCCCTATAAATATAACACTTGTTTAAAAAAAAGGTTATAAAATCAGGGAATTCATTTTATGTCACCTTGCATTAAACTTATTTTATAATGAACTAGCCGTCTTTGGCACCCAACTTGTTCACTCAGATTGCAATTCACTTCATTTTGAAATTGTGTTTATCAGCTCAATTCATATTTATTTATTTTTTTTTTCATAAAACAAATGAAGATCATCATTTTTTCAAAAATAAAGATGAAGCACAAAATTGTTTTTTCTACTTCAGAAAGAGCTAAAATCCGAAGAACTATCTAAATTCCATCGTTGATTCTCATGATGCTTCTAATAATTTTTATATTTCAAAAACAAGGTGATAAAAAATGCAGTTATCACACTCATGGAATATAAAAACATTGTAATCCTAGCATAAGCATAAACCTGATAATTTATTTTTGGTGACTTTAACATTTCTCTTCAAGCACAAGAAATTAAATACTATAATATCAAAGGAAAATATAACTTCAGAAGGAAATATTAAATACTAGTTACAAATTTTATAATTATTATAATGCCACATTATAATAATCATCATACCTTTCTGATTACTACCTGACTCTGGAAATTCAAGCTGAACTTTCAGAATATACCCCGAGACATGATCACTGAGAAGATAAGTACACGGATATGAAAGATCCCATAATGGCATATCCTGTCTGTGTTAGAATAGTGCTAACATCATCTGAGAGCTAGACAGTTGTCCTAAGTTTCTATCGATTTTCTTAGTGTCCTGAAACATGACGTAGGATTTGTCCTTTTGGTGACGACCACATTTCCTAGTTAGGCTGAATGGTCTGCAATGACTTGCGGCTATTTTCAGACGAAACGAGTTTCAGATTCTCACTTATTACCAGAAATGGGCCTCAGCTGCTAGTTAACAATTGAGATCTGTCCAAGTACTTGGTAATAAGCTGAATATACAGCCATTATATAAATTATTGCTTGTAAAACAAATTATAATTGTTTAGCACATTATGTTCTTAGATTAGGGTTAGAAAATCAAATTTAATTGGTTCGAACTTCAACTATTCAATGTGACATAAGAGTTAGGAGAAGATAAGCATAAAATTTTCTCTAAATTGAAAATACTAAGGGGACAGTGGACTTTGAAACAAGCAAAAATGGACGAAAACGTGCAATTTTATTTTTATCTTTTCATCATCAAAATATATGTTTATATTCAACTACAATAGTATTATAAAATGTATTGTTCAATAAAATAAATATTTGAAGGGTTAAGAGGGGAAAAAAGCACATTTTAATGACTTTTCTCAAAATGATATTGTAATTAGATTTAAATATCTTTGAAATGCTCCAGGTGTCTAAATTTTTCAAGAAATCAAATGATATTGATAATAAAGATTTCGATCAAACATTAAAAGAAAATGAGGTATGTTTCGAGTTTTTTTTTTTTTAGCTCGTTAAAAGTCAATTTTAATTCGGAAAAACCTAAAATTCCTATGAAATTCAGTCTGTGCATAAAAATATTTCTAAAAAGTTAGCAAATTGGAATTACAAAATCACACGTAGTTTTGTTCCAAATAAATATACATTCGGAAAAAGGAAAAAAATAATGGAAAAAATTTAAAATTAACTCGTCTGGAACATTTTGAAATTTTTAAAAATTATGTATCTTTTAATTTTTTAAAAATTATGTATCCTTTAAATTTTTTTAAAATAATGTATTTGGTTTAAAAATATTTTTAAGAATTTTGACGTATTTATTGCTTAATATATATGCATAAAAAAATTCATAACCCGACTGAATAATTCTCAAAAGTGTTTAATAGAGTCCTCTTACTTCACCATTAAAGAAAAAGGATGCTTAAGATTTTTTTATATAAAGTTTCCTCTTATTTTGCTAAGAAAATCTTTATAACCCTGGATATATATTTTTTTCTTGTAATAAATTGTTTTCAATATAATACGTATTTGCAAAAGTATAATGAATGTTTTCTTTTGTTAAAAATGACTTTTCTCTATCTTTTTTTCATTTTTTTACAATAGATATCTCTAATATTTATCTTAACGGTATTGCAGATACTGTACAGGCAGATCCGTAGTTGCTCTGTAGAGTGGCTAGTACAAATGGTATAGTATTTACTCTTAAAAATTTTCTCACTAAATGTACAGATCTTTTCTATTGAAAATTTTAATCATTCTGAAGATTGGTTCGTGATGATGACTGAATCGATTGCCAAAAACTAAAATCACAACCTTTCTTACTTTAAAGAAATTTTCTGTTCCGTCAACAAAATCTCTGCTTCAAGAGGCATTATTGAAATATTTCCCATTCATATAAACAGTGCAAAAAAAAATATATTGATTTAGCCATTGCAAGTAATTTTTCCTTGAATAATACGTAAACTTTCCAACTGTGTTATATTTTTCCTGTACCTATATTTTCATTTAATTTTTCAGATTTTTATCTATATATAAAACGTATGCCAAAATGTCAAAATCTAATTCTATCAAATATAAATGAACTCAAATATTTTTTTCATTATTTACTATAGTGAATTTTACAACCCTTCAATGATAAATGTATTGTGTCGTCAGGTTACTTCATATAACAGCCTACGCAATATTGAAAGACAATCCTACACACTATTTCATTACGCCTATCTTTGAGAAAAGAAACCATGATAATATTTCCCAACCTTAATCACCGCACTGTTTTAGCCAAATTTTATTTCATATTAAAATCCATTACCATTAGGTAAGTCATCAATTGTCTTTAGCTTCCTTCCCCATTTCATTTTCGAAAGATATCGCAAAATAAATCTTTGACGTAGTCACCAATCTCAAAATTCGCCGGTTCTCTAGCCAGTTACAATTAATTCCGCCATTCAGCCTGTTAAATATTAATTAAAATAATATTTATTTTGTATAAGAAGAATGTAGTTTATTAAACTGGAATTGCTTTCCTAATTTAATGTTTATCAATACGGACATCAGGGGTCGTCTGATATTTAACATTTAGAAAAATCTATTTTACCGCATACTATCTTTGAGAAGAAAAAAAACATGATCATATTCTCCAACCTTAATCATAGCACTGTTTTGACTATCTCGAAATTCGCCAAATCTTCCGCCACCTATCATGCATTCAATCAAAATGGAATATGTTTATTCTGTTAGAATTAATTGAAATAATATTTATTTTCAAAGACATTGAAAAATGACACTTTGGATAGTCCACAATCTGAAATTCGCCAGTTCTTTCCCCACTTTTCACACATTCGATCAATATGATATACATTTATTGTGTTAGGGTTAATTAAAATAGTATTTATTTTTGAAGATATCGCAAAATAAAACCTTGGCATATTCCGCAATCTCGAAATTCGTCAATTCTTCCGCCACATATCATGCACTAGATCAAAGTGATGTATGTTTATTGTGTTAAAATTAATTGAAATAATATTTATTTTCGGAGATATCGCAAAATAAAACATTGGCATATTCCACAATCTCGAAATTCGCCAATTCTTCCGCCACATATCATGCACTAGATCAAAGTGATGTATGTTTATTGTGTTAAAATTAATTGAAATAATATTTATTTTCGGAGATATCGCAAAATAAAACATTGGCATATTCCACAATCTCGAAATTCGCCAATTCTTCCGCCACATATCATGCACTAGATCAAAGTGATGTATGTTTATTGTGTTAAAATTAATTGAAATAATATTTATTTTCGGAGATATCGCAAAATAAAACATTGGCATATTCCACAATCTCGAAATTCGCCAATTCTTCCGCCACATATCATGCACTAGATCAAAGTGATGTATGTTTATTGTGTTAAAATTAATTGAAATAATATTTATTTTCGGAGATATCGCAAAATAAAACATTGGCATATTCCATAATCTTGACATTCGCCAATTCTTTTGCCACTTATCATGCATTCGATTAAAATGGCATATGTTTATTGTATTAGAATAACTTAAAATAGTATTTCTTTTCAAAGATATTACAAAAGATAAAACCTTGGCATATTCCATAATCTCGAAATTCGCCAATTCTGCTGCCACTTATCATGCATTCGATCAAAATGATATGTTTATAATGTTAGAATTAATTAAAATAACATTTATTTTGTGTAATAAGAATGTAGTTTATTAAACTGGTACTACATTGCTAAATTAATGCTTATCAATATGGTGGGCGAACGCCTTATCGTAGAAGGTGGCTAGTATACATTACTTCCACCTTTTCTAAAAATAACTCAGACCTTCTAAATTCAGTAATCTTCTGGGGTGAATAAAAATTCAAATATTTTTCTTTTAGCTCAGAGGTACTTATTTCACAAAAAAGAAGTAAATATCTGAAAAAAGTTTATTTTACTTACTTGGGAATAAAAAAAAGGAATGAAATATAATAAGCCACCAAAAAATACAAATTCTTTTGGCTTCCAAAGATTGTGAAATCACTGGTGCAAGAAAAAAAAATCCCCAGGATTTAAATTACTTATTCAAACACCGTTCCACATCACTCAATCAAACAGGAAAAAATGTCGCAAACAAAGCACGAAACATAACGCCACTAGAGATGAATTGCGACTTCTTACGTCCCAGGATGTAAAATAATAAAAAATAAAATAAAGAAGGCTCAAAACCTCCTGTAAAAACAATATTGAGAGCGCAATTTTATTTCAGTGATCGAAAAAAAAATCACATAAAAAAACTCAAAATAAGAAGCTGTAAGGATCTCTTATTTTACTTTTATACTCCATGGAAGTTATTTTCTGGCTATTGTATTAGCTTTTTCACTTACATGTAGGTGATTTGTACAAATAATGGGAATTGGAACAAAACTCCTGTTTTCCTTTCACATAAACAAAATGTATGTTGGTTATTTATTTTTATAGCGATACTTCGAACTGTAGGGTTTTCTTTTTCGTAAGGCGACAAAGTGTCGGTGTAGTATATTTTTTTCCGGCAGAAGTTTTATCAGACTTTAAAACGTGTAATAACGACTGAGGATTCACTCGTGTAATGGGATAGAGGTGTTAAGTCTGTGCAGCATTTCTTCTTCTTCTTTTCTTTTTGGATTGAGAAATTTGAGATGACAAGAAAGCAGAAAATAACTGTTGATATGAAGAGAAAACTATTTTTTTCTTGTTACAGAGGAGATTTTCTTCTTGGCCGTACAATCATTCTCAAAGTGTTATGTTCCTTAGAGTTCAAAAGACATTCCCAAGCTGTCTTATTTGGTTGTAAATGATTTGGCATTAACGTCCGCGATAACGTCTGTGTGTCCCCGACAGAGCGAGGACCATACTAGTGAAGTGCCAGTGTTGTCATAATAATGAAGCTATATTGTAAGTTTAATTTTATTTGAAAACTTCAAATGTTGAAAAAAAAACCTGAACTAGCAAGAGTAGTCACCACGGAATCTTCAGGCATGTTCAATACTAAAGGCGTAATCTTCCCCACATTTTATTTGGGAACTTGTTCAAAGAATTGAACGGTCTTTGGTTTTCATTTTAATAGTTCGCACATGAACGTTTTCAGCTACGTAGTACAGAGTGCTTAAGAAAATCCCGGACAAACAATTTTTAATATAACTTTATAAGAAATAAGTAAATTAACAAAATATAAGAAATGATAATAAGACCAGACTTTTACTAATAAATAAATTTAATTGATTTTTAAGTGGACGCTTCTTGCAGCGATTCAGAACTTATTGAAATTTTAGCGACTTATTGAAATTTTCAGCAATGGACCGCAAGTCTTCTGCCTTTAATCTATCCCACCCTCGAAGAAGCAATTGCTTTAGAGAGTCCAAACTTTTGTGTGGTTTAGTGCAGGCCCTAGACTCCAAAATGAACCATACACTGTAACCCATTAGATTGCGATTCCGTAAGTATTGAGGCCACTCTCCAGACGATACATAAATTAAGAGATGTTATAAAATATTTTACAATTAGTGTTAAACAAAAAGAAATGGTAATATATTAAAAAGAAATTAATTAACTTCTATTCAATGATGCAATAACTTTGCCCGAGTGTTTTTGCCGCACCCTGTATAAAAAGGAAATCTAGCATGAAAATTGTAAGTTTTTTTTTTATTTACTGATCTGCAATTTAAATGTTAAAACTGTGCACCACATTTCATTTATTCAAGAGGGCATGTCGATGAATTATTTCAATACAGACCAAAAGAATGACCAACCCCTTACTATAGATTTAGTTTAAAATATGTTTGAATTATAGATGCCGAACCTCCGCACCAAATTTATTTATCGAAATTATTCATTTTTGAGCTATTGGAGTTGCATGCTGCAAAAGTACATACCGATACCCTTTCTCGGATTTTGTTCAAACATTTGCACATAAGATACTAAATTCATATTAAATATTATTCATTTAGGTGTATATTGCAATTATCTTGCAATCTGCAATGATCTGTCATCATTGTACTTATATATTGCAATTATCTTGCAATCTGCAATGATCTGTCATCATAGTACTTATATATTGCAATTATCTTGCAATCTGCAATGATCTGTCATCATAGTACTTATATATTGCAATTATCTTGCAATCTGCAATGATCTGTCATCATAGTACTTATATATTGCAATTATCTTGCAATCTGCAATGATCTGTCATCATAGTACTTATATATTGCAATTATCTTGTGTTCACTTTTATAAATACAGAGAGACAAAGAGATTTAACGTGTGTACATTTGGTTTAAAATTTAACTGAAATCTACGAATTTTGTGTGGGGGGGGGACCAAGTACCAAATTTCATCCGTTTTGTCTCAAAGTATTTTTGAAGTACTATGTTGACAGATAGACTTAATTCCAAAAAAATGTGATTTTTGGTCTCTAGGTGGACTTAATCATGAATATTTGTCAACATCTAAAGCTCGCATTTTTTTTGAAATTACAATCTTTTTTATTTTTTGTATTCTTTTTTACGAGAAAAAAGTAAACTGAAATAAACAGCATAAACATACAGCAGAAATACTGTAGTTTATTTATTTATTCATTTGCACTATTGAAATCATCCAACTTTAAGTCGAACCAATGAAACTGAATACGAGTCTCAAAACACAAGTGTCTCAGCACTCAAACCTGTGGTTGGGTACAAATGCCAAAACACGGAAATGTAATAGACTCATATTTACATATATAGATTAAATGTGCATGACATTTTAATAATGGAAATCATTGCTCATTTTAAAGACGGGATATAAATGTATGTCCAGACAATAATGTACAATATTGTATGATATTGAATAACATTCATGATACTGAAAATACTATGTAATACAGTATATATAATATAAACTAGATAATACATGTGTTATCTACTATAGGTCGCAAGAATTAGATATTAAATGGTAAACGATAATGACATGAAATTTGCTCATGGCATTCTGGGATACATTTTTTAGGTCACCTATTCTGTTTCATTCTGTTTCTGTTCTATTTTTTATGTTTATGTTCTATTTTTAATTTTATATTCTATTCAAAATTAATTAATTAATACAATACTTCATTTAATAGCGAAAAGTTTCACAGCTTTTAGCCAATAACGTCAGAGATATATATCGCATAAAATTTTCAATCAATGTAAAGAAAAATAACTTTTGTTAATGATAGTTTCTATATATGTAATTTTGTTTTCTATAATTCTAACAAAACCTTCAAAATTCATTTTAAACGCAATTTTGAAAACATAAATTATTATTTTATCAAATAAAACAAGCATACATTGTTAGGGAAAGAGACTCTGAATTACTCTATCTTTCGTATAATTATTCTTTTTTTTTGACAAAGTTTTTAATTGCTTTTTAAAAAATAATTTCTCGTGTTCATTTATTTCTATTAACAAATTACTGCCGTTCAAATATTCTACAATAATATTTTAATAAATTGAAAATTAAACAAGATTAGGACGGTTTTTTTTGCGATATCTCTCAAAATATAAATTCACAAACATCTATGGGAAACTATATAAAACTTCAAAAATTAGCTTTCAAAATGAAATAGATTCTGTTTCCGTACATTTTGTATCTTTCATTTTAATAAATTTTTCAAACTAATTCCATTTACAAAATGTAACAATATTTTTTTCCCAGTTGAGGAAAACGAATATATATATATATAAAAAAAAAACTACTGCTAGGACATATTAACAGAATTCTGGAAGAATAGTAAAAGAAAAGTTTAAAAGCCGATCATCAACAGTTTATTTCAGTAACATCTATTGATTTATTTTATTCCCATCTGAAATGAAATAGTCATCGTACTTTAGAAACACAGAAAACGTACGATTTCAAATATGCTATTACTTGTGATTTAAAATCTTTAGAGATAATCTATGACTAAATAATTGATTTTTCCTTCAATGTAATGAAGTGGTTAGTAACCTTTTTAGCCAAATTTTCTACTAGTGAATCATTTTAAACTTGTAGAACTAAACATTAATTACCGTATGCTATAAATATCCAGACTCTGCAATAACGATCAGCAATCGGAATGTATAAACTGTCATTAGTTGTATTATCTACTGTCTAGTTATTACAGTCTTTTCTATAAAAATGGTTCAGTCATTACTGCAAAACAACTACATTTGTTTTACTTATTAATCAGTTTTAAAAACTAAATGGATTTTAATTAGTATCTCCTTTATAAAATCTCCTAATTTCAAGAGCAACATTAACTTACAAGTTCATAGTATTTTACGTAGTAGTAATGCATAGTATTATTATTTCCAAGTTCATAGTACAAGTAGAAAGCTGTACAAGAAACCATATAATACCTAAAGTTACGAATTTGGAATGCATGTACCATCTAATATAAAGATTTGTTTCAACAAGTTCAAAACGTAACAGTTTACCCCGACAAAACTGACGTTTTCTTAATATTTGTAGCATTACTTTGCTATCTAAATTTTTCACAGAAATTATTTCAAAGTTATTGAAATCTGAGTAGCAATAATTTATATTGCAAGGCATTACTATTTTAAGTATAAATTACAGATTTCAGTGGTAAATACATTCAACTAATGAAATGACTAATGATGTCAAATATAGAATATTGTGTACTTTGTTACCTGGAGAGTTCATATTTTAACATATTTTATATGCTGGTATGCTATCTTTAAAAAGCGTCATATGACGTGTGGTGAGAAAAATCGTTCAAAATGCTCTGCAGAGGTGAGCAAGTTATTATTTCTTGAGTAATTGATGCTCACAAAAGGTGTTTTTTTTTTCATTTCAATTAGATTTTTAATTGAAAAAGTAATTAAAATGTTAACGTTTTCTCACGATAATTTTTAAAAAAATATTTTTATATTACTTTAAAATCCCAAAAATATAGGTTTTGATTATATCATATTTCTTTCTTTACAGCATTTTTATTTACTTTAAACAAGCTTGTAAAAATATTTTTAAATACATTTCTCAATAATACTTTTATTATTTCAGTTATATTTCTAATCTATACAAAAAAGGGTAATCTTTTCAATCTAGTTAGATTATCCCCCTTTTTTTAATACCTCTTAATTGAAATATAGAGTGAATTACAAGCGATTTAAACGGTAGCTACTACGCTCAACAATTTTCTTTTCCTGTATGTTATCTTTGTTTTATAACTTAATTAAGAATACATTTTAAAAATAAAAAAAGATCACTTAAGCGAGCTTAAAACTTTATCATGCTACAATATTTCGGATAAGAGGTTCCAATCCACTTAAATTTATTATATGGCGTTATTTTATTAACTGGAGCAGAACATGGTATTTTTAAATAGCGAATCCGAAATTTTATGTTTAACAGTACTTGTAAAGAAGGCACTTAAACTAGGTGCTTAAGAGATAATTGAATCTAAGGATGATGCGTTTAGAAATAGTACTTTGTATTTTATAGCGTTTACGGATTTTCAAATAAAGCAATTTATTTAAATAACCGATTATTTCTTAAATAATCTATATACTAGCAAAGTGATTAAGTGCACGATTGTTAAGAATATTGTACGTCTATAAGTTAAAAATCATCGTTTCTCAAATACTATTTTTGGAGACAAGACGGTTCACAGACCAACAAAGAATTAGAAACCTAAAATCGGGTTTGGCAAAAGGCAATATAAGGTGTCAATACAGAAATCTAAGAGACGTATCATTACTTTTATTTAAATATCCATGCATTCGATCCTAGTCCAATTTAAAGCAATCGATATATTCGAAAAGAATTTAATGTTCAATATCGATTATCAATATTCTTTTTTACTTAAACACTAGGTTTAAAACGGAAATTTTCTGATTTAATCATGTTGTGTCGATCGCTTAGGCATATAAGAACATCCATTAAGTCACTCAATGACAAAATTTTGCTGCTGACTGCCGACAAATTGTAGCTGGTTATTACCTTTGGTTAAAATTTAAAACGAAATAACAGAAATGAATCAAATAAAAACACTTTCTTTTTTCCTTTGATTTATAAAAACTTTCTAATTAGTTTTTTTATAAACAATAATATGAAGAGGATTATCAAATGTCGCAAAATAGTACAAATTGAATTATTAGAATTTTAAATCTAAAAAAACTGATTGATACTTAAGAATAATGTTGCAAGCTGATAATCAAACTAACGATATTTGTTTCGTAACAACAAATTTTATGATAGTCTATAAGTTTGGCAGCACTCTTCGCCCATTCTTCGCAATTTACTGAACACTACATTCTTAATTTCGAAACATTATTCCGAAACAGCATAATATTCGAACGTTTAATACAAATATACTAAACAAAAACATTGCGTTGATGCTTTTTAAGCCAGATAACAGCTACGGGACATGAGTAACTACTTTTGTCTTGTGGTCTTGTTATTCGGCTATGATCGCAAACTGCAAGTTCGGTCCTCGCCTATCGCCAATAGATACAACATCATTTTCAATCAAATATTTCATAATACATAAACCATCATTTCTTTTTTTCTAAACAATAAAGTATATTTTAAGGTTGTTTCAATGTCAGTTTTAGCAACCCGTAATTTTAGAATAAGCTTAAATTTCAAATAATGGCAGATAAGTTTGAACTTTCATAATAATAGAAAAATGCATCTAGGATTCGATAATCTATACAAATTAAGATGGTTACAGACTGATGATCAATCATAAAATTTGATTATTCATCTACGAAAGCATGTTTCATGCATTTCGAAATAAAAATATTTAAACGCTATTTAACTATACAAAACTATTGTCCGATGTTTACCATTTCTGAATAAACTACAAAGAAACATCGAAATTTTTCACATGTAGTGAACATTTATATATCTCTCAAAACATACAGAAAGTATAATAAGTGTATACAGAATTTCATAAAACCACAGATCCATGAATTTTAAAAAAGAAAAAAAAATCAAAATGTAAGATCTTTGAAATAAATATCAAATTTTTCTATGACGTTGCATTATGTTTGTATAAGAACCTATTCAAGATTATTTATTTAGTATTATATTACCTGAAAAAAATATCCATAATCCTTGATGAAGAAGCTCATGTTTTAAAATATACTATCTAAGAAGAATAATTCGGTACAAGAAGTAACTCAGAATACTAAAAACAGAATGCAACATTGAAGATTTAGGTAGTTGGAAAATATGAGCTTTCTTTAAAGCTCTCCAGAGAAAGACGATAAACCTTTTTTTGTAGTGTCATTTCTAAAGCTTATCTACTTTGGTGGCAACTTTATTAAAAAAAAAGTGTCATTATTCACTCGTTACTTCGGGTTTGTTCCCTAGGAAATTTAAGATATACAAGTTGGTTATAATTAAACTTCCCTTATAAGCAGCATCCTACAACGCAAACGGATGAACGGATTGCAACGAAATTTGGTATATAAACTATACCCGAGATGCGCTCACGGAATTTCGAAAAAAAATTTTGTTGCAAAATGTCCACCAGAGGCTGATTTTCCCGGAAAAACATTAATTTTAACACAATAAACGACCAAAACGGAATACAGAAACAATATTAACATTTATTGACTTGTTTTTCATCACCTTGTCATCAAACCACATTGAATAAAGGTAAGAAAAAATAATAGTACGCTGTTTGAGAAAAAAAAATAGTTCAGGTTGCAGAAACAAGAACAGATTAGGACGAAATAACACAGAGAAGCAGTTGTAAATCGTGTCCTGGACGATGTTGGGAAAGGTGTTCTATGTGACCATCCTCATTCACCTGCAAAATTTGTGCAGCAACAGCTGTCTTGACGGCATCAACAAGTATCGGTATGACAGGTTTACGGCCTCTTTCAGGTTGAACTCCTAATGCCCCTGTCGCTTCAAATCTCTTAATCATGGTCGAGATACCTTTAGAAGACATTACTCCACCCCGTAGGTTCTTTACATGACGAAATTCGCGAACTGCAGCAGAAGCATTGCCCTTGTTTTTGTAAAACAGCTTCATCAATAACGCACGTACAACTAAAAATACCGTCATCATTACAGTCGGAAACGAAAAACATGACAACTTCTGCAAACATTTCATACCTTAACCCGTTTCGCATAAGCTTCCTCTTCTTCGCAAGCATGCAAATCTCGACATTTTTCCCCCCTAGAACTGACAGCTTTTAGCGATTTTACATTTTATGACTCACAATTCTTCTTCCGGATCGTTAATATTATTTCTGTACCCCACTTTGGTCATTTATTGAGTTAAATTTAATGTTTTTCCGGAAAAGGCGCCCTCTGGTAGACATTTTGCAACCCCCCCTTTTTTTTTGAAATTTCGTGAGCGCATCTCGTGTATAGTCTATATACCAAATTTCGTTGCAATCCATTCACTCGTTTGCGTTGTAGGATGCTGTTTATAGGGGTAGTTTATTTACAACCACCCTGTATATTTCTTGGATCTGGAGTGAGGAGTATAATGTTTACGGTTAAGATTTAATTTTCATTTTTTGTTTCTATTTAAAAATAAGGATAGTGCTTGCAATACCCCATGGCATTTTCATCATGCGGCAATTATAAATGGACTTTTAATGTAATAAAGTTTATTTTTCATGCACTTTGAACAATTTTTTATGTTAGAAGTGATATTAAATCTAGGAACGTGATAGCTTCCTACCCCACTAATGGTTCATATTATTTTATGCCATATAAACAATAGAGTCTACCATTTTGAAGGAACATCTCTAAATACATACTGCTTTTCACGAATGATACTTCATCATTAATAATCGGTCGATAAAAAAATCTATCGATTTGATGCTGTTCGATGTTAAGTATAGAAGAGAAAATGGAAACTGACGTCAAGTATGAAATGAAAACGCGTTATCGAAGAAGGAATTTAAAGATGGTGATTTTAATCTTTTTCATAAGTTGCGGATGTTATAGTCGTGGAAGAAGTAATTTATCTAGGATCGTTATTTGCTAAAATCATCATTATCTAGACTCATTCATTACTAAAATCATCACTATCTAGAATCATTCATTGCTAAAATCATCATTATCTAGAATCATTCATTGCTAAAATCATCATTATCTAGAATCATTCATTGCTAAAATCATCATTATCTAGAATCATTCAATCTTTCAGCAATTATGCTTACATAGATTGGTTATATTGAAGATATCAGAACGAAAACTCGTTAAACGTAAATCCGATGAATTTATAGATTTGATGGTGTTAACTGAAGGCAACAAATTTAATCAATTTGACTAACTAATAATTTTTTTTAGCGATTATTGATAGTTTGTGATTTTCGAGATTCAGATAAAAATTATTCTACCAGATTATGTTGCGTAATTAACCTTCCTCAGGTAAGGAATGTAAGGAATAATAAATGTCAGATAATGCGAACTGAATAGGTGATTGAACTTCTACTTGAAGCAGAATATCGGATTACTATTGCTAATTGAACTATTATTCATTTGCTGAATGCTAAATGAACTATTACTCCTTTATCATTTTAAAGAGAATTTCTAAGTCTTGGATATCACTTTCTCCAGTCTCGGAAATATTTGTCCTTTTTTTATAAATGTTCATTTCTTACCATTTCCTGACAAGATTGGTGATAGAATGTTTATAAATTACTTCAAATTGCACGCAAATGGTTATGATAGTTACTATGCAATATTCTGACAAATATTAAGTAAATATAATCTCCGAAGGTAATTGGGAGCATACCGGGTTAATTATGATTTTCGGTATGATTGAGAAAGATTATTTAATTAATAAATAAGGGAAAAATACAATGTATCATGAGTCCTCCAGAACTTGATTATACATTCAAATAAGTTGCAGATCCATTTTCCATCGTATAGGATCATTTGAAATCTAATAAATATATAAATTCTCTAAACTTCTTTCCCAATTCTCATTAATGATTCAAATTTTCTTAACACTTTAATTAGAATTTAATATCTTTAAATGCAACATATTTACAACGTTTAGCACCAAATAACATATAATCATTGTATATAATACAAAATCTTCTCCTCCCAAAATATAATTTAAAGCACTAAAGCCAAGAAAAGCCAAAATCATTTATGTAAAAAATAAAACATAAAATATATTTTTGAAGAAAATAAAAGTCACAAATTTGAAAAAACGAAGCTTATATTTAAAGGTAACAATTGTATTTTAAAATCAAAAATTATATGTATTGTATCGTATTGTATTATCTTGCAAATGTATTTTATAATAAAAAATTTCGAAAATTATAATACCACGTGAAAAATGTATCAATAAGTAATTGAACACAAATTGCAGGGGACAAATTTAAATAAAAGACGAATACATATTAAATCAATACTAACCTTAAAAAATTCATAAGGCAAAAAATCCTAAATTGTTATATTTCCAGATTGCTCATGCTATGATGCACTTCTTAAATCTCAAGAGAAGCCTATCACGATTCCTGTTAAATTTTCGATTAAAAACACCTGTCATTCATGGAATAATGAATATTCATCGCTTTCTACATTATAATTGCTCATAAAAAATTGGGAAAGCTTTTGTATTTATAAATAATCCCTTTTCCCTTATTAAGATTTATTATAGAATTTTGTTTATTTAAATAAAACGCCTTTTTTGGCCTATTTAAGATTTTTTTTTTTTAGCCTATTTAAGCCCGTATACGGTGGCTTTTTTTTTGTTTTAGCCTATTTAAGGCCCGTATAAGTTTGCTTTTTTGTTTTAGTCTATTTAAGCCCGTAAGGTTGCTTGTTTTGGTTTAGCCTATTTAAGCCCGTATAAGGTTGCTTTTTTTTGTTTTAGCCTATTTAAGCCCGTATAAGGTTGCTTTTTTTATTTTAGCCTATTTAAGCCCGTATAAGGTTGCTTTTTTTGTTTTAGCCTATTTAAGCCCGTATAAGGTTGCTTTTTTTCTTTTAGCCTATTTAAGCCCGTATAAGGTTGCTTTTTTTCTTTTAGCCTATTTAAGCCCGTATAAGGTTGCTTTTTTTATTTTAGCCTATTTAAGCCCGTATAAGGTTGCTTTTTTTATTTTAGCCTATTTAAGCCCGTATAAGGTTGCTTTTTTGTTTTAGCCTATTTAAGCCCGTATAAGGTTGCTTTGTTTATATTCTTTTCTATAATCCCATTCAATTGGCTCCATTGAAATCAAAAGACTTCATACGATTTACATATGTAAACTGAGGTAATCTTGATAAAACCTATTTAGGAGGATAGACCGCGCACCTATCAAGATATTCTCATTCAATATACTGTTTGCACTTCATTGGCACTGGAAAGCAGAAGGAAAAATGTAAAATAATGGAGTCATTGCGAGTATTTCTTAAGAATGATTTTAATTAATGGTGTTAGGCTGAAAACTTTAGAAAGAAAATTGTGTCAGAGCTTTTACATTTCATTTAAAATTTATGTGATGAAAATAATTAAATAATATGCAGTGAAAAAAACTGGGATATTGCTTAACTCTATTGGGTATACATATACTCCACTAGTAGAAATTCTAAGTTTCACTCAATCATAAAGTATTCCATGCCAGTAACGAAGAATATAAATTAGTATTGTTCCACAATTTAATATACAGGGTGGTTATAATTATAGCTCCACTTTGAAAAAGGTCATAAAAGGAAAACTGCTGCACCAAATGTTATCAAACTTGGTAATGGTTTAAAAGAGGTCATGGGAATTTCTTTCCCACTAAAAAAATAAAAAAAGTTTAAAAACTCATCATTGGGGGCGGGGGGAATGGCGCTGCATGCAATATTGTCAAACAAAATAAGACACGAAGGCATCGGTTTAAAATGTGTTTAATCGTCTCTGAAACGTATTACAAAAAAACATGTTCAATGTGTTGTAAACTATTTACTGAAAGCAAGTGAAATCGCATTACTGCATTCTCAACAGTAGCTGTTAGCATATCCGGAGGAATGTTTCGCACAGGGAAACGAAGCACACCGTCCATTGCTATTACATTCATTATAACATTTAACGAAAAAAGCACTTCTTGCACGGTTAGAGACATTGTCGATTCGTAGCAATGAGAACTCTGACAAACAGGCTCACTTTTATCTGGAAAAACCAAATGACGTGTACAGCGCATCTGCATAAATTATTTACTTCTTCCTGCCGTAAGCCAATTACCAGCCATTGCAGTTTTGCATAACCCCACGAACAGTTTAGTTTTAGAAACGATTAAACATATTTTAAACCGATGTCTTATTTTGTTTAACAATATTGCATACAGCACCATTTCCTCCTGGTGTTTTTTTTTTTTTTTTTTTTTTTTGGAGAAAAAGAAATTTGTATGTTCTTCTTTAAACTATTACCAAATTTGACAACATTTGGTCTAGTAGTTTTCCTTTTATGACCATTTCAAAATGGAACTTTAATTATAACCACCCTGTATATCACATATTGGTTAAATTTGAAATACTCCGTATCAATTAGACCAATAAGATTAGAATTTAAGGCAGGTAAACACAGATTTATTATTCACACAATAGTTACGAAATATTAATCTTTGGCGTGAATTTAGCATTTTTACTGAATATATCGACTCATCTTTGGCGAGAATTTTGGCGATTAATCCCTGACATGCGATCAAAAATACCCAAAAATCAAATTCGGGTTTCAGATACGTTTTTCTCAACCGAATAAAACAAAGATTTGACACCACATTGCACTTGGTATCACAAAGTTCACCACTAAATTTCATATATTTAAGTCACTGCGTTTTGGAATTATCATGTTTATATGTTTCTGAAAGCACAGACCGACAAACAGTCAACCCTTTGTTAGATTTGGCACAAAATTTGACAGGAGTCTACACTACAGATGTTAAATCTGTGCACCGTATCTTATCTATCTAGCTCTCTTCGTTTTGTAGTTAACGTTTTAACTTATATTCGGAAATCCGGACAGACGAATTTCTTTTGAACAAATTTTACTCACAATATTTGACAATTACTGTATTTTCTCTACACTACGCATACGAGAAAGTAAAAATAATTTAAAATGCATAGAGAAATATACTTTATTTGAGATAATATATGAGCAATTTAGATAAGTATTTGAATAATCTTTATACCGCCTGTCCTGCTAATCATATTTAGAAAAGTATTCTTGGTATTCTAGCATGTGGCAGAGTATTGACAGTTTCGAAGAAACGACTATCAATGAAAAGTTGTTCTTCCTACAGCAACCATTAAAATTATCAAAATCATCCAAAATATAGGTATTGAAAGCTTCTTTACTCGGTAAATTTTGATGGCAGAAAAATGAAACATTTTTGCTCAAAATGTTGCCAAGAGTACTAAGAATAATATTTTAATAAATATTATAGTAGGACCGGGTGGATGCATAATAAATTATACTTTGAAATTTCTCCACTAGTTATTTATTAAATCAAACAACATAAAATATCATTCTTCGTATAATTAGTATAATTTGTTTTTCATTTTGAAATGTATACATCTTATTAAAGTTTAAAAATTAACTATCGAAAACACAATTAAACTCGCTACTTTATGTGTTATTAATATATTAAATCTTTCCACTCGTTTCTATCACTCACTCACCATTCAAGATGGTACATCATTTTGATGTTTTATTTATTTATTTTTCAGTTTTGAATGTTAAAAACGCTCACAGAATAGTAAAAAGATATAGATTAATTTTTTTCAGAAAAACCCAACTTAAAACAATTCCATTTATTTTTCGAGTTATAAACAAGTCCATGTATTAAATAAATAATTATGCATCGAATTATTTTTCCGAGCGCAAAGGGTTAAATATAATATAAACGTTTAATTGATTACAAAAGTTTGGTTTGTCTTAAATATTTTCAAATATACAGTAATGTATTCATATTTAAATTAATTTAACATTTTCTTTTAAAAAAAATCTGTTAGTTTAACTTTTATTTAAAAATGTAAAGAAAAATGCAAGTCAAAAATTTTTTAATGAAAAAAAGATACATTCTCATTTATTCATTTTTCTGAATTGCAAAAATGTAAATACTTCCATAATTACATTTTAGATTTATAATGTTTATTTCCCTTTAATAACATCACCAAAATTACATTCCCGAAATGGATTTAAAAGATAAAAAAAAAAATTCCAAGAATATAAGGCCCCAAATAAATATCCCTCGACTTTTCAAACAACTGGTACACACTCCATCCTGTTTGCTTATATCCTAACCTTGACATGTTTTCCTGAAAACTACATTCAAATTAAATTATCGATCCTCCTCCACGTAGTGCTAAATAAAAAATTTCGATAACCAGAAAATTTTCTTTTTCTCCTCGATCGCCGGAATTTCTTCTTCTCCTCTATCACAGGAATTCCGGATGATAGATGGTGGAACGCGAAGGTTCGCAAATATATCGTATAAAATTTCATTTCAAACGCAGTTCTCATTTTTTTTTGTTTGCTGCGGAAGATGCATCATAGAAAATAAATAACATATTGTAGAAGAGGGACTAGTTGTATCAGATGCAGTGCGAACAGTTTCTGACCAATATAAAAATTTAAGTTGCTTCATATTATTATAAAACTATTTTTCTCGCCGTCAGTCAGGTTTAGTTATAAATAACAATAGTTTTCTTCAAAACATGTTTTGCACGAACTTGATGTTTTAAGTGCTTTATAGAAACTTTGTGAGAAACTTTTATCTGATAAATTGTATACGATGTGTAATTAGAAACCTAACAGAAGAAAAAAATTTTTTTTTCCACTTCTATCAGTTTTATACAATAAGTTTGCTTAACATCGGATTAATTTTGCAGTTTATTAAAAATAGAATGATATTTTGCTAACTAAAAGGCAAATGAATATTTTTAAGAATAGTAATTTGTCTCAAATATATAGTTACGAAATATTGGGCTATTTTCTTGATTTTTGGTAGCACTTTATAAATCAACCATTTTTAATCACAACAAAATCCATGATTTTTTCCAATTTAAGTTTTTTTCAAGAAAATGAAAAGCATCATTTACAGAAAAACATATAATATAAAATTTCTGCAATGTTTTACTGCTGATAATGAGAAATATACTACAGTTGAGAAAAAATATTTACTACTGATGTAAGCAAATAATTAAAATTATGAAAAGATTCAATTTTACTATAATTTCAGCATTAATATATGTATGCCAATTTGGCAAACGATTTTTAAGATTTTCTTTAAAAAGGCAGACATATAAATCATTAGAAAAATAAATGTCATAAAATTAGATATTTATTACATATAATAACTTTTTAAAACATAAAATATTAATTAAGAACAAATTGAAATAAATTATTAGACAGAAATGATAGACTATCGACAATATTTATTTCAATTTTTAAAAAACATTCCTTTTAAAGAATATTTTAATATGTATGTAATATATTACGTGGTATTTCAAATATTATTAAACTATTCCATTTAAGAAATATTTTAATAATATTTCAAAAATTTAACAGGCCTAAAACTGCAAACCAATTTCACTGTAGTACATAACAGAGAAAAAATATAATAAAAACAAAAGTGAAAAAAAAATCCATAACAGCACATATTTTACTGACGACAATAGATTAATTTCATGTAGACATTTTATTTAAAAATACAATTCCTACGCTAACTCAAATAAAACAAATAAAAACGAATCTCGAAAACAAATTTGTTATCAAATATTTTATCCGAAATATCCAAACAAACTTATATGAGCCCACACAACTTAGAACTTGCGAAACAATATAGATAAATGATTATGCATCATATATCCGACTGGTTATATTTGCTGCACAGTTTAAAATATTCTAAAAAATCCTAACCTAATTTCCCTAAACAAATTTTACCACGCAGATAAAATAAAAAATAAAAATTATTATTCTTCAAATATCTGACTAATTTTACTAAATGTTTCAACTCAAATTGATATATTTTTAAATCGTATTTACCTAGATAAATCGTATTTTCAATTGCCAAAGAAAATTTTGCAACATTCCACCCAATAAAATATTACATACGCTAAATTCAGCAAATGTTTTTTCTGGTTTTAATACATATTTTATGATCTTAATTAAGATTTTTTAACCCTTTAAAGGGTCATTTTTTTTCTAGTCATATTATGTTAAAATATTTTTAGGCTTGAAATTAGAATAAGAAAAGGGATTCATTTAGCTTATTAGATAAATTTAATTTGATTAATTAATTAATTTGGTTAATTAATAAGCAACAAATCACGACACATCATTTTGTGTAAGATAAAGAACTGAAGCATCTAAGTTTCTGTCTTTCTAAAAAAAATTGTCGGAACTTATGCCAACCTACATAGTTTCATACAAAGATTGATAAATTTGGTGAGAAGCGTACTTCCCACGACCCCAGAAAGGGTTAATATGGAAGAAACCCTAACTTAAGCTTGCCTAAAAATTTTAAGACGCAAGTTAAAAAATTCAAAGAAATGATTTTTTCATCAAATAACGCACTGAAAATGTACTTGCTTTATTTCAGATAGATATTTCTTTTAAACCCTCGAAAAAATTCGAAAAAAGAAATCTTTAACCCACACCTAACAAAAAGAAATTAAAATAAATGATAAACTCAGCAAATGCCTGACTGGTGGAAAAACCTGGTTTCACTTAAAGGATATTTCATTTGGAGAGTTTCTGCGCTACCTAGCTGGAAAATTGAATGGATCTTCGATCACATCCGAAAGTTCTTAAAAATCTTATAAGTATACGAAAGAAGTCTTGAGAATTACAGTACTTAAAAGAAAAGTCTTCTGGGTAATCAAAGAAACAGGCCTGGACTCAGAAGAAAAGATTCTAACAAAGCAATCTATGGTAAAAGACGGAATGAAAAAAGAAGGATCAAAAACTGCTTTATTTGCTGAAAACCGAATCACTTAACTAGGAGAAGTTAGTTGGAAAGGGAAGCCTTCAATCCCAGAAACGAACTGAGCGCTCGTAATCCGAGAATAAAGTTTACTCAGGAAAACACAGGCCATCTGTACTTCGTAACGTTTAAAGCGTGTAGATAAAATAAGATAAAAAGGTGTGTGGAGTAGCTACACTGATGAAAATATACGATGGTTTATAAAACAGCGCAAGTTTGAAGTTAATAATAATAACTTCCGTTCCGTAGATGAAAAGTCAACATTAGAAAGTGTTATGTTTATAATAACAATTAAGTTTGTTATTTTTATAGATCTTTGAACTTCTCTTCGTTTGTTTAAGCAGCTTAATTTATTTATAAAAGCACCACAACCTCTAGCCAGCATTTGTAGTCATATTTGTGTACGTCATACAACCAGCAATATGCACATACGTCACGTGTGTGCACATTGTCATACAACCAGCAATGTCACAGATAAAATTGCTTACAGCCAGTCATTTTTAATTTTGTAATGGAAATGAAGACCCCACATATGATTTTGTTTTCCCAGTCTTTAGAACAAATGTATTATGACTCAGAAGGGACATCATAAGAATGAGGTTAAAAATTCACTTGATAAATAGGGACAGATTTAAAACCATGCTTTCCAAAATTTAGGCTACTAAAACCCGAAAGAAGGCTACTGGCAATTCAAATACAAAAATATTAATAACCTAACTGTCAAATAAATAAATTTGTAAGAGATACAAACTTTTTGAATTATAAAATATTACAACTACAATATATGCATGTTTTGAATGATTAAAATCTGCAGTTAAAATATAAATAATTACCTTCTTATGAAAATAGAAAATTTGTACCTACCCAAAAACATTAATTAATAAGCGCGGTTAATTTTTCAAATATATTATAAATTCATTTTAAATCATATATAAAAATAAATAATAAGACAAACATTTTCACAGATTTAAAATAAACGTAATAAAATAAATCCTTAATATATTGCTTAAGCTAGTAATGTGTCGAAATTTCCTACTAAATGAACAATTCTCAAAACAGCCTTATAATATGCATTGCTCAGAGACGCAAAATATTTAAAAGAGTAAGTAAAGTAACCAATGACATTTAGAATATTGTTTCTTTCCTGTAGCTAATCTGAACGATATCTAATCATATAGAACATAGGTTCCCAAAGTGGTCCAGGTGGACCCCCAGGGGTCCAAAGGAGACCACACGGGGGTCCACGTAGACGTGAAAAGAAAACAGATGTTCACACGTTGTAAGTGGGGGTCGACGAAAAACTTGCTGGTTTTCATAATAAAGAACAAAAATTTTGGCTTGGATTTACCCATCAACGTAGGCAGGTAGCATCATTCATTAGGTAGGTACTCAAAAATATTCGAGACTCAGTTCAAACACAGAATTGAATAGAACAATAGATAATAGTACAAGTGGGGAATAGTGGGAAATTGCGAGAAATTTTTTGATAGCGTTTCCCTCGTCATAACTTGTCAAAAGAAGTTTTTGTGCCGTTACCAACCTGTTAACAAAAAAAAGGAGCAGATTGAACATCACAGAATGGGGAGATTTGCGATTACTTCTTACAAAACTGAAGCCAAATATTGATAATTTGCTGTCAATTCATCAAGTACATCTGTCTCATTAAAAGTAGGACTTTTTTTTATTGTTGATTTACATTTCAGAGTTCATTGTTGATTTTTTTGTCAATTGTTGATTGTTTGTAATGATAAATGTTTATAATTTTGTATAACCACAAGTATTATTTTAGTAAATAGGACACAAGAAAATGTGCTACTTTTTTTTCTTCTTAACAGCCCCAATTTAGGGTGATATTTTTTAGGAGTTTTGGGAATACAGTAGAAATATAGCAGCAAGGGGAATACCGAAAATAGTAAAACTTTGAAAGTGGTCCACGAGAAAAAAAAGTTTGGGAACCTCTGATTTAGAATAACTTACCAAATTTTTTGCTCAATACCATTTTTAATAAAGAAATGTAAGCTTTGGAAGAAAAGAGAGAAAAGGGGAAAAAGAGCTTTTTTGATCGTCAACATTCCGCTTTCAAGTCACTATTTGATACAATCAGTAATATAATGATATACAAGGCATTATTATATTTTAAATTATGATATTATAAAGGAAAATCCCAAAAAAGGTCATCCACAAGTGGTAAGATGAAAGGTTCAACAGACTCTGTGATAATTAAAGACTAATTTAATTCACACAAAAGCACGAACACAGCACTAAAATACACACTAACTATACACGAGACCAGCACTTACAAGTAAATAGCAGCACACAAAAAACTGATTATTATTATGCAACTGAAACAGCGCAAAGTGCCCAGAAAAAGATCAAACTAGACTCTCTCTCGACTCGAATATCTCTTTCAACTATTCGTTTGATCTTAATTGAGTGCCAAATCACTTTAGCTCTGTCTTTCAAATTTTTATAGATACTGTGACATGGCAAAGGAACTTCTATAACTAGAGTCCAAGTCCTAATGGGTATATAGCCAAAATCCTCGAATAATTTGGATTCCTCACTTTGTTGCCAAAGCCGTTGTCATTGACTAAGTATCAACTCAGCAGCAGTTATTAAATCTACAAAACTATTGTCATTACTAGATTTATTGAGAAATGAAGCAATATTACAAATTCGTATTAATATTCTGAATAATTTTAATTTATATACAGACAATGAAATCCGAATTTCGACCAGAATTATTTTTTATTTTGACTTATTCTGTCAATTTTACAAGATATCTACAATTTGAAGTTTAATGAGATATATGGGTTACTGAAGGTTTGTCTCAGAAATTGCGCAAACAAGCAAAGTTACGGAAGTTTTTTTTTTGTCTCTTATGTTATAAATAATGAAGCAACAGTGAATTAGCAATAAAGATTAGATTATCCCAGTAGCATGGTATTGTGCAGTAAATTATATATATATATATATATAAAGCACATATATATATTTCAAAATGCATTATTATATAAATATATTATTAAAATATATTATATATTAATACATATATATAATATAAATACATATATTATATAAATTATAAATAAGAAGAACAAAATTCAATCGTATATGATATTTATAGCGAGATAATTTTTAACCCATTGCTCAGGGATGATATATTACAAATCTGTGGCAATATACTTTATAAAAATACTTACCGTTCACTAATGAAATATGAATGAGGAACATGATTCGGGGGGGGGGGATTTTTAGATTTGTTCATTTTTAACCAACATCTTTCATTAACTGGCATGCAAATATGCGTTTTGGCAATGAGATATCTGCTGTTGCCTTGCCGGCGGCTGGAGCTTCTCCACGTTTTTTTACCAAACAATACGCAAACGTGGATCAGTTTCCTTTGAAATTCCCCCAAGCAAGCAACGTAGATCCATATACTACACTTGAGCCAGACTTTTAATTCAGATGCTTTCTATGAGTTCTAAGGGTGCTTTCATCAAAGAAGTATCACACATTTATCTTATTGTGATGCTTGACCCATAGTTAAACTAAAAAGAATAGGAGCCAAAACCATATTTAGCTTATATATGAATAAACAGATGCAGTAAAATGCTTATGCATCATAAGGGATTCGAATTTGCTTCTTTAAAATCTGTTTCTCATCATTTAGATTACTTAATAATAAAAAAAAAGATTGTTTTTTTTTAATAAGAAAGAAAAGTTGCACTAAATTAAAAGAACAATGAAAGAAAAAGGCCAAAAATAGTTATTTAACAAAGCGAAATAACCTGGGGACTAGCGTGTTGTGGAAAGAGGCAAAAACTTTTTGAAAATGAGATGTTGAGATGAAATAGGATTTAAATTGTTAACAAAAGAGAATAGTTAACAGCTTAATTAACTAGAATAAAGGAAAGAAATAAAAACCTTTATATGAAAGAAAAAAATAATCATCTTTATCTCGCTTTGTTTTAGAAAAGAAAATGAAATGAGGTTTAAATAATTTAAATCGTAAAAAAAAAATTTTTTAAGTGTATACATTTCAACAAATATATTGAAGAAATCAGATTTTTGTATCTAAAAGTTATTTACAATTTTGAGATTAAAAAATAAGTTACCAAGGAATTGTAAAATGTAAATAAAAATAATTAGATGCGAGTATATTCTTCTTATTTTTTTAAGGGTAAAATATGTGCAACTAAAAAAAAAAAAGATATTTTTAAATAAACGGAGTAAAAAAAATATACATTATTATTATTATTATTTGTTTTTAAGGCAATAAAACGTCAATAGAGAATTTAATATCAAATATTCAGATAGTTAAACAATAACTTTTTATAGCATAAAGGGGTTTTATTTTGTAAAGCTATCTATCAAACTGTGCTCTAAATCGAAGTATCTGTCTTCTACCAGCTTGAGGTAGATAAGACTGGGTGAAAAAGATTTTTACTCTCACTGCAACTGTACTGGATCTTTACTGGAGAAGGCGAATGTTTCAATGACTCTTTTTCGTAATTTTTATGTTTTAATGACTAAATTTACAGAAAGATGGAATTAATTGATAAGACTTATCAAAGTCTTATAAATTAAGTTTTATTATTATTTATTTGAGAGAAAAAAGTCGAATTTTTATGTGTTGGATTAAATTTCGATCAAAACTTTTTTAAGTTATATGTCCGAACCTGAAAGAATCTCGGAAGGTGTACAGATTCTGAGAACTTCTGCGTCATTCAATTGCTACAATAACTTTAAAAAAATCTAGCTCCGAAACTTTTTGAACAGTAGAACGAAACTTTGTGAACAGTAGCTACGAAATATAGGATTTGGCATGAATCTAGCAATTGTGTTGCATTTATCGCAAAGATGTGTATTTTGGACGCCAATTTGCCGTCCGATTGACAAAGAAAATTTAACATGACGCTATGGTTATAGTTATAAAATAACATACCGAATTTCTTTGACAGTAAGTTATTGTGTTTACGTACATGGGAAAGTAGAGACAGATAGACAGTGAACCATTTGAGAGATTTAATTTAAAATTTGATAAGTTTCTATATTCTAGATGTTAAACCTGTGTACCAAATTTTAGTTTCTAGCCCTTTATGTTTTGGAATTATTAAGATCCCTTGTATCCGAACAGTCAGACTGACAGATTTCCTGAGCATGAATTTCATTTGAAATTTGATAGATGTCTATAAATTTGGTTGCGATTCCATAGGCCAAATTTTAGCCGTCCAAATGAAAGCCTTTTTGAGTTATTATTCCTAGAAAAATCTCAAAAATGTATTTTTTTTAACTCAAGGAGATCTAAATTCTGAAGATTCATCAGTATGAATTTATTTGATGGTTATAATACTTCGTGTACGAAAAAGTAAAAAAAGATTTAATAAAACCTTTCTGTTTCAAAACATTTCATTGCAACTTTACAAACATATTTATCTGCCTTTTCTATCTCTTTAACAAATCATTTATTTTACAGTTTATTCCAATATTTATATATACACTTGATATTATTAGATTTTTTTCCATAAATAGGGTTATGAATTTTTTTGCAGAAGAAACGAGATCGCGCGATTTTATTCATCTTATTTTTCATGGTTTGAATCAAATAACAGATATTTTTTTAAATATTTCAAGTTCAAGAGATGCAAAAACCTACCATTAGATAATAGTTTGTGTCTAAATATATGATTGCTGGTGTGTACAAAAAAAATCTCTTAATGCATGTTTGTACAGTCATGGCCTAACCCGAAAGTAAATTGAATTTATTTCTATTCATACCTTATTCTTTGCTGGCTGATTTCACTCCTTTCATATTGCACGGGATCATTATGCTTGTGCAAGAAATGGTTTCGCTGCTGGTATCCAAAAGACTAATTTTCAAGAAATTATAGCAATTCCTTAAACTTCGAAATAATTCAATACAAATCAGATTAAAAAAGAAAGTCGAATTAAAATGTTTTTCAGTCAATTAGAATTTTTATTCCGCAAAAATAATTTCCATAATAATTCAAGTTTCTTATTGAAAATTACACTAAAAAAGGAATATTCTATATTTCGATTTTATAATTAAATAAATTCTGCATATAATAGCAGCATTATATCATACACCTTCCGTTCCAGTATGCGCCATAAATGTAAGTCTCATTATCAAAAGAAGGTAATGAAAAAAATTATAAAAATTTATTATTTATTAATGTATAAAAAAGATTTTTTTTTTATTATACAATGATTAACTTGTTCACTATCATGGATTACGCCAGTGTTTCGGATCTGTTTGGATCTAATTAGATGACCCCTTCTTTATTAACTGTACTCGAGAAGATATCACCTTAGCAGATAAGTTGTCCGGTACAATTAGATAGTACATAGATGAGTAACATGGCTGCAAATATGTTGAGACTGTCTAATGTTTAATTTATAATTCATCGTTAGCAATATTATAGAAGGTTTTAGTCAATTTATTTATTTTTTATTTTCAGGTAGTACCAGTAAGATTGAATAAAAACTGAATGAATTATTCAATAAGTCAATAAATCCATTACCAGAAATACTAAAACCCAATACTATGAAAACCCATAAATGTACAAAATGATACATTAAAAAGCCAGAAACAAAAACGCACAAAATCCCATACTTATAAACATGGCACAAGTTGGATTGAATAAAAATGCGCTTGCGCTATAAAGAAGAAAGAAACTTCTGGAAACATTTATTTAATAAAAAGGATAATATATTTTAAAACAGAAAATAAAATTACAAGAAATACTTTCAAATATTTTTAATTCGTACTTCTACGAAATACATATGAGACTGCAGTGTCTTACTGAGACTTTTTGATTTGAGGATTGGTGAAGAATAGATTCGAAACTTGAATCCACATTTAATTAACAACAATATATGTACGTATCATTTTAAGTTTATAAGATATTTTTGACAGACTTCATAATTTAGAATGGTGGTCAATATATGAGGAAAATACCAGTCCAGACAATAAAATTTGGTGAAAAAACAAAATGTGCACCATAAAATTATAATATAAAAATTCTTTTACGTTTAAAATACTTCAAGAGATTTTCTCCTAATGATACATACTGTAAAGAAATATATTAAAATGATTTAAATTATAAAGATCTGTTCTATTGTATGTTTAGCCGAAAATTCAAACAAGGCTGGATTTGTTTAGTTTAATTTAGTTATATTAAAGTCCTGTTTTAAAGAACCACTACAGTTATTTTTGGGACGGACCTCGTCATTTTGAACAGCGGTTAGATGACGAGGAGGACACCTGAGTTGGCACCCTCATCTCCAAACTTCCACATTACACCAGCGAGAGGACTTTTGGCCTCGGCGGATTTAGTGTGCACCAGACCTGCTTACACGACGGTTCTATGGAATTAGATTTCGAACTTGAGACCCTCCGGTTCTGAAGCCGAGTCCTTACCATCAGGCCACCACGGCCCCTCAAACGAGGCTGGGACTTGATATGATATGGTGCATTCAAATTATAGCATTATAAGGGTTCCCAATATCTTTCGGAAGCGTCATACATTCTTTATACCAATGTATAATGAAGGAACAAGCAACAATCAATCATTACGAATTATGTGTATTTCATGTTGGCAATAATTACACATGAATATCCATGATGCATCGATAAAAGTAAATTCTCAAAATTCTCAGATGAATCTCAGAAATGTCTGTTGGCCTCATTATTCTCCCTGTTAAATCGCCGTATGTACGTTTCACATCAGCAGTTCGTTATACATGAAAGGTAGCATATTAACACATATTCCTACAACATGCGATAGAATGAGTGAAATATGAATATTGTCATATCTTTTTGATTGGGAACAGTAATATTAATTTTTATTCAAGGTGACTTTCGACAGCTTGACCTTTGGCATTAAAAAATTCTGGATGATAACCATAATTTATTGAATGATATGATTTGCCAAGCCACGTGGCGTGGAACGACAAGACTAGATCGAGTACGAGTAGTTTTTCTAAGTTCTACAAGTCGTGTGAATAAGATTTGACTCGTCTATGGGAGCAAAGATTCATGAATAGACCGATGACAGCAACAGTTTTTCATACTGAAGGATTTTTCAAACCAAGCGGTATGGAAAGGCGAAAATACTTGAAATTTCATAGCAACAGTTTTTCATACTAAAGGATTTTTCAAACCAAGCGATATGGAAAGGCGAAAATAGTTGAAATTTCACCAACACAAGTTTGAATCCGGGGCTTCACCAAGTCTTAAGAACATGAATTGTGGGGAATCAACTGCTCGAGCAAAAAGGACTATGCTTCTTCACGGTTTTTTTTTTTTTTTTTTTTACGACATAATTTTCTTTAGGGGCTTTAAATAGCTCACTTAAATTTTCTGTCTTAAGTTCCTGATAATGTCTTCCTCATATTGAATGTGATCTTTCTGTTTGTAGGTGTTATTTTGTATCACCCTGTATTTAAATAACAAGGAATTTATCTTCAACAAGCTTTAGCAAGCAATTAATAATATCTTTATCTTTAACAAGGAATTTATCTTTAAATAACAAGGAATTTATCTCTTAAATGTAACAAGGGATTTATCTCTTAAGTGTAACAAGAAATTTATCTCTTAAGTGTAACAAGGAATTTATCTTTAAACAATTTTCTTATCTACTATTAAGATTAGGAGAAGTTTTATATTTTAAGAATTTTCAATTACATTTCTCACAAAACTTTATCTATAAAAAATATACCCACCAGTCTTCAGCATTCATAATTCTAGCAAAAAAATTTCATATTTCGACGGATACAAAAAAAGAAAAACTGAAAATGGACAAAAATGACATGTAAAAAAGAAAAGTCTGACAAGACGTTATTTGAAGTTCTTTAAACGTAGAAATACTTTAACAATTTTTTTGAGAATTACCCATATTTTAATTAAATATATGAGCAAAAAAAGATGACTCCATTTTATTTGAATGAACAATAGCTCGAGTAAATACACATTACAGCTATTTTTTGGGAAAATAAATTTCTACTAAATAGAATAATATGAGGATAAAGCTACAGTTTTTTTGGAAGCTAAGAAAAGTGGAATGTCTGGTTTTTAAGAATGAATAAATACAATACTTCTTTTATGATAATACAACAGCTGCTCCGAACGTTTTGTTACTTCCGGAAGAAAATATGCGATAGATCCCGAGTCACTTAGCAACAAAAGTCAAAGATATAATTCAGTGATGCGTCGCTTTTGCATAAAAAAATTGAAAGAATTTACAACAGAAAATATTTGTTGGTAAAAGTATTTAGTGGAATAAAGCAAATTCCTCAGTCAAAAAAATATTGTATTTATTTTTTTTATCTACCGGTTCGAAATCTAAAAGCGTAAACACCTAAAAACTCGATTTGTTATACTAAAATTATTTGAATGAATATTTATTTAAAAAATTGAGAACATGTAGAGTTTTGGAATTTTTATAAAGAATAAATTTATTTTAAGAAAAGAATAAATAAATACAAATTTGTTTTAACAACTTTAGACTTAATAAATTATTAATTTTAATCAAATGAAAAATAAAAGTCTCTAAATCTTCAATCTGACATATTCTTTTAAAGTTAAAGCAGACACTCTGTTCTACGAACTTTTATATGACGAAATTTTATATTTAATGAAAGTTTCTGTAAACCTTCATTTTGAATAACGTTTACAAATTATTTATTCTTATTATTATGAAAAATAATTTTTATCCAATAAAAAATGTCTGTCTTTATTTTTTTCAATATAATGACTCTTCAAAATTGACAACCGTAACCTTACTCACCCTTGCTCTGTTATAATAATGAAGAGGCAAAAGAAATACTAGCAATATTTGAGATAAAATAAAAGGATCTACAGTTTCAAGAAAGTTTTACAGATAATGTACTTATATCTTTTTAAAAGTTTAAAATATTTTTATGAAAAAAAATATTTTTTATATTAAATATGTATAAATAGTAATTAAGGTTATGTGTTAAAGTAACTAGAAAGTCCAATTTTTTTTTATTTCGTGTTTATAATTTATATATATATATATAAAACGATTTTCTTTATAAAAAACGGTGCAAATTTCTTAAATATATACTCAAGAATATGTACAATGAAAACTAAAAGGGAAAAAAATTAATAAAAATAAAACTTGTGTTATAAAATCTAGAAGAAAATTTATAAATTTTAACCAACGAAATAAGTGCATTTCTCTTCAATTCTCCTTTTCTAAACACCTTAAAATCCAAACTTTCTTTAATAAATCGTCTTTAATACATACCCTGAAATGCAATATGCCTGTAATAAATTCTCTTAAATACGTACCTTAAAATTAAAACTGAGTTTAATAAATCACATTTAATACATACTTTAAAATTCAAATTGCGTATAGTAAATCATCTTTAATACATGTCTTAAATTTCAAATCGTCTCCTAAAGTTATTATAAATAATTTAGAAGAAATTAAATCAAACAAAACGTTTTTCATTCATTTTAATAAATTGGAATCACATATTTTAATTTTTGAAAAATCGTTTTCTCTTATTTGAATAAAAAAAGAGACTTCAAGTTTATGACCAAAATATTTTTGTGGTCAATGTGAAATATGTGGCACAAAGTCATCCAGATTTTAAGTAAAAGAAATGATGTATTCAAAATTATAAAAAATAATTCAGCACACGTTTGACAATAAACTGTTATTTATATATCTTCATCGCTAATAGTTAGATATCTTTATTGCTTTGAATGGAATAATCCTCTATATATTTGAAAAGTATGTACAGTGGCTCAAAAAATTGAGAGTACACCTTACGTTTACTTGATAAATGCGACTTTCAATATAAATAACACATTACCGGGAAGTGCAAACTTGTTTTTATTTTTATACATAACAAATGGTTTAATTTAGAGTAAAAATAAAGAAAAATCAACGAAAAATTTCTAAATTGAAAAGTTTCAGAAGCATTTTAAATAAACATACGCAGAATTTTGCCTCAAAAAATTGAGAATACACAATGAAATTTTTGCAATATCACACATAGAAACAAAGTGTCACTATTAAATTGCATGTCTTTTGGCTCTTATAATGACCTCTAAACGTCATGGTACCGATTTGACCCATTTTTGGTGGTATTTGAAGATATTTTACCCCATTCTTCTTGCAACACATGTTTTAAATGGGTTTTGTTTCTACTTTTGTATTTTTGAACAACTTTTTCGAGTATCCCCCACGAATATTCAATGGCATTGATGTCAGGGTATTGTGGTGGTATGTGTAACTCTTGTTTACAATGAAAAAGACATATTTTGACGTTACGTGCATTCTGTTTGGGGTCGTTGTCCTGCTGGAAAATGGAATTTCCATCTAAACCCAAATGTTTAACACTTTCTTTTAGATTGCTGCTACCATATGGTTCATCCAACTTGTTGCAGAAACTTTTCAAATCATAGGCAGAAGTATAAGTGATGAAACTGTGCTAAATGCCATTAAACAAGCTGGATATAAAAGTAGCATTGTTAGAGAGAAACCGTTCACCAGCTTGCAAATTCAGAAAAAGCATTTGAAGTTTGCAAAAACTCATCAATTGAAGACCAATAACCTTTGGAAGAAATCTATATTTAGTAATGAAAGAAACCTCAACATTTTTGGGAGTGACAACCATCTTACTGTACGAAGAAAGCAGAATACTGCTTTGTATCCAAAAAATTTACGTCCTACAGTTAAACATGATGGTGACTCCGTGATGATTTGAGGTTACATGGCTTCATCCGGGGTAGGAAATTTAATTTTTATAGATGGCATTATAAATGATACGGTTTACTTGGATATACTTCGCAGCAATCTAAAGGAAAGTGCTAAAAATTTGGGTTTAGATGGAAATTTCATTTTCCAGAAAGACAACGACCCCAAATAGAATACACGTAACTTCAAAATATGGTGTATTTTTCATTATAAATAGCAGTTATATACACCACCACAGTGCCCCGACATCAATGCCATTGAATATTCGTCTGCCATACCCGAAAAAGGGGTTCAAAAACACAAAATTAGAAACAAAACCCATTTAAAACAAGTGGTGCAAGAAGAATGGGGTAAAATATCTTCAAATACCACCAAAAATGGGTCAAATCGGTACCATGACGTTTAGAGGTCATTATAAGAGCCAAAAGACATGCAATTTAATAGTGACACTTTATTTCTATGCGTGATATTGCAAAAATTTCATTGGTGTATTCTCAATTTTTTGAGGCAAAATTCTGCGTATGTTTATTTAAAATGCTTCTGAAATTTTTCAATTTAGAAATTTTTCGTTGATTTTTCTTTATTTTTACTCTAAATTAAACCATTTGTTATGTGTAAAAATGAAATCATGTTTGCACTTCCCGGTAATGTGTTATTTATATTGAAAGTCGGATTTAGGAAGTAAAAGTAAAGTATACACTCAATTTTTTGAGCCACTGTATATCTGTATACTTTTTTCCATAAAATGTCAAACCTTTAAATAAAAATGGATTCTGGAAAAAAACATGTGAAAGAATTTCTATATAAGAAATTTTTTCACTATCATAAATATCAGTTTTAATCGATTTTTTTACTAAAACTAACCATTTAGCCATACTTTTTATGGCTAAAGAAAATGTAAAACAATAAATTAACAAATGAATTATTAAAAAATATACAAACAATAAAGATTTTTTAAAATTTATTTATAATGTATTTGACAAAATTTCAAACTCTTTTAAATTTTTATTTTACTTACTGCGATTTTTATGAAGATGTAGGTCCCTCAAGCTTTAGGGGCTATCCTTATTAAAATAAATAAAAAGCTAAACTAAATTTAAAGCTAAAATGTCATTCAAATTTACAAAAGAATTTATAGAGCAGATTCTAAGAAAAATATACGATTATTTGTTTCTTCATTGAACGGTTTTTCAAATTTCAAAAAAAATGGTTTTGACATTGGATGTTTGCATAAAGCGATAAAAAAATATGCAAAAATAAAATGTAATATTACGTATTGAATTAAATTGAGCGAATGCATCAAATTTGTTGGGTTCATAAATTGTTAATTGATCATTAATAATCAAAGTGCTTTTATTACATGGTGAATTGTCTGTAACATTGTCCAGATAGAAATCTAGAGCAAGAATTAGAATCCAGGCTAAAGTAGGCAGACTAAAAGAAATACTTTTAAAGATGTTCTTAATTATTAAAAATTAAGCAACATGAGATTTTATTTTAGTAAGCATATTTTAACTGTTTTAAAAAATATTTCATTTAATTTGTATAAAATATTTTGTTTCATGTTTTAACTCTCTATTCCTGTCGAAAAAAGTTAAAAACATGATGAAATTCCTTCTGAGTTTTAACTGATGTTAAAACTGTTATTTTTTTAAAAATTGGAACAGAGCTCTTTTGTTTATGACATTTTAAAAATGGTTTGTTTCCATTATTATTATTATTTTTTGTCTGAAGAGTGGAAATTAACTCCTCACTCAGTAAATCCTCTGACCTGAGGACCTGTATATTTAGAGAACGATATTGGAATTAGCGAACGAAAGCCAGCGGGGAGTGGGGTGGCTCTAGTAATACTATGAAAAAGTATTTTTAAAAGTTATATCAAATAGTAAATACTTATAAAAGCAATTGATGAAATCATCAAAGAAGAAAATATCTTTTTAAATGCTAAAAAAATTCGTAAATGTAACAACTTTATCAAGAATTGATTAACTATTACATTCTCAGTAACAAGATCCATGCTCTTATCCATCCATTAAAAATCAAACTACTAATATCCAATCTCTTATGATATTTCTAATATAATACAGGGGGTACAAGTGAAAAAAAAATTATACTCATTATTAACAGGAAATTTAAATTATGTATCAAATTTAATACAGTATACAGTGAAATGTTTATTAATATTTTTACACATAAACAAAAGGAATGGTCGAATTTTATGTACATAAATTAGACATAAGTCCTTAAAGCGAAATTTTTTGTTTGGTATATTTATTTGATATTTAAAATTCCACAAAAAGGTTCGATATACGGACATTCCACTGCAATTATTTTCATATGATGAAGATATTCTCATTCCATTTCATAACTTCATAATCATATTAAATTTTCCGAACAAATTTACTTTATATATTAAAATTAAAGAATTAATAAAGTCTGAAAGTATAATTAATAAAATTGGAATTAATAATTTGAAAAGCAAAAATGACATTCAATTATTTTGCATATAAATAACTCTCATGCATTATTTAAATAAATTTGTCATGAATAAAAAAATAAATTTATATGTAGACGAACTCAAAATACGAATTCAAAAATGAAAATGAAATAATAACTTGATTTCATTTAAGCTAAAAATTGACATGATGTAAAAATATATTAAAATGCTGTCCCATCATCATAAATCAGTCCAACGGTATAAATTTTCCAAATTTTAGTACATTAGAAAATGAGTGGAAACTCCATCACAAGAATTTGCCATCTTAAAATTCAAACAAGTCAAGTGAATCAAAAGACTGCAAAAAACATCCCATTGCCATTAATCAGAGAACTAATATGCAACTCAGAATAAATTCATGTTTTGTTGCACATTTTTAGCAACTCATGGCCTGATTGTTATTGGTAGTGACTAATAGTGAGTTAAAGCTTTTTATAATTTTTTCCAACCAAATATAAATAACAACAGTTAAGAATAATAGTCTTAAAATAAAATGCACGGAATACAAAATGTATTTGTTGTCTCTATCATTGTTGAACGATCCGAATATAATGTGAACTTTGAATTTATTTGAATTTTATGATGGAATTGTCATTCATATTTTAATGTTCTAAAATTCTGAAATTTTTTATACAGTTGGGCTGATTAGTGATATCAAGTGAATTAAAAAACTACAAAAACATCTCAGTGCAATTTATGACAGAGCTAAAATGCAACGCAGAGTAAATTTATGTTTTGTTGCACATTCTTAGCAATTCATGGCATGATTCTGAATGGTAATGCCTGAGATAGTTAACTAAGCTTTTATAATTTTTTTCTAAACAAATTTAAATAACAACAGCTAAGAATAATAGTCTTAAAATACAACGCAAAGAATATAAAATGCATTTGCTGTCTCTATCATTGTTCAACGATCCAAATATAATGAGAACTTCCGCAGCTTAAAAAAAATTGGGCTTTTACAATTATTTTGAAAAATAAACACAATTACTCTTTTTTTATCCATTCCTGACTTATTGTTAAGAAACTTCCAGATTCTCATTGAAAAAAAAATGTATTTACTTTGAACTTCACGCTGAATATTTTAAAATCACGGAGAATTCGAATATTCAGAAATGGCAGAGATACATCTGAAATCCTATTTATTTTCATTCTATCTAATTTTGTCTCGAGAAAAAAATGCAATTTCTGACATATATTTCCAGACTATCTCGATACGTTCCAATTTATTCCATGCAAAAGGAACTGGGAACACAAATAGTATGAGGCAAAAAGAAATCTATGTATTCATTTGACATACAGTTTCAAGGAAATGAAAGAAATGGAGTTCTTTTCCTTAAAAAAAGAATTATTACAGGCGGATCTAAAGAAAAACGTCTTAATATTTATAAAACCGTGTCTGTAAGTGAAATATATTTAATAAAACTATACAATTATTTTTTTTCAATTAAATTTGAAGATATTTGGTTAGCGATAGATGAATAGTTCCAGTTGAAAATATACTGTTAATGATGAGCATTAACAGTTTTGAAGCAATAAATATATTTCTTATAATATTATGAAATTAACTTTTTGTACGATCCCTCGGCCCTATCATTCATTTTTAATAAAGAAAAAAATGCTTATATTTTAAAATATGCTATAAAAGTCCCATCCTTTTATGACTGAATTCATCGAGTTGTAGCTATTTAACCTAAATGGGGCTATTTATAAATTTATTGTAAAAAACAATTTACACAGTAAAAAAACAATACACACAATAGTGTTACAAACTTGTAATTTTGTTTCCCATCACGAATAGTGTAATCGTAAGAAAGACCGTTTTACGATCAGCCCTGTGGGTGTTGATCGGGTGCTGCGTCAGTGATCTCAGAGCTTGGCGACAAACCTGGCGACTATTTAGCGACTTGGTGACGACTTTGGCGGCTTCGGCGACAAAATGGATAATGCTGGAAACTTCGAGAATTTTAATGATCCGACTAGTAGGAGCTGAGATACGCCCAAAGCCTTCTAGGCCCACCTCCCGGGAACTATAAAAGGCTGAATTGAAGAATAGTCGTAGTTGGAATCGTAGTCAGGTATCGAGTCTTCGAGAGGATAGCGAAGCGCCAGCTTTGTGTGGAGCCCAAGCTAGTGCTGAGCTGTGTGTCTGTCCTGTTGTCGTGTCGTGTGTGGAGTAGCCAGTTGTTTAGTCGCAATTGGATACAGCTAAAGCATGGAGAGAGTGAGAACTTCAGTCGTTTGGAGAGAACGTAGAGTGAAGCTCCGAGGATCCCCTCTCCTGTTGGATTCTGTCTGGCCGCTTCGTGTGCTGTGGTCGATTACTTCTTGTGGGTTACTGTCTGCTGTAGTGTGCTGTCCTGTGTTCGCCTCGGCTGTAAATATTTGTCGTCTGTGTTCTCGTATTCTTTGTGTTAAATGTCATCGTTGTTCTTTACTTAAGCCTGCTAATAAGGCATCCATTATTTGCTAAATAAGGATGGTATTTTCACACCATACACCCACTATAGGCGAACCCGGTAAAATCCGTAACAATAGCAACATAAATGTAACATAACGGTGCATAGTTAAAATTTGCAAATGAACCCTTAAAATCACTCTCGAAGTCCCGAAATCATTAGTAAAATTCATTTTATATGGTGATTTTCAACTTTTCAAGGGCCGTTTTTAGTCACAAAACAACGTGTGTTCCCCCCCCCCCCTTAACATGTTAAAGTGTCAAGAATTATTTGCTAAATAAGGATGATAGAACCGGATGATTTAAAAAGTTAGATTTCATAATTATTTGAAATATATATTTATTGACTCAAACAACATGAAATATAATTAATCCTAGCGTTTAAAGTATTTTTAACTAGAACTATATACTGGCAAAACGAAAGTCATAGAATACCACCTAATAACGTTTCGGACCATCTTATGCTCGGCGAAATGCAGCAAGATGTGGCATCGACTCAACAAGTCTTTGAAGTCCTCTGCAGAAATTGAGCCATTCGGCTTCTATAGACGCCCATAATTGCGAAAGTGTTGCCAGTGGATTATTTTGTGGAGGAATTATGTCCCATCATTTTTAATGGGATTCATGTCGGTCGATCTAGATTGTCAAATCATTGTTTGGAACTGTGTAGAATGATCTTCAAAGTAATCATAAACAGTTGTGACCCGGTGATATGGTGCATGCCATTCATAAAAACTCCATTATTCTTTGAGTACATGAAGACCATGAGTAAATTCATTTTCCCAAAATTATTATAAATATTTCCAATATTAGCATTAGTTTTGGCTGAAATTCTTTAAGAAGATATATTTATCGGTGAGTTAAAATTATGTTTAAATGTTCCAGATTTGTTTGATATATTACAATTCCAATTTGACGATTCCAAATTTGAGACATAACAATATAGATTTTAAATCTATGTACCAAATTGTATTCACCCACATCTCTTCGTTTTGTAATTACCGAGTTTGTATACATATTCAGACAATTGGACAGATATGTTTCTTCTGATTGGATTTCGTTCAAGATTTGATAGAATTCTACGAGTTTGGAATAAAGATTATTTATTAAATTTCATCCAAAGCGTTTATTAGTTATTATTACAGACAGATGGTCATAATTACAGAGATGTGTTTTTGGGATATAGGGAGATATAAAATGCGAAAATTCATCCAAGTATCGAATTCGAATTTTTCGATTCTAACAATCTCTTCTTCTAGGCAAGGGTTAAACAGCATAATTCTGCATTCTGAACATTAGATCGAATCTTCTTTTAAAAATAATGTGGTTGAAACAAAAAAGCAGAATGTGGCATAATGGAGATTAAGCACAAAAATCCATTGTGAGTAATAAAATTTTCAGTTAATTCCCTTTAGTATTTTCCTGTGTTTTTACAGATAAAAAACACATAACTGGCTTAATGTATTATTAAATATAAATATCTAAATTTTCAAACATGATTGTTTTCTATGTGCATATTAAATTTCCTAAATACGCTCATATTTCACTACTTTTTGTGAGAAACTTCCGAATAAATCATTTAATTTTAACCATATTATATTATATATATATATATATACACTAGTTTGTTTGCTTGTTTAGTTATATTCACGTCCCGTTGGATAGCAACACTAGGGCTATTTTGGGACGGACCTCGTCATTTTGAACCGCGGTCAGATGACGAGGACGACACCTGAACTGGCACCCCCCTCTCCACAGCACACCAGCGGGAGGACTTTTAGCATGCCGGATTTAGCGTGCAACAGCCCTTACACGACGGTTCTTCGGTGGAATCGGGTCTCGAACTTGAAACCCTACGACTCACAAGCCGAGACCTCACCACCAGGCCACCGTGGCCCATACACTAGTTAAAAATTCAGTTAAGTCAAATTAAATTTCAAACTAATTTGCAAGCCATTTTATTTCAATCAAATAATATCTATATTGGTTAAAAACTCATGTTGCGTCTCGGATCGTTTATTTTTTCTTTTTCAAATTATCCTGTATATTTCATATCGAAATATATCTTCATTTATCAACCTAATTTCAAACATTAATCTTTCTTGGTTATTGAAAATTCTTATCTCAATTTTTATATGTCATAGTAAATTTTCATCTTCGTTCATCAATATAACCAATTTTCATCTTCATTTATCAACCTAATTTTTCAACGTTGAACTTTTTTCGTTATTAAAAATACTACTCTCTATTCTCCAGACATACACTTTTTCTCATTTCTTCTTAACAAAACGTTAAAAAAAAATTAAGTATTTAAATAATAACATAGCAAAACAGAAAGAGTTTATGGTCACATTTTATCATTGTTTAGCGATCCAAAACAATATACGCTCTTTAGGCTTTCATGTTTTAGAACTTCAATAGCTCGTTTGTAAGAGAGGCAACCTCATAGTTCCTTTCTAAGCCACTTGCTATTGCACAAATGTTTGATTCTTATTGAGAAGAAAAGTTATTAAATTTGTATTGCAGACTGAATATTTTGAAATCCTGAAGAGTTAGCATATTTTCCAGACAGAGTCGAACAGACAGCAGATTCTATTCATTTTTCTACTTTCTGAATAAGTTTTTAACAAATCATGTTTCTGTATTGTATAGATAGATGCATTAGATTTTATTACATGCAAAAAGGGGGGGGGAGGAGTATAAATAGTATAAAGCAGAAACAATGTCTATAGTTTACAAATTCGGAAATATGCAAGGACAGAAAACGTATACTGAAGGGTCAACATTATTAAACTTCCAGACATAGTCTGAAGTAACTAAAGTCGTTTCTTTCTGTATTAAACTTGAAAAGTATTGGAAAAAATTTCCAATGCATAAAAATTTCTGTTGTGGAAATTTCATTACACCGAAACACATTATACAAATATTTCGAGGTTCATTTTTACCTTTTTTTTTTGCCAAAAAGAACTATGCATAAATTACATTTTAAGATTAACGAAGTATCAAGATCATTTAACTATGAATATAAAATTATGAATATGAATATATATGAATAAAATATATGAATTTGTTATATAAAAAACGTATTACAAAGGATTTTCACCCTTATATGGCAACATTTTATAATTTTTTTTTATCACTTCTTAAATTTCCATCCCACTTTTTTATGTTTTTCAGTAGGATGTTGGCAGCAGGTTTAATGTAAAAATAATAGCCACTATAAGAAATATAAAGTTAAACTGAATTTAAAACAAAAATATCTCTATATATCAGGGAAGAATGGAACCTGTTAGTAACATATTTGCAGTAATAATTTGGTTAAACAAATTTTAATTGTTGCTTTTAGTTCTCCATTTGCATTTTTTACTAATAAATGAAACTAAAGATCTCTTTTTCTGTAATAGCTATATATAACTCTTACATGTGAAAAATTTTCATCAATGGATAGAAATTTTATTCGGAGCTGTTTCCCGATGGAAAATATTAAATTGTTCCCTTATATGTATATAAAGATTTTCGACATTTGGGTTTTTTACTGTAGTTTATATTATATATAACACCTTTCAACTTTATTTTACAAGAGATGATGCATGAGCAGATTATTTTCCTCTACGTACAAGCTGATACAACTGCAGTACAAATAAATGATTAGAGTATCAGCCCCACATAAAGGGAAACTGTTAGGACTCTCATCATCCTGTAGATTAATCCACATTCTTATTCTATTTCCATATTGGCGATAAATATATGGTTTGCTAATGAGAGGGAAGAAGAATATTTATTTATTATCATATGAGAACATGATGTTGTTTTGGTTTGAGGTTTTCGAACCCACGGGTGAAATTACACAGGTAAAAAAATCGATAATTTCTCACTTTTCAGGCATCCATTTTTCGCTTTTAGCATTATTAGAAAATGATTTTTTTTTAAAAAAAGTTTGTCAGATTTGGTGATTTATTGCCAACAAAAAGGTACAAATTGGCGTTAATGTCCCCCATTTCTCATGTCTGCCCAATAAAAAGCAGTGTCGTAAAATGGTATCGCCAAAAGAAGCACAGAGAAGAAAATGGGAATGAACGTGAAACAACGAGGCAGGAATCAAAAGTTTATATAATTTTCAATTTTTTAACTGGAAAAAAGTTTTGGAGCTCGAACGATTTGGGGTAAAAAAAAGCATCGTTTTCTAAATATTGATGCCTACGTAATCTGATAGTCATGTAATTGTTTAAAACTGGTTTAAACTGGGTTTTTTTCACGAAAAAAATTCTGTCTTCAAGAAAAAATAATTTAAAACTGTATCCATTTTAAGATGGTTCAAAACCATCGCTTTTGTAAATGTCAGTGTTTGGGAAATATGAGTCATATGAGAACACGATGTTTTTCCGTCAGATCGATACCATGTGACTTAAAAAATAATTTTCTCACAAGATAATTTGAAATTTGAGATAAAAAGATAAATAAAATTTAAATCTGCTATCTATTTATTTGAAATAAACACACTATAAAGACCAACTCCATTTACAGAGTGCATTAATCAAAAACATACAAGGAACACTAACTAAAAAGCAAATTAAAACACATATAAAAAGTAACAGCAAAGAATAAATAATTACAAAGACCTAAACCTTATATAAATAAAAATGCAAACGGTTAGCAAGGGTCAAAAAGTAAAACTATTATTATTAATGGAGTTGAGCGATACAATGAGAAGTCCAACAAAGCTCTGTTACGGAAAACCAAATTTTATTCCTCAAGAAAACGCTAAGCAGGTGACAAACACAACCATAGTATACAAAGACAGTCCTTGTAAAAATCAGCAACATGCATACATCACATTATCGAAACATATGAGAAGATAATTTTTTCGCAATTTTTCCTACCTAAAACGTTTTTGTATTTAGAATTGACACGAATTAGATATTATAATTGATTCTACTGAACGTATTAATAAGATAAAATACAAAATTTTAAATCCTTAAGGACCAGTCATTCCTGGTTACACAAAAGTAGCCATTACTTCATTTAAAGCCATCACTGAATTTTGTTTGTTAAAAGATTCGTAATCTTTAATGTTACAAACTTCCTTTTCGATAATAATCTCATTAATGATTATGTCGAATTCTTTCGATATAATCGTCGAAGGAATTTACATTAACATTTTCTAATAATAAAGAAGAATTCGTCGTTAGAAAGAGTTTTTAAATCATTACTATATTAATCAAGAGAGAAAAATAATTTCGTCACAAGTTTCAGAATCAAGTAATGATTGCCATTAAGCTTTCCAAAAGTTGTTTTAAATCCATTAATAACAAAATGGAGGCTGTTGATGGTTAGAAGAAAAAGAATTTCTTCACAAAGTGCAGACAATTAATAAGTATTTTTTAAATTCGTAGTAACACTTAATATATCATCTATCCCATTTAAAAAGCAGTGTTTTTATAATAATGATGCTGTGGATTATATTAGAATAAAACACGGGATATTCACAGAATACAATTTGGGTTAGTACATTGATTTCTATGCCATACCTGTATCATAAATCTAACAGTTTTATCTAATAAGTTTATTACTAAATTATTTTTAATTAATTAAACAAATATTTGGTATTTTATGTCCCAGACCTTATATTCAAAGAATTAAAAAAGTTTTATATGATGAGTACATATGAAAGAAAGAAAATGTAAAAATTACGAGAAATGTTACGAGATTGCGTTGCATTCAATGTGTTAAAACAGATTATAATGGCAAGTATATGATGTGTGCCTGTTAATAATTCCAAATTTCCTCGCTTAGTGGAAGTGGAAACAAAGGTTGGTTTGTCAGTTTATTGTTAGGACAATACCTGTCAAAATGCCAATGATGAGCAACTGTTTTCAAGTTAGAGTGATACTGTGTTTGTGCAATTAACATGTCTCAAACAAAACAAAGAGCATGTGTAGCAAGTATTGCTTTTTATGTTGAAATTTAAAAAAAAAACGCGAATACAAGCTGTCGCATATTTGTGGAAACTTACGCTGACAATGCCCTAATACAAGACAAATAGGACAATTCCACACCTCTGCATTTAGTGAGATCAGAAGAATGTGACGTACGTGAGCTTCTAAAATCAAGTGAAACAATAAATACTCCATCAGCAATTGAATCAGTTGGAATCATTTATTAATCGCAAATCGTATCGATCATCGAACAGTTTCAAGACCCGGAAAAGTGATTTTGCAACAAGACAATGTATCATCCCACCTAAGCGTTAGACGTCAGAGATATCATGCCTGCATATGGCTAGGGGTTGTTGCCCACCCATCGTACTCCACAGACTTGGCTTGTTCAGATTACTGCTTGCTTTTGCTTGCTCAAAGACTGACAAATGTTCCCAGCAACAAAATTGGTTTGATGATTGAATCGTCTTAAAATGTGAACAATTTTTCAAGGAAAGTATTAACTTTTTGAAAGATAACTGGGCAAAACATATACGTAGAGATGCGATATATTTTAAATAAAGTATTCATTACTTTCCTCCAAAATACATATATTTTCTTTAAGCAATATTAAAATTTATTACCTGGTGACCTCATATGATATTAGAAATTATTAAGAAAAAGTTCTGGATTGATATGTTAAGGGGTATATATGTATTTGCTTTCAGACTTTATTTTTATTAATTATGAAATCCAGAACACTTTCAACGAAAAAATGTATTAGAATTGCCTTTTTGGTGATGCTTCTAATTAGAGCATTTCTATGAATCTCATAGTATCTTAAAAATAGTAAAAACACATTTATTTTAATTAAAAGAATTTTTGGTGAAAAGTATATTTGAAAAATACTTTAAAAGCAACGAATCGCAAGTTAAAATGCTGATGTTACATAGTTACTCAAGCATCCTCCCCCCCCAAAAAAAAAGAACCCAAAATCATTTATTTACTTTTAAAAAAACAAAGCTCTCCTTTAATTCAACAGAAACGTGTTTTCCAACATGTTATTTCGATCTGTATAAAAGCACTCTTCAAGAAAAGAGAGAAAAGAAAGAAAGAAACCAAAGCACCGACGTTCACACTGAAAGAAACGCGCCAAACAGCAAACTGGGAATTTCCCAACTGAAAACACGCATTTACTGAAAGAAAATTTCGAAGCATAACCCCCTCGGAAAAGCTCTACATCCAAGAAAAGAGATCTAATAAATAAAAAATTCTGAATTGATATGCTGTAAAATTCCCTTACAGCTCTATTTTATTCGTGGAAATAGAGGAACTGCTGGAAAAAGCGTAAATAGGCTATTCAGTTTTTCATGTTGGGAATAGTAGATAGATATTTTAAAAACTCCTCTGTTCTCTGATGTTTTTATTGATATTTCTTTTGTAAGCTTCCTGCATTACATATTCTGCATATAAAATATATCTTGAGACGATGCTGTACTAAGGGAAAAGGGGATCATTTTTTCCGAATATTTTTTTTAGTCTGTGGTTATAATAAACTGTTTCAAGTTTTCATTTCAGAAATAAGAAAATGGCATTCTATGAATTCCCTTACTAAAGCAAATTTGTTGTTATTGTTGTGAAATCATATTTTTATTCTTAATTCCTATGAGATAAGGTTCCGATAACCTTAAGGGTTAGGTTTAGGTTTAGGTTAGTTAGTTATATTAACGTCCCGTTGTAAAGCAACACTAGGTCTATTTTGGGACGGACCTCGTAATTTTGAAAACTGCGGTCAGATAACGAGGACGACACCTGAGCTGGCACCCCCCTCTCCACGATAACCTTAAGGGAGTCTTGGGTTTGAAACTGGAAGATATTAACCCTTTGCAATCGAAAAAGTAATTCGATGCATAATTTTCACTTAATACAAAAACTTGCTTATTACTTCTGCAAATAAATATGTCTATATGCAATCATTTTAAGTTTTTAAAAAAATTAATCTACATCATACTTCTATTCCACGACTATTTTTAAGAATCAAATTTCAAAATAAATAAACACTACTTCTTTAAGGTGTATGTACACACTTGAAACTTCGAAAATGGTTCAAAATATCGAATATTTTTTTATTGCTTAATAATGTTCTCTGATCCTTTAGCTTTCAAACGATACCAGGATGTTGTCAATATTCGAAATATTTCTCGAGTTATAATTATTTTTCTTGAGGTGCTTTCATTAAAAACTCTACTTACGGTGTTTATAAAACGCATTTTATGAAGAATGATATTTATCCACTATGCTGCTTCATTCAAACAATCATAATTCAATAATAAATTAATAAAATACAGTTATTTATATATCAAAATAGTCTGTATGAAATAGCGGATGTTTTGTGCCTCAATCAAAGTTATACTTATAGAAATAAATTTTTAATAGCTGTTTAAAAGTTAAAAAGACAGAAAAAATCTCGCTTTTTATATACATCGTTGATGAAAAAATTGTTTTAAAAAAACTATAGATTTTTATAACTTGTTTGAGGCAGACAACATGAAGACTCATATTAGGCATCATTTCCAACTAGAATTGTGTGTCTGTACAAATTAGAATTTAAAATATCATATTTCAAAAAATAGGCTAATTAGCTCATTAAATAATATTTAATTAATTAATGATTAGTGTAATACGGTTTTTTCTCACTGAAATGAGTTTAAACATATATTAATAACCTACTGTAAAAAAATGGATTTTTAAAGTTAAAATTAAAAAAAAATATCTTAAAGTGTGTACGTACACCTTAAGTGGTGGCGGGGTGGTCAATTCTCAGTTCTATGCAAGAAGAAGAAAGCTATTGGGTAAATACACAAGTCAGCCATCTAACTCTCCGACCCGCCACGAAGGCACACGGATTTAAATCATAGAAACTGAATGACCGGACCGCCGCAACAGCAACATTGGCGGGAACTGTGGTTGAGTCCTAAGGGCCATCACCGGCCACGGTACAACCCTCCCCGAAGGAAGTGCGTCCCGTCATCGATGGGAGGAGTCAGATCCCCCACCTATTAGTGTTCCATGGAGGGTGGCGAGATCCAACCACCATGCCGGAAGCATCTCATCCTCATTTCGAGGTGCCCCCCTGGGGGTTTGAGTAAATAAATAAGATAACCAAGAAACTTGAATCACAGGAAGGTTACAGATACCACTTTCTGGATTTACCTCACTATTTGCCAGGTTAGAGTTTGCTTACAATCGAAAGAAAATAAGATCAACAATAGATTCCATTGATGATACATCTCTAAGTTAGCGTGATGCATATTAATTCCTGCTTAAACATTCAATGACTAATCTTGAGAATAATATAACTGAAGAAACAGGATTTAGCAGAAATCATAGTTCTTATCTTTTGGATGTCTGTTTAATCAGTATTATTCAAGAAATGATAGATCAATATGCTCTTTAAAAAAAAGCCGATTACAGTTGGAAGGGACGCTGCAGGACCACCTAGCTTGCCTCCAGTTTTGGTTTATTTTAATTGTATTAACATCCCGTTTTAAAGCGACACTAGAACTATTTAGGGATGGACCCATCATTTTGAACAGCGATCTGATGATGAGGACAGCACCTGAGTTAGCACCCTCTCTCCAAGCTTCCACACCATACTAGTGGGAGGGCATTTGGCCCCGACGGATTTAACGTGCACCAGATATGTACACCTTATATGGCAGTTCCTCGGTGGAACTGGGTTTCGAACATGAAACCCTCAGATTCCGAAGCCGAGACTTTACCACCAGGCCACAATGACCTGCGAATTTGCTTCAGGAATAACATAACTAAAGCATATTATAGGTCGGTTTCCATTTAAAATTCTTCAGGAAGACAACATATTCCTATGTAAAGATAACTCAGACTTTAACTTAAGCTGATGGAAATAACTTTAATCAACAGAAGATGCAATAATTTTCTTCCAATTTTAAGCTTTTGACTCAAGGACTTTGATAGACTTACTACACCGAACCACCAACTACAAAAGGGTTCGAAACAGCTTTCAATTTCCTAAGGCTATTCAAATCACGACCATATCACTTGAAAATAGAATGCCTCCAAGTTTCAATGTCTATCAATTTTGGATCACCGTCCCAAATTATAAGATCTATCCCAAATAGAATTTTTGTCGCTTTTCAATGTCCCAACTAACAAAACACCAGATGTATCAGTTCTATGGAAGGTCTTGTGATATTTCTTTCAAAGGTAGCTTTATAAATAAGAATAAATCCTAAACATAACAATAGACCTGACATGATTTAGTTAAATAACTCTTAATTTTGACACCCATGCAAATATGCAAGAAAATTTCGATTCAATTGAATCAGTTACTGATTCATGGGCACTACTAGATTTACTATGCCAAGTAAGATTAGAAGAAACTTTCATTTTTATAAAGTCAAGGCTACTCTCGACCATATCATTTAATGATAGTATGCTTATAACCTCCCTCAATTTTGGATCACAGTTCCAAACTGTCAGATCCATTCCACATAGAAATTTTGCAGTTTTTCGATGGTTCCACCAACAAAATATCAGAGGTAATCAGTTCGATGGAATCTCTTGTGATATTTGGTACTCTTCGCAAAATTAAGTTCTATAAATATGAATAAATCTTAAGCATAACAGCAAAACTGAAAGAAAACTTCGATAACTCTTAATTTGAATTCTCACTCAAATATTTAAGAAACAATCTGTATTTAATTGAATCAATACTGACACACGACATTTGACACACCCAAAATGGCCTACTGGATCGGGCCCGAAGAAGGAAATGAAACATACTAATAAACCCGAAAAAATAAAATGAATCCTATCGGTTACAGTAACGTTGTAATAGGAATTTTATTCATTCCAGTAGCATCTAACTTGACCAATTCAGAGCAAATGTTGCTGCACTATAGCATATCATATCCTACCAGATCGCTTATTGACAAAAGAGGAAAACGTATCTTCACAACTTTTTCTTATTGACAGGACTTTTAAATCTCTATCCAGCAGGAGAAGGCCATTTTCATCAGCATTTTTTTAGATGGATTAGGACAAGTTAATTTGGATTTTCCATATTCTTTGAGTTACCAATTAAAAAATTCTATTATCAGATAATTGAAAAACTTTTCAATTAAATTTTCAAATGAAAATCATGCGAGTTTATATAACTTTGTTGCTTTGTGATCTTGTATAAAATAAAAATTTACAGAATATTCAGTTTTATTAATTATTTTGCATAAATCCATAAACATTAATTCAATAGTTCAACCAAAGATTTTTTAACTTATGGATGTCTTGAAACATGGGTTAATTAGTCAATAGAACGTATTTTAACTTATAAATACAAAACATTTATTAAATACATTTATACATTATTATGACATGAAATTCTTATTTATTATATTTCGAAATCAAATAACATTAAAATATTATAACAGATATTACCATTCGAACCACGAAATAATTTTGAATATATCTGTATTATTTAATTTCATCATATCTTTGTTTATAAAAATTATTAATAGTTGATATTCCTAATATCTTTTCAGAAAATTATCAAAGGAAAGCAATCTATAAGTGTAAAAAAAGTATGCATTGTAGGATTATTAATAGATTAACATCTCACATTTTAAGCAAAAATATATTTTATAAAGAATATTTTCAACTGTATATGTTATATATTTACGATTTGGTAGTAAAAATCAAAATAAATTTGGCATTCAATGAAAATGAATCAAAAATAATATATGATTCACTTCCAAATGGTCTTTCAGGATTTAAAAATTTATCACACTGCCCATAGAGCTATTGATATACTTTCTGGAGTCATTTTCTTCTCAACAAACTTCGAAGATTTAAATAAATATTCTTTTCCTATAGCTTAGATCATTATTTTAAATATAAAACTATTTTTCTTAAAAGAACCAAATCAAAATATAAGGAAAGTAAAGATGTATAGCATTTCTCATAATATTTTATTTTTATTATTATTTATTTATTTCCAAGTCGCAGTTTGTAACATATTTCTGAGCATCAATGTGAAATTGTTGCATAACTAAAAATTGCAGAAGTCATAGTAATGACTAACCTATTGGAATATCTCAAATAAAGCATATTTTATTTCTTAATATTTTATTTTTTCACTTTAGAAATTATTTATTAAAATAAATTTAACTATAATGCTTAAAATATAATTAGTTATAAGATTGGAAATACTGAAAAGCATATGCTGAATTTTTCTCCATGTATATTTCCTGAAATTTATAAAGAAATCTAAACTACTCAATGAAGTAAGTTCCATATTTAATAAGAGAAAGGAATTGACGATAAAATAATTTAAACTAATCATACCTTCTATTATATTTGCTAATTAAAAGTAAATGAAATTTGAAAGAATTTATTTTTTATATTATTTAAACATGTGTTAAATCTTATACATCGCATATTTTTTTAAAATACAAAATTGTGTTCATAATTCTTCTATATAAAATATTAATTATCTGATTGTGATTAAGAGAAAGCTTGTTAAAAAAAAGACTTTCTGATCTCCAGAGTAAGTTTTATTTACAATGATATAACGTCAGAATATAAATATTTCACTGAATAAATAAATGTTACTTAGAAAGGCATATTCGTGCAAAAAATGAAAAATTAAATTTTCAACACTATATTTCTAGGTTTACAGTGCATTTTCGAAATTTAACCTGTGGCAATTTGTAATGAGCGAGGATAGAACCTGGGACCTTGTGGTTCGCAGCCCAGTAACATGACCACAATACAAAAGCAATTGCTAGGGTAACGTAGTTGTTAACTGGCTTATAAGCTTTCACCACAATCCTTAGATTATTTTTTTAAATTTGATAATGTTTACATGCTGGCAGTGTATTAGGAAATTGCATCATGTAACATGAATGATGGAAAAAAAGTCTATGGAAATGTTTAATAAGGCAAACCGCAATCAGGCAGATGATTATTTCTTAGATAACAGGTAGATGATAAACAGCAAAAGTAGATAATATATAAGGAGTAAATAATGTGTAGTAAAAAATTGAATACACAAAAATAATTTTTAAAATTTTAATCAAATTTTTAATGTTCAATTCCTTAATAAATTCAGAGAATATTACTGCATAAAAATGTATTTATTAAAAAAATTCCAAAGTGCTTTTCGGTGTTAACTACTTTATTTATGTACAATATCTTCTAAAATAATAATAAATTGCAAAAAATGCTTACAAATACTTTTTACAAAAATATTTTTTTAGTGTTTTAGTAACTGAATTTATAATCATAATGTTGTGATGCAATAAACTTTTGTGTGTACATTAAGGATACCATGCACTAATTAAGAGTAAGTTTTAAAGATAGAAATATAGATTAACGAATCAAGCTTAAAACATCAACAAGCTTCTATGTTCCAGAGTAGAATTTCGAATCTCCTTTAAAGTTTGCACCCTCTTCATTCTTTCTAAGAGATTAGGACTTAATTAAAATTTAAAAAATGCAATGAAGAGTTTAAAAAATCTAGACATCCTCTTTACCAAAGTCACATTTCACCTTCTACAAATAGTTTTCAAGAGTCAGATTCCATAAAATCATATGGAACGCTAGCATAACCGAATTCCTAAAATTCGGCAAAAGCATTTTCTTGAAAATAAAAATGAACAGAATTTACAAGCAGATGATTTCGTGAAAAATGATAAAACAGAAATTTTCAATTATGTATTAAAAAGGTTTCTAAAATGACAATTATGTTGAACAGCTAGTTATCAAGAAAGATAAAAATATATTTAGGATGTATCTCGCAATTTTGAGCACTATTTGATAACTAGTCAGACTGGTCTCCAGGAATCCATACCGTATATTCACTAAGAATTAACTTGTGTATGGTCGTATGCCATTGCAAATAATTAAGAAAGAACTTATTAGATTGCGATCTTTTATTGTTATTTAATCAATTACGTTAAAACAGAATTATATTCGTAAAATTACATACCAAATTTTATATATTTAAGTCATTATATTTTTGAGTTTTTGTGCTTATATGTTTGTAAAAGTACAGACTGACAGACAGGCTGTCCATTTTTTGACAGATGTAGTTATTTATTTGATTCATATCTACACTTTAAATATTAAATTTGTGTGAAAAATTTCATCCATATGGCTTTTTTCGTTTTATCCTTACAATAATCTGTCAAGTTATATTGGAACAAGTGGACAGATAGACTTTCTGTTATTGGATTACGTTCGAAATTTGATAAGAATCTAAAAATTTGGAGATAAGTATATATACCAAATTTCATTCATCTAGTTCTAAGTGGCTTTATTCTACAAACTAACAGACACAATATGCTCGAAACATAAAAATTCGCCGAAATCTGGTGTTCAAGTTATTTACAGTTTATATATATTGTACAGTGCGTATTCGAAAAAAGTAGAAAGAACATCTCACCCTGCGTTCATTTCCTGATTTCGAAAAAAATTCGAACAGGAGTGTTTTAAGAATGTCCTAATTTCAGACTTCTCTAAATTCGAAATATACTGTCTGATTATTTGTCTGTTATAGCGATAACTCACAAACCCTTTGAATTAGATTGATGAAAATTGGTGTATGCTCTTTGTGCCAAATTTGTAGATTTCTGCAAAAGTTTGAACAAAATCCATTCGGAGGAAACCTGTCAATTTACCTGTCCAAATATAGTCACCGATGAGAACTAGATGAATAAAATTTTATACACAGATTTAACATGCAAAATATGGTGCAAACACTGCAAAATGTATTTTAAATTTTGAACGAAATCCATAAAAGGTTTGATAATCTTTCAGTGTGTATGTCAGTCAAAAGTATATATGCATGGTCTATAGATCTGATACTTGTAAACGGTTTACGTAAAGAGGCAAAAACATGACTTATACACAAAAAATTTGATATGTAATATTTTTACTATAATTATAGGTCTATGCAATAGTTCGGTTTAATAGGTTGGGAAAATGCGAAATAATGTTTCCCAGAAATATTTAGTTCTACATTCAGTTTTTTCAGCATTTGTGTATTATTAACCGCGTCCTAGCGATCAATCTCCAAATATAATATAGGCTTTCTCTAACTATTTTTTTCAGTAGGGCTTTTTTTTTCGTATCTATTGTTCACCAGCAGCATACAATTAATAATACACTAATACATTTATCAGTTTTTATTCAAAAAAAAAAATTTAGGACATACCACTTTTACTAGACTTACTGACAAAAAGGCATTATGTTTATCCAAAAACATTAATCCAATCAGAAAAAAAATACAAACACAGATATTAATACATGGAAATCTAAAACATAAACACACATGACAATTTAAAGATAAAATAGTTTTGAACAAAAGTTCTTATTATAGTGCTGCCCAGGTTCTAAAAAAATCCATTGTTTTAAATTTTGAGTTTCACTTTCAATAATCAAATTTTACAGATCCTCCCCCATCTTTTTCCTTAAGTTAATATAGACAATAACGATAATTCGATCATTTTGCTATTTTATTTATACAAGGGCAAGTCAAAAATTATCTACACTTTTGACATAACTCTGCTTAAACTGTGCACACTGACTTCTGTCCGCGCATATTTTATTGTTATACGGTTTGATCATAATTCCGCCATTTTCCTTCCTTCTGTTGCAAATATATCGCTATCTTTATTTCAAGTGTAACGCATGAAGACTGAGCAGGCCATCAACCTCCACTACAGATGACAACATTCAGCAAGCTCGAGAGATGGTTCTGACGAATAGGCGAATCACTATCGATGAGGTAGCATCTGCTTTGAACATCAGTCATGGCTCTGACCGTCAAATTATCCACAACGAGCTCTGTTTTCATAAGTCGCACACGGCTCATCACACTATTGAAACCATCAACAAGATGAAATTTGAGTTATTGGAACGCCCTTCCTACAGCCCAGACCTAGTTCCATCTGACTTTCACTTGTTTGGTCCACTCAAGAATGCTTTACGTGATCGCCGATTTGCCTCAGATTTAAACGTGCAAAACTGGCTTCACAACCAACCGAAAACCTTTTATTTGGAAGGAATACGTAAGTTCGTTGACCGTTGGACCAAGTGCATTGTAAAGGAGGGAGATTACGTAGAAAATCGGCGTGCCTAGTATAACCCTAGCTTCATGTAAATAAACTGTAGAATGAAAAGTGTAGATAATTTTTGACTTGCCCTTGTATAATTATTATTTAATTTTACTAGCAATAAAACAAAAATTGATATAATGATAAAAAAAACGAAGTCATTATTTTTATAAATAGATCTTATTTACTACTTATTGAAATAATTCAAACGTATATTTATCAAAAAATTGAAAAATTACGTTAAAGATTGAGATGATAAAATGGTTACAAATTATCACCGACATTTCATGAAATTAAAATAAAAAAAGGCAGTTCTTGAATTTTGAAAGAATAGCATCAATCCAATACTACAGACATATTATCAACAATTCTTTATAAATACGTTTATGAAATCTCTTATGATAAAGTCTCTCATAGTAGATTATATTCCATATTAGAATCATAAATGATATAGCAAGTATGATGGCCGAAATGCTCGGCAATACATGACGAGAGTTGGAACACCGCCTTCACGTTCTTCAAGTTATCTTGGCTTCTTAAATTCGGCTCATTTTGAAATTTACAGACCTAAGTGGTTTGATTAAAAACCATATAAATGTCTTTACAAAGTATCGAAGTAGCCATATGCCAAATTATAACAGTTCCCTTACAATATCTTTTTGTAAACAGGAAACAACTTTGAGAACATCCTGTTCAATACCTACACGAGAAAAAAGTATACGTTCGATATTGAAACAGTAACTAACATCCTGGAAAGAAAACTAACTCAGATTTTCTTGTCTACAGGAAATATTGCAAGATAAATTCAGGAGGGCATGCTGCTGTACCATCTTCTTAACTTTCTTTTCGAGATATTAGATTCTTTATTTTTTTTAATCAAGGCGATAAATATCAATAATAGCAGCTCTGACCAAATCACCCCCAGATATCGAATTATATTTTCCATTTCGTGATATTATACTATATATTGAAGAAGATATGTCGTAATTTCAACTAATCTAGATTACCAAATGCGTGTAATAATCTAAGATATACAAAGCTATCATTTAAGCAGCCCATGCCAGGTCAAATTGGAAAGCTAATTTTTGAATGGGGCATACAAGATGTAGAACTGGACGTGAATTTTCTTATTAATTCACGTCCAGTATTACATCTTGATTCTTTTCATGCTTTGATTCATGAAAGAACATATCAAAAATAATTATGAATTCGTGAAAAATGTGAAATGAAGGTTGTCCAAAGAAGTAAAGATAACTAAGAATTTATGTATCCTGTACAAAGCATGCACAAAGCCTTCATCAGTCTTTTCATACCTAAGCGTATAAAGTAAACTGTTTTGCTTATAGCATCAAATCTTATAAATTTTGTCTCGTAATATCTCGACCAATCATAAAGATGTGTGTGTGTGTGGGCGTGCGTGCGCGTGTGTGTGTGTGTTGGCGCTCAAAAACCGTTTTACCTATAATTGCCAAATTTGGGGGATAGAGAGCGGTAACGCGCTTCTCAGAGCAACGTTTTTGCAATTGTAAGTACAAATTTTAATTAATTAAAAATTAAACTTAATTTTTTAGTTCTCCCATGATAACTTCCAAAAATACTGTTGCTCAAAAATGGTTTTTACACCCTTATAATTGAAAAAATTATCTTTTCACTTTTATCTAAAATTATCTTTTATTAATATTTACATAATTCTTTTCCTAAATTTGGCAGGTTTTTTTTTTTTTTTCTTCTTCTTCTTTTTCTTGACCCGAAATTCAAACCGTTTTCATTGTTCCGTCAAATCGAAGGATTTTTTTTCCGTTGTTAAATGATAAAAAAGAAAGGGTATCTTTAATACATATGTAATTTACAATATGATGAAAAAATTGAATTCACCAAAAACTGGAAAACTGCGTTTTTAATAGAGCTACGATGTCATGAGATTGGTCTTCATTAGGGAAGTTAATGAACACAACAGACATATCAAATGTATGACTATTAAAAAAAACACACATCTAAAAGTTAATAACACAGTGATCATTTAAAGGAATTACGAGCATAAAACTATATCTAAACGATTTAACTAAAATTAAGCATCAAAATCCTCATCAAATCAGCAGGTCACCAAAGACGACTATTATTTAATATGCAAACAATCATGTGCAAAATGATTTACTTTTAAAGTTCAAAATCTACCAAGAATAATTCTTAATAATAAAGTAAATATATTTCCATTTTGTTAAGTTCTTATCTGAATACAAATAAGTGAATGGATGACGAGGTAATTCACAAATTAGGGGGAGGGGGAAACGATGAAAGAAGAAATAATGATGTAAGAAAAAAAAATGTAGGAAGCTTTATCATTATCGAGTTAAGATCATTTTCATATGTTGACAGGTATGCTGATATAAACCAGTAAGCTAATAATTTTGAAATGAATTCTACGATTATCAAAGATTTTCACCGCAACATAAAACAATTTGTTCCACATTCTTACTTATACGTACTCTTAAAGTATAAAATAAAAACATAGTAGGACAATCCTAAATACCCATAATCCAATTTCTAACCAAGAAGAACTCTGGAATCGAATTTTGGAGTTAATATCCAATCTTCTTCCTCTACAAACTTCAGAAATTACTACACAGTAAGTAGATTATGAATATAATAAGATAAGAAAACAAAATCGCCTCTGTTTCTCGGAAGTTCTTTTTTTAGGACTTTATCCAATCAAATCGCACCACTCAGCCAATCACGGCAACTTTTCCAAGAAACTGGAGTGGGAGCAAAATAGGAAAGAAGGAGGGGGAAAAAAAGTCCTCCCCAAAGGCTGGAAAAGACAGCTCTACGTGTAGGAGAACTCAAGAGCTAGAAGTTTCGACCGAAACGTGACGGTTACCGGGAAAAACTTTCTCTCACCCACACCCCCGTTTTCTCTAGGTTCCTCCCACCTACACCCTCGCAAAACGCGAAATTCTCCTAAGCAAGTCCGGTCCTTTTTCAAAACTGCACATCCGCAACCTAACTGAGCAGGGAAAGAGATTCCTGGAGAACTGCGCATGTCCGTGAACTGGAAGAATTCCTATAGTACTGTTTGGGAATAAAAATAACACATTGAATTGAATAAATACTGTATGTTATTTTTATTCCTACTGTACACTGTATTTTTAATTTTAGATTTTTTTATAATTCTTAATAAAAGTGTATCAATAAATTTATTTGAATTTAAAGCTGAAACTTAGATTTTGAAAAAAATAATAATAATAAATTATATGCAATAACAAAGTATTAATTTCTTTTCCAAGCTTTTCTGTGCCATTTCACTTCCAAGTATTTTTACTTTGAAGCAAGAAAATAATAATAATATCTTCTCAAGGTAAATTAAAAATAAAGAAAATGTTTTAAAGCTTTATAAGGGAAGACAGAGAATAATGTATATTTATATAATATATAATTAATTTATATAATTTATATTAATTATATATATATAATATTTCAATAATTTTTTATATAATATTCTTAAATAGTGTGAATTTATTTTAAAGTCTACTCACGATTTGAAATTTTGAACCGAACTTGAATTTTGAACCTGAAATTTTGAAGTTGTAGTTCAAAAAAGAAAATGCAAAATTTTATATTAGAAACGTAAAATAATAATAATAATAATAATTAAGAACTAATATCTTAGCATATAAATGACAGTGAATAATTAACAAAATTCCACAACATACAATGGAATAAGTTTTAACAAAACCCAACAACTTTCAATTTTTGCATCTATTTATCTTGAACAATTACAAATACAAATAAGATTAAAATCAATTTATATTTAAATACTTCTTTTATTATTATTCTACTGTAGCAAAACCCTTTTAGCTTACTAAAATTCTATAAATTTTATGTATAAATATTTTTGTTCCATCATCTAACCATAGACAATCAGACATTGAACAGAAAGAAAAAAAAAAGTGTTTTTCCTTAACTAATCCATTGGCGCATGAGTACCGACGCAAGAAATACTCCCCCGATCCCCATCGCATCCGTCCCACGGAGTTAAGAGTGGGGGCGCCACGGAAGCCCAGTTAACTGTCTGATCTGAACTGTGGCCAGTCCCGTTTGCCAGTTCTCCGACTCCAATATGAACGGGCAGAACTGCTGTGCGAAAGTATCCGATAATCTCTACTTGGGATAGTTAGTAAATTCGGTGGCGGCGGAGATGTGATGGATTGGTAAAACTTTTTACAACTTTTTGATTCGAGCTCTTTCGTTTCTTTTCGATTCAAATAAGATCCAAACTTTTGAAAGATTTTTGGATACAAATTTGTGCTTAAGCTCCATATGGATTAAAGTTGGAAATTATTCATAAGAAACCTTGAATTTGTCAGCGGAGAATAGTGAGTACAATTATTTCGCTTTGTCTTCAGAACAAAAAAAAATTGTGTTTTGGTGTTTCTGGAAGATTTTTTGGAACTTGGTAGAACTGAAAAACTTTTTCTAGAGGAAAAAATATCGCAAGAATGATTTTAGATTAAAAGAATATAAAGGATTATTTAAAAAATATTAATTAGATGGAATTTTTGTAATATAAAATTCCCCATTATTGTAATGGTTATGACACCCTTGGTAAATTTTAAAAGCTTTTGAAACTTTATTAAAAGTTATTGGCAGAAATGAAAAAGATATAAAACAATTTAATTTAATGTTAGTATAATTTTGAGATTTGAAAAAAAAACTGAATGTGCGAGTGCATAATTAGCTAATTATTTATTCCGATGGAGTTTTAATTTAATTGCAAAAATTAATAAAATTAATTAAAAGAGTAATATAAATATATTATTTAGAGATATTTAGTTTTTCAAATTGAGTTGATTTCATAGTTTCTTAATTACAAAAAGCAAACAATAATTAATTTATATTTTTGTAATAATAATATTATTTCACTCAGTAATCAAATTGTTTATTAAATTTGTATTAAAGAAATAAACATTTTTAAACCTCAATGCGAATTATGGATAAATTCTCTAAATAAGCTCAATATTTAAACTTTAAAATTTAAAGAAGAAAACTAATTACCAATTAAGAATTTCTTCAGAACAAATTTAATAACAGATATTTTATAAATACTTTTATAAGGAAAAATATCCTATCTGTTTGACGTTTGAAAGGCAATTTTTTTTAATAGTATTCGAAAAAAAATTAAAAGATGGAATTAGAAAGAAAAGAAGAAAAAATAGAATTCTCTTTCAAAATATTAAAAAACAACCATTATAGTATCCTATCTTTATTTAAAGCTGTCTGTAAACAGAAGAGTTAGCTTTTTTTCACACTGGAATAGTATATAAAATGACTTGAATAACGAGTTTTAAAACAGAATACGAGTTTAGTAAACGACTTGCAAAATTTATAGAACTAAACATATTCAACAACTGAATTAAAAATTAAATACATTTGAGGTTATTAAATTTTTTAACAGCTTAGAAAATATTTTGAATGTTAATATACTCTGAAAAAATTATTTTAGGTATCTGACAGTGCTCATAAAGGTAAATATATATTTTATAATGCAGGTAATAGTATCCTATTATGCAAATAATTTGAATAAATTAAACTCTGACAATTTCATTAACATCAAAATAATTACAGTAAATTAGTTAATAGAGAAAAATTTGAAATTGTGCCTTAGTGCGTAATATTATCATCTTAAAAATAGTTTCGAAAACCGAAAAGAGAATTTAGTAAAAGCAGAAAATATCATTAAAATTTAGGTATTCGTAAATGATATAGGCTGCATATAACTTAATTAAATTGTATGGGCGGTAGAAAACAATAAAATTTGCACTTATTTAAACACAGCACTTCGTAAATTGATAGTTTCCATTCGCAAAAGAGAGAAAAAGACTAAAAACAATGCAGTATTGCAAAAAGCAACGTTTATAAAAAGGCGCCAACTTTTAAGATCTAAATTTATATTTTTAAAAGTAAACAATTCGTCATATTTTTGAAAACTGATGTATTGCTTTCAGCAGCATTATACAAGCTATTTCTGACCAATATTGTGAACTATTGCGAGAAAAGCACATTTAAAATTGCATTTCGCTAATACTAAGTTAAAGATCTTGGAAGGAATAAAAATTAAAAAATATATATAAATCAAAAAAACTTTTAATAAAATCTCGTATAAAACTTTTCGGTAATTATTAATATCATAAAGCATAGTAGCATAATTACTCATTTATGTCAGATATAGCATTAATTAAGAGTAATTTATAAAGATCTAGATCAGCCTTGTTTGATAAGTTCGAAAAAAAGTACTGGAAGATCGGCTGATTAAACGCACATAAAATTGCATATATCCTGGAGCAGTAAATGATGCATGTAAGTTCAATAACAACAACAAAATCTTAGGGATTTCTTCCCTTGTAATATCAAATCCAATATCGAACAATTTTTAAGCTTGGTGATAACATATTACAATACTGGAGAACGTTATAGCATACTTTAAAAGTTCGAAGGACTGCGTTTTAACTACGCAACAGAAAGCTTTAAGGAGGAGATCATCTTCAGAGCTTTTGGATTTTCTAAAAAGCAAACTGTTCTATATGAGCTTATATCCGCAAAAGGTTGATTCCTTGGAGCTAGATTTGGACGCGGTGAAGCAGATCACTAAGCTGTCACCGCCTATAAGATGTTCGGCGGATTCTTATAACTCATGCCCGCCGCCGCTCATATCTCCCTCAACAATGTTGGATCTAGAGTGTGTCAAGAGACATTGCACCAGCAGTGAATCTCACGTCACGATGGAAATTACGAACTTGCCACTCTCTTGTGACCAAAGAGGAGACAGAGATGACCATCATCACCATGACAGGCCCCGATTCGACGGGCCTAAACTCTTTTACTGGTGGTCATGGACCCTAGGTCTCACAGACCTTCTAGAAGATGCTCCCAGGAATGATGCAGCCAACTGTTTCCTCCGTCCTGCTATCAAGACCCTGGTGTTGTTGATCTTGCATGCTTTTGCTATCCACTACGTGATACTTCTGGGTTCACCTAACAGAAGTGGTCATTTGTGGTTTACACTCGTGGTATCCGTTGATGCCGTGACCACCGTCATACCTATGGATATACTGCTCTTCAGGGTCAAACGAGTGAGGAACCTGACTTGCCAACTGCAAACTTTGCATTTCGAAAAATCAGCCTCCGAAACAAAGAGTTACAAATGGGAGACGGTGGCCGTGGTAGTCACAGTTTTGTTCTTGGTGTTCTATGTAGTGGCACTGTCCATCATAATCCAGTCTTGGGACATCCACCACATGTTGGAAGCTCACTTGCCCTATGTTCAACCAGTTTGTATGTCGGAACAATGTGCTTATAATGTGGTACTCTTGGTGTGGGGTACACACGTAATGCTCATCTGGGGTGTGAAAGCCTTCCTCGTATTGTTCTTTTGCTTCATCTGCAGCAACAGCCAATTCCAGTTCGAGTGCTTGAACAAAAGTCTCATCATGATGAAGGGAAAAGCAGACGTGGTGGAAGCGACTATCATCCACGATATAGCAGTTGATCACAACAAACTGTGCGAACTGGTCTTTGAAGCAGATAGGTTGTTCAATGCATCTGTCTTCATCTGGTTTGCTTTTGTCCTCCTCGTGATATGCGTGGAGGTGAACAGCTTCCTCAGGCAAGAAAAGGGTCTCATTTCCAGCGGTGGAACTGTTATCATGGTTCTAGATTTCCTGTACGCCATCGCGATCGTGATTTATATCGTGATCGGAGGCTGTCGAGTTGCCGAAGTGGCGTTACAAACTATTCCCTACATCGTGAATTTCGCTCGTTCCAAAGAGATGCCCAGCCAGAGTGTCTACAATGAAGTGCAGCTTATTATCAATCGAGTCACTGTGTTCCCCGTAACGTTCACTGTCGGCAAGTTCTTTTATATAACCAGGAGCATTCTCATAACACTGGTGAGTGCTTTGTGCACATACATCATAGTCCTTGTGCAGATGAGTCCGGCTGTAATGGAAAGCTTGAACTCAGGATCTTGAGACTTCGTTACCGAACTCTTGGATTTATACTATGAATAATTTGGATTTATTTCTTCCCTGTTTCTTTCGATCCAAAAGTGATTCTTTATCTTCCATGATTGTGCAAAAAGGATTAGTTCTATGTTAAAACGAATTCAAAAACTACAAATGATGTATAATGTATTTACATGTAAATTAGTGTTCAAGACCTTCAGCTGTTATATTTCTGCGTTGGTATGTGCTCATATTAACTGTTCGTATAGAATAAATATTTAAGATGGGGATGTGTTTCATCTTTCTTCATTTCTTCTTCTGTGTCAGCTGATTATACAGTTCTTCGAAGCTGTCGGTCAAAGTAAGTAAGTACCATTTTCTTTACTAAGATATCTTCAAATATTCGAAAGGAAATAAAAAAACTCAATAAAGGCGACTTAATAAATGATTAAACAATAAACTTCTTTAGAGAAGTTGAATTATTTTTCATCATAAGTTTCAAGATCGGAAAAAAAAAATTAAAGCTATAGATGTAAAATATAAAATGTAGTTAGTCATAGCTTGAAGGCAACATTTTATATATTTTAATTATTATTATTATTTTAATATGATTATTATTTAAATTTGAATTTTATTTTTAACTTTAATAGATAGATTAAAATTTCCCCTTTTGAATACTTAAATAATACTAGCACTCCTAATAAGTTATTTTCTCATAATTCTGCAAATATCTGATAATCATAAGAAAACATCGGAAAAACAAATCGATATAAGCTAAATTTAAAATTATAAAGAAATGAATATTTATAAAATTTATTAGAATAAAAACCATTAAAACATTTTTATATTTAAAACTCATTTTAATTATTAAATTGTGAGTAAAATTACAAGAGAAAAAATTTGTGTAACATAAATTTAGTTTAAAATATCTATTTGTCATTATTTTTGAAGTTTCTTATTTAAAATGTATAGTTAGACAATAACTAAAAAATAATTATTAGTATTAAAATTACAGCAATCTATTGAACCTCAAAAATACAAACTTATTTTTACACTCACGGCTCCTTGCATTCAAGAAAAAATACTTGTAAGCAGAACAAGACTATTTTATTTTGTTTCATAAAAATTTGTTCTCTCTCTCTCTCTCACACACACAATATATTTAAAAAAAACTATAATGGAATTGATGTAATTATTTTATATTACGAAATTTTACTACGAATTTTCGCTCATAAAATGGCAAAGAAAATAAATTCCTAGAAAGAGAGCTGCAAAAAATTATGAACAAATAATAAATCTTAAATAAATTTATAAATAAAATGATTCAACTTCTTTGTAAACTTAGATAAACTGAAATAAAGTTTAAATGAATTAGCATTTATACCATCTTTATCCCTTGAGAACTTAGAAAACGCTTAAATGTTCTGTAAAATTCGATAAAATATTTATCACTAATATAAAACTTCTTCAAATTTAATGAATTGAATTTTTAGCTAATTTCAATTTTGAAAAGTTCACCTATATAAGATTTAAATAAAAACGTTTATATATATTATCAAATAGTGCTTATGTTTCTTGCCTCACATTTTCGTCCATTTAGCTACGAAATTTTACTAGGATTCCTATAAAAGCTGTTTCATTAAATATAATCGTAATATAGCTCATAAGATGATTTGAATTCTAACAAAGACTTCACAATAACTATACACGCGATATTCATCTTTTATATTATTCCATTGAAGTTTTCAGACAATTTCAAGGCAAAAAAATGTTATACAAATTTTAACACATAATTTATTTTATAAATTTGTTATCTAATTGAAAATACATAATAGCGATAAAAATTTTAATTTTATAAATAAAAGAAACCAACAAATATATTTTTTTAAATAGTAGATGATTATTTATTCTTTCAGTAGTTATCTTTACCTACGAAAATATTAAAATGTTTGAAAAGGGAATCTGTTTAATTTATCAAATTTTGTATTGTAAAATAAGATATGTAATTTATGTAAAGGAATTATATTCATAATTATGGGAGTTAATACGATAAATGATACATTCATTTTTTTCCTTTTAATAATTAATTTGATACATTACAAATACTGTATAGAAAGTCTTAGAAATATCGTATAGCCTGAAATACAGGGTGTTCATTAATTATTGTTGGGGTTTCCGTACCTCATAACTTTCGAATAAAACATATTACGCAGAAACCGATTACGTATTCATAAATTACAACTGAAAGAATTTTATTAATGATATTAAAGTGTAAAGCAAATGCGCTAAGATCGCATTGTTGCCAAGTAAAATTCTTTGAGTTGTAATTTACGAATACATAATCGCCTTCAGCTGAATGAATACAAAGTGCAAATTGTGCAAGCTTCACACTTTAATAACATTAATAAAATTCTTTGAGTTGTAATTTACGAATACGTCATCGGTTTTTGCGTAATATTTTTTATTCGAAAGTTATGAGGTGCGGAAACCCCAACAATAATTAATGGACACTCTGTATAATTCAATAAAATATCTCATTATGGGAAATACAAGAAAATCCAAATCTAAGAAAATACACACTTTGTTTTTTTAGAAGAATTTCTGAACTTTCATCCCTTCTCCGTATAATGATAATTACTTTTTTAATTACTCTCTCCCTCCCACCTTTTCTCTTGGGATTTCTGGTGATTTCTCTAAGGTAATCTGGAGCCCCAAATCCGGAATTTATGCCATCTTTCCTTGTTCTGAGAGTTATCTATTAAGGGATTTTCATGTCCAGAGCCGCCGCAATAGCTTATCTTAATAGCGTGGGTGATGTAGTAGGAAATGGTTCGCATACTTCAAAGATAATCTTCAAAATGGTATCTTTACACTAGCAGGGAATAGATATGCTTAAGTAGAGCTATATCTTAAAATTTATCATCATTCAAGATCAAATATTTTGGCCAATTTGCAATCTTGAATGATAAGATTCATAATTCCGTTTTAGTAAATCGGTATATATTTAGTTTCCGAAACAATCTTGTTTGCATATGAATATATTTTTTAACACACAAATGTACATTTTTGGGTTTTAGTTACATACCAAAATATTTTTAAATTAAATTATTGCAGTAGATATTAGTACCACCATGAGATCATTGCCAGTTCATCTAAATCGTTTCACCTTAAACATATTTTTAGAATTTATATTTTCAGCAATTTGAAACATTTTGCAATTCGCTGCACTTTATTTTTTTCACGCAATTCTTTTGATCAAGATAACTTTCAGGGAATTCCTGATTTTAAAATATTTTTAGTGTTTACAAAGCCAATCAACTTAGAAGCTACATCGGAATTTGGGAAGCTTGCCAAATTAAGTTTTAAACTTCGTTTCCTTACGTTATCAAATCCCTTTTTTTAAATGCTCATCTAGTCTGTCCGGCTCTTCGCTACTCTTTTCACTTTTGTTTAAATTCAAGGTTATATTTAAATAATGATGACGCAATTTGAAGGTTATATTAGATTTTTTTAAAAAAAATGTTTTATAACTAACGAAAAAAACATTTATATTTTATTAAAAGTTATGGACTAATATTACGATAACCCTTTACACAATATTGTATAATATTGTGCAATATTACATTTCTCAGTGTTGAATAATATTGTGAATATTGTTTAATATTGTGCAATATTACATTATTCAGTGTTGAATAATATTGTGCAATATTACATTATTCAGTGTTGGATAATATTGTGAATATTGTTTAATATTGTGCAATATTACATTATTCAGTGTTGAATAATATTGTGCAATATTACATTATTCAGTGTTGAATAATATTGTGAATATTGTTTAATATACTGCAATATTGTATATTTGTCCTACTGGGAAGTACACTGAAATACCCTTTTAACATTTAAATTTGTGATGAAGCCTTCCTTTCAAATACTTTAAATTGAGTTATGAAAATCAAGAAATGTTATTTTAAGATTACAACTAATTCTACAATATTTCATACACGTATATATATTTATTTAGTAAATGGATATTAAATTCTGACATATTTGCCTAAATTTTAATACGGTATATAGCATTTTTACATTTTGAAATAAAACTAGATTTTTTTTAATCATTTAGAAAATTTTCAAAAAGAATCATCATTTGTTTCATTAGATTTTAGTTATTTAATTTTTTTTCAAAGTTTAGTTTAATTTAAAACGCATTTCGGACATGTAAGAAATTTCGCATGAGATTTTATTTTATTTTGATTTATGGAATTGCTAAATGAAGGATTTCATTCCCTTTCAGTACGTAGAAAACATTAAATAAAATTTAGAAACAAAAATTAAATGTAACTTTAATAAGTTTTAAGGTTAAAAATACAATGCACTATAATACGATAGTAAAATAATTTTTAAAAGCTGAAAAATTATAAAGATTTTGTTACATTCATTTAATTTTAATTAGAAATAGAATTATTTTAAATGGCATACAACTTAAAAATTTAAAAAAAAATTAACTAAACAATTGAAGTAATATTTAATACAAACTATATTAATGCGCTCCCTTTATTGAATGTATGTAGAATATAATATATTTCTATTTTATTGGCATTTACAGTTAAGTGAAATTATAACTTGAATACAAATTTGAGTTGAAATGGTTAAAAATTATTAATGAAATATGTTATGTTGAAATTAATATTTAAATATATATGAGGTTTTTAATTCAAATATTTAAATTCTTTTTTGAAAAAAAAAATTACAGTTTAAGATTTAAATTACAATTTTTAAATCAATCTTAAAATATTAGATATTTCAAATTAGATTATTATTCTATTTATTTGGTAACTAGCCGCTTTTGGTCACCAGTTGGTTCGTTTGAATTAAGGATTACTAAAATTCTCAATTAAATATTTTTAATAATTGTATCATAATTGCTACGTGAACAAGTTTTAAAAATATTTTTAATAATTGTATCATAATTGCTACTTGAAACAATTTTCAAAATACTTTTAATAATTGTATCATAATTTACATAATTACTACTTGAACAAATTTTAAAAATATTTTTAATAATTGCATCTTAATTGCTCCTTGAACAAATTAATTTTAGGCTTCAAATTTTTACTGGCATATAACTCATACTATTTTAAAAACCTTACATTGTTTTGTTCATTGCGTTATACATTTTCCTAATTTATATCTTAATATATCCAATTAAATCCGAGAATAGAGCAGAAGTATTTGAAAATTGGGTGGAATTTTAAAAATTTTCACAACTGTATGATTCTGTAGTTACATTTTATTTGCAAATACAATAACATTTCAAAAAAGTTATTAAAAACATCCTTATAGTAAACACTATTTAATTCAGGTGATTACACTGGAATGCCTTTTTTTACGAAAGTATGAAAATCCTTTTATTTAATATTCTTAAAGTTGCATTAGGTTTCTTTATAAAATCGTTAAAATTTTATTTCTATTTTTGGAAAATTACATTGATTTACATATGTTTTAATGCTATTTTATATCGTTCGATTCTGTTTTACCAAATTATAATCCTTAGAACCATTTTTTTACGACAAACCTCGTGAATTAAAATCTAATACAAATTTTTGTTTAAATTTGGTATAATAATTTCTCAATATTTTTTAAAGCTCCTTAGCTAAAGAATAAGAATCATTTAGAAATATTTCATAGTTGTTTTAAAAATTCACAATGTGAAAAAAAAAGAAACGTTCATGTTATTTATCATTCGAAAATCAATATTTAAAGAATTGATTGAAATAGAACTCATTTTTTAGTTTAAGAACTAAATAAAATATTTCTTAAGTTGATAGTAAAATTGTAAACAAATCATTTAATAATAGTCCAAATTAGAATATTTCTGCTTCAAGACTCTTTTTAGCTGAAAACAATCCTTTTCTTTTCTAATTTTTAAAATACTTTTCCCAGATAACTGGCTTAATAGATTTTTTTTCAATCTTATTAATACAAAAATTCAAAAATATAACTATTTTAGAACTTTTTTTTTTTCAAAATTTTATTCGAAACATTGTTTGATACCTTAAAATAAAAATATATGCCGAATCTTCATACGTTCATCCTTAACAAAGAAAAAAGTCAAAACGAAATATTATTAACAGTAATGAAATACATTTCAAGTTTCACTTTAACAATGAAATCTAATACTACAATATGCACGTGAATTTTTTTAATGTGATAAAAGTAGGTAAAAAATTATAGCCAAAAATTTGGTATCATAAAAAAATGCTTTTTTTTTAAATTTTAAGATAATATGGAAATTATTTTTGTGATATTTTTGGAAGTTATCACTAAAAAAGGACAAAAATTCATTAAGTTTTTAATTAATTAAAACTAATTAATTTTTGAAAAAAATTACTTTGTGCACACTTCTACATTTTCCCCTATATATATAAACATACATTCACCTCTCATATTAGCAGGACTAAGCGCGTAATATTTGCAATAATCTATAGATAACAAGCAAGATCATGACTCAGTTTTATTGTACAAATAGCACAATAATTTTCAGCTTCAAATAATTTATTTACGTTAAAATTCAAATGTTACATTTTGAAAAAATTTAAATTGTTTTTTGAATTTCTTATTATGATGACAGTTGAAATATTTATCAGCAAGTTTTTTTGTTCACTCAAAACGAAAAGTCTTTTTATTTTAAAATATTTAAATCTCGTAGAAAAAAATTATGAAAATGAAAAAAACATAGAAAAACGTGATATCACTGTGCATTGAATATGAAAATATGCGTTGAAATATGAATACAATTTTTTTTCAGAATTTTCTGGAATATCAATAAAAAAAAAATTGCTTTAAAAATTTTGAAAGACACAAAACTTAGATACTGTTATCAAATAGTAGACATTTCTTCAACATAAAAAATAGTATTTGTGAATCAGATCGTGCTTAAGTTGCAAACTATTCCTGAATATTCTGAAAATACTTTAAGTCAGTTCGAATCATTATTTTTTTATTTTAATCTGCAATGTATCAGTTACGTGGATTTGATAAAAGAACGAAATATATTTTATGCAAAAGAATTTTATGGAAAAAAGTTCTTCCAACAAGGATAAAGTCGGTATGTGTCAAGTTGAAATCTACTTTTATTTCGAAACATTCTACAGAATATTTTTTGATAAAGATTTATAAAAACTGAATAATTTACCTTAAGATCCAAAGCCCTTTCAAAGTGCTCAAAAATCACAACATATAAGCGAAAAAAATATTATCCTCAATTGATTTCAATATTCAAAAAGATTTCCATAAATATATATATTATTTATCACACTAGATCTTGATACCCAATACTGTTTATCATAAAATGATAGAAATATTGAAAAAAAAAATGTTTCAAAAGTAGTTTCTATTCCTTCAACTTATTTTCTGATTTAAGCACTGAAAATAGTTTTAGACATCGCATCTATCTTTTTGATAAACTTCCTACATCGATTCATCAGTTTTTCATGGAAGGTAATTAGATATCTTTAAAAGAACACATTTATGAAAATATTTCAAGTTTATGTATTTTATATGCAATTTGTGTGTGTGTGCGCGCGCGCGCGTGTGTGTGTGTGCATATGCGCAATTCTCAATATTATATCATGAAGTATCACATGCATTTTATTAAAAAAAGCAATCTAGTTTTAGAATAAAGCTAAAATTATTTTCTCATAATCAAGCTATCTAAAGACCGCGCTTCTTTTTGATTTAAGTATGATAATATTATCTTTCAGAAAATTTTAAATATTGGCATTTATTGAGATGACCTTTAACAAGCAAACTATATAAAAAAAATATGTTTTAAAACCTGTCAAAAATTTCTGGAACCTATGCATTCTCTTTAGAAAATATCCTAATTTCAATAAACTCCAAAATCCACAACATTTTAGATTTACTTTTAAGAGATATAATAGAAGAATTGTGAGAAAAAATTACTTATTCGAGTTTTCAGATAATCTTTGTGAAGTCTGTCATTGTCAAAGTATGCCTATTAATTGAGGAATTTAAAAAAGATTCAAACCAAACTACAGAAATAAATCAAACAAAATTAATCATCTTTGATGAATAAAGAGGAGGATCAATGCAAAAAAAAAATTAATCCGCAAAGTCATCAAATAAGTTTTAGAAAAAGGAAGATTTTTTTTAAATAATCTATGAAAAATGTCTTATTTTTTAAGAGAATAACATGATTCTATAAATTTTATCTTTAAAATATATAAAGTGTCTAAGACAAATATAAGCGTTCTAGGATTTCTAACCTTATATTTGATACCAAAAATATTTTGTTATTCAATATCTGCTCTTATTTGCAACATTTCTTTTCCGCCTACAATTCCCATTAAATTAAAAATATTTTAAATGTAATATTGGTGAGAACAGTGAAATTCACTCTTTATAAAAATTATTTTGAGTATCTTCTGCAAATTAAATTGATATCATTATATAATATAATTAGCATAATTCACGATTCAGAAAAAGTTTCTTTCACGACGATTATTTCAAGTTTTTCCAAAAATAAATTATTTGAATAGAATTTCATTTAAATTCTTCCATTCATTGGATAATAAGATCATTTCATATTTAATTAATATAGTTCTGTTTCAAATTCTTTGCAATAAAAAAAATATTAAAGTATTTGAAAAGTGATTAATTTCTTTTCTGTTCCACAAAATATTTACTTAATTAAGATGATAATATAAGTTTTGAAACTATTCGTATGTGTTACATTTAATTAATTTAGTTAATTTCTTTATGTCGTTTAAATTTATGACATAACCTGCATATTAAAAATATAAAATTTCTTCTTAAATTCTTGCATTCGAAATATATTCAAACTTTAAGAAATTCTTCAAATCATTTACAATTATATTGTTAGTTAATTTTTGAAACAATTCTTATTAAGATTTCCTTTAACTATATTCTCTATACCGCTTTATATAATTAAAAGTCATGACTTAATTAACTAAATAAAAACATATAAAGTTGTTCATAAATTATTGCGCTTGAAATATTTTTCATTTTTTCGACAATTCTTCAAGAGTTTTGAGGTTATATTGCGAGTACATTTTTGGGACGCTTAGACAGGATTTCTTTTAATCATATTCGTTAATTTTCATCATATAATTAAAATCTATTTCAGTTTCCAAAATAAAATTTTACTGCATTTATTCCTCAATTTCCAGATTTGAAATATCTTTTAATATTTTGGCAATTATTTCTGACTCTATAATTATATTGTGGGTAAATATGCGAAGAATTCAGGGAAAGGAATGCATAAAATTATCATGCTAAACTCAAAGAATTCTTTCTGTTGATGTCAGATTATAAATATTGATTGATTCTTGAGTATGCAACTAAGTTTCAAAATTTTTCATTTTAATTCATATTAGAATTTTGTTGCAAAGCACTTAGAATTTTAAGAAATTACCGTCTAGAACACAAAAGTACTTGGGATAATTATTTAATTTATATAAAATAATTTTTTATGTTTGATGAGTTTAGTAAATTCATTTCGATTGTGCATCATTTATAATATAAAGCTGACAATTTTTTTTTACTTTAAATTGCAAAAATGAACAAAATGTAAGTAGCTTTATATTAAGTAAGTAAATAAATATTTATTGAAGTAAGTAGCTTTATAGTAAGGAAGTAGAAAATGATATTTACGCTCCTTAAAGAGTTCATTTTAAATAACAGTTTTGATTATTCGAAAATAATTAAATATTAATTCACACGGATTAATGAAATTTGATTTGAATTAATGTTAAATTATAAATGTTAAAGAGTGTAAAAGTTGAATATGAACAATAGTTATTACATATTTAAAACATGATTTCAATTGTAAATATCATATAATACATTCTGTAATAAAAGTTATTTAAAACTTAAAATGGAAATTCTTATTTTTTTAGTTAACATTACAATTTTTTAAAATTTTAACTCATTTTATTTCTTAATAAGTTGCAAAATAAAAAATATTTTCATTGGGGCATATTTATTTTTATAATATATTTCGCATATTTTTTTCATAATCTTGATTAAATATTATCCGAATACTTATTCGCTCATAAAAACAACGCTATTAAAAATATTGATAAATGCGAGAAAAGTTAATGCAAATAAACATTAAATAATTTAATTGTTGCCTTCTTGAATATCTAAATCTTATTTAAATATTAAAACAAAATTACATGCTTTCTTTATTTTAAATTTCAAATATTCTAGCTTGAAATTTTCGTACTTTAAACTTTGATTTTAACAGCTTTGGCAAGTTAAATAATTAAGAAACGATTATATGAATTACTTCTTCAAATGTCAAATTTGTTTTGGGACAGTCTTACAAGTACAAAATAAGTTTTAATTATAAATGTGAAACAAAATTAAAAATAAAACTAAATTAATCCCACACCATAAAAATACAAAAAGATGGCTCGACACAAATTAAACGTCGATGTAGGAGAAGCTATTTAATCATGCCTAAAACATAATTACTTTTTACATCCTTTATGGGGAATTAAAAAATACAATTTCTTAAAGAAAATATGAAATTGTATCTTTTTTAAAGAAAACAAATAATTCTATAGTTTTTCTTTATCTTTAAGGCCTAACAAATTTGCAATACAAATGATGCAGTTCTACGATCGTTAATTTTATTTCTGGTAGAGAAAAGGGATTCTTAATTAAGTATCTTCACCCACTTGTTTACTGATGAATTCGTCTATTTCCGCCCACGATGTCTATGGTTCAATTATTCTGAAGGTAAAATTGTTTTAGATGTTACCTGATGCTGAACTATGATATTTGCGCTTCAATAAAAGATTGTTTTAGATATTTCTTAATTTCAATAAAGAATTTCAGCAAATTAGAATAAATGATGATCTTCATTTAATTACTTTTTTTTTCTCAAAAGGATTGTGATTGTGTTTAGTTTATTATTATTAATAAAATATTCAACATGTTGGAAGATAATCTAAGTTAAAACTGCATAAGTACGTTGTGTCTACTTTATTATCAATAATATTGCAACATTTAATTGTATTGTGCATTGCATTTAAAACTGCATACAACCATTTAATTTTTATTATACTTCATATGTATATATCTATATATATATTTACCTTAATTTTTGGATTACAATTTTTTTCAAAAGGATTGCGATTGTGTCTGGTTTATTATCAATAAATTATCTTACAATATTTTGGGTATTTTAAGTTAACACTGCATAATATCGTATAATTTTTATTGTACTTCAAATATTATATATATATAAAATTTACTGTAATTCTTAGATTATAATTTTTTTCAAAAGGATTGTATCTAGTACATTATCTCACAACATTTTCAGTATTTTAAGTTAAAACTAGATAAGAATATTTAATTTCAATTGTACTTCAAATACATAAATATATACATATATTTATTTATTCATTACTTTTAAATGTCCAGTAGCCATTTTTGCGCATATGTGTTTAATTCTTACCACAAATTTAGATAAATTCAAAATTAATAAATTCTCAAGTTAAAATTAATTCAGTTATACTGTATTAAATTTAATTCAAAATAAACAAAATGTATAGAAAAGTTTTATAATTTTAAATTTTAAGTTGAATTTCTTATAAAATTTCAACTTAGAATTTTATGAATTAAAAAATTAAAATATTACTAATTTATAAAATTAGTTTTTTTTTTTTGTTTAAATTTGAATACATGATTTTTTAACAAAAGAGGAATTTTTCTTTTATTTGTATAAAATAATCAGTGATAATGAAAATATTTTAGTACAGTTGACAAAAACATTTTTCCTTCCGAAGTAATTGGTTATTAACCATTCTTATATTTTTTCTAAGAATTATGTTAAAAATTATCTAATAGAAGTCTAGAAAACTAGGATAAAGGAATGTGAGTTTCATTAAAAACCTATAGTACGATTTAACATTACAAAAGCAGGGAAATTTATATATTTCTGCATTCTTATTGAACTAATTAATCACCTGCAAGGCATTAAATTTGTTTTTGAGCAATATGTTAAGTTAGAAATAACAGTAGCTAAAAAATTTACAAAAAAATTAAAAATCACATTAAAATAATATTATGCAAGAAATATATACACATTACGTAAAAAATGAAATGTGAATGAAATGAATGTAAAAATGTTATTTAATCTAAGCGATTAATATTCTTAACTTCTTAATTCAGTAAATTTTCCTTCAATAAAGAATGAAAAATATTTCATTCTTTAAAGAAGATTAATGATTTTGTTGAAATAAGTAGTTACATTCAAATGATTGTTCCTTAAAAAAAGAAATACAAGGCATAAAGGAATAAAATAAAAATAAATAAAGTAATACAAGTTAAATAAATAAAATAAAAGAATAAAAACAAAAGATATTCCAACATTTATTAATCATATGATTTCTATTGTTCATTAGCCCTACTGATACACTACTTGCAGACAGCATTTGGTACCGAAGAACAATTTTTATGCTACATTGAAAGTTATCTTTTGAATTTTCTGAAAGCATAAAAACTATAAATATGGTATGATTCTAATATGATCCATGATTTTAACTGTAAGGTAATATTTTGAAAAGATAATGTCCAGTTTTTTTTAGAAATAAACAAAAATAAAGATTTTTAAGTTGAAATTACCTAATACATACTGAACATGCTGTTCTTAGAAAAATTTTCTCAAAAAATGAAAGCTGCGTCTGCATAAATTTCTCAAAGTTTTTAATGAACAAAGAAGCATGCATAGAAAATTAATCGGCAATTAATACCTAAAATTCTAATGTTTTTATAACATCAGCAAATTTTTATGTTCTTGAGCTCATATCTAATACTTCACTTAAAACTTTCAGTTATTTTGTTTTTTTTTTCCGTTGTAAAGCATTGGAATAAAATTTATATATTTTAATTTAAATTTTAAAGCAGCAAAACTTTTTTTAATGTGACTAATTATATAAAAACATAAACCATAAAATTAGAAAATGGCGTAATATTTCCTAATAAATTGAGAATAATAAGTCTTGAGAGTAATTTCAATTACAAGAAAGTTTTGACGGAAAAAAAAATTATTCAAAATTATTCATTCATTATTCTAGAATTATTCATAATATAATAAAAATAAATATTTGTATTCTAAAATTTGTGTTATATTAAATAAATGATGTAAAAATATATTTAATTAAAAACAAAATTTTGTTATTGAAAAGATAAAATAATTGCTTTTTAAAATGAGAAATTATGTATTTTGAACTAACCATCAAAGTTATCAATAGCATTTCATCAAATGCCAGTGTTCCAATCTTTTCAAATATTCTCTGCCCAAAGCGACTGCAATTGTCAAAAAATCCAATCTCTTCATTTCGATGAATCGACGTTTTGAACCCCATAAATCCAAAAAAGTTCTGCTTCCAATTATATCATCCGACCTACAAAATAATAACTTAAATGCACCAAACTAGACATTGGAAATTTGTTATTTATTTTTAAAATCAAAACCATCAATTGACACCAAAATTTGGTAAAATAATATCATTTTCACAAAGATTATTAGTTGCATACGACCCTAGTAGTACATATATATTGCACAATATTGTATTAAACAATATTCACAATATTGTGAAATATTGTTGAATCCTGAAAAATATAGTAACTCATAATAATGTACAATGAAGTACAGAAGCTATGCTACCTGGTGAACACGTGAGAAGGGAAAATTATTTTATCATCATATTAGGAGAGATGTATAAAATTTTGGATAAAATTTTCAAAGGAGAATCATCTGGTTAATCTGCGATATGTGTATATGGGTTAACTAAAAATATAAATGCAACTCAGTTCATAGTCTTTATTCCAAAATTGTAAATCTATATCAAATTTTGAACATAATCCAACAGGGGGAAGACACTTAAAATTCACAAATGATTCCGTTTGCCGTATCCTAATAATTAAGACCAAATGCACGATATTCAGTCATGACATATACGCTAGGAAGAAAAAAAAAGAATGAACTTCATAAAATAATGAATTGTACCTAATATGAACACTGTGAAGTAAATAATTTTGACCCAATGAAAAATAAAATAAATAGATTTACAGAAAAAGTGCTTGATATATGAAAATTATAGTAGAATTATTACATAATCGACCTCAAAGATGCTAAAATTCGCATTTACATATAGAAATATATACATATATAAATGTATATAGAATATAGAAATATTTACATATATAAGAAATATTTACATATACACATAGAAATATTTACATATACACATAGAAATATTTACATATATAAATGTATTAGTTTATATAGAAGGAAATTAAAAGGATAATATTTTTTCGCTTTTTTATCATGGAGATATCGCGTTTTGTAAATAATGGCATAAAATGGTATATGAATTATTTATTATATGTATGTTAATAAATTTATTTTGTCTCATAATTTTTAGCTTTTGCTCCGTATGAGTAACTAAGTGAAAGTGCAAACACTATTTTACTGAAAAATAAAAATTATTGATTATTATTTATCCAAAAAATCTTTAATCTGATAGCAGTCGTAGTTGCAACAATCTTTCCAAATTCAATTCATTTCGATATATTATTTTCTTCACCTAAATTATTAATTGATTTCCCAACTTAACCTTTAGCTGGAGAGCCTAACTTACACAATACGCAATGTATTCTGTATATATCTTTCTGAGACCCCTACGATTATCTACATTAAAATGAACATCCCTTGAGCTCTATTTCATGAATTTAGCTTCAAAAAAGTTAACTGTGCAAGACAGGGCACAGTTTCAGAACACAAAGCAATGAACAATTTGAAAAAGGTAAATGGTATAAAAATACTTTCAATTATCATAAAATATTAGTCATATATAAATTCAAACTTTGTCCTTTGATTCTTGTGTGGAAAATAAACTAACAATTAAGAGGTAAATTTCCAATTCTAGACATTTCATTTCTAGATATTTTAAATAAATGATTTCTTCCCTTTCTTTTCATAAGATTTATATTTTTCTAAATTTCTTTCTGATATGATTCTTAAAAACATTAATAAAAACACAAAAGGGAAAAAAAAATGGAAATTGGAAACCGAAAATACAAACAAAATCTGGCATATTCCTCAAGACGTCTCTACAAAATTGCATCGAATGCCAATTCCTCCAATGGAAGGTTAATATTTAGCGCGCTATGCACTTAAGTATCATTTCTCATCACTTTTAGTGCTTCAAAATAACTATAGTCATATTAGATTCAGTAAAATGGCCATGCGCTATGTTTTGAGACTACTTACCGTGCCATCTATTGGCAAAATTATGAGTTATCTCATTTATCTTGGAAAGGATAAGAAATTCAGCCAAAAAGTAAATCATCAGGTTGTTGAATATTGAAATGAGTAACAAAGCTCTTAGTTGTTATTATGCTGTATTTATCCTTGCTAAAAGTACTTTCAGACAATTATTATAGATAGCATTCCGATGTAAAACAAGGACAGAATCTCTCAAACATAAAACTCATGACCAAACAAGTAACCGTTTTTTTACATTCGATATCTCATCATAACTTTACATAAAGAATTGATAATGATTGGCTATTTAATGAAAATCTTTCTTTCCCTAAAAATTTATACATTTTTGAAATACAATTGATTCCAAATTATATATTAAATTATATTTTATATCTATTATATATTATCCAAATTATATTATATATTATATATAATTATATATATACATTCCAAATTATATTATATATACCAAATTATATATATCGCTCAATCATATCAAAATAATGCTGAATCACTATTGTAATGAAAATATCTTTCATGAATATCAAACATATCTGGATATATACTTACCTGTAAATGCTACAGTTAAAAAATATTAAATTGCAGTGCTCTTTGAAGCTATGCGAATACAAAATAATTAATACTAACAAATAACATACACATTTATTATTATTATTGCCAATAAAATTGAGAACTTCTAAATACTCCTCCTTAATAAATTTCAAATTTTATGAGTGGATTTTGTAATAAAGACACGTTAATTTTTCAACTCTTCTTGCAAAAAATGCAAAATTAAAACTAGTAAATAAAATCTATTTTCTGAAATAATGTGTTCCATTAAAAAGTATTAAACATTTTAAAATATCGAAAAAGATTATTGAATTCAACATAAATATTATACAGCAAATATTATACCCATAAAACAACATGTGTAAATATAGAAACGGCCCCTTTCCATTAAAATCGGGACAGAAATTTACAATATAAAAAATAAAATTGGATTCTCCTAATGAAGAAGGATTACAGCTTTAAGAACGAGATATATAATTTATAAGAATATACACATATATTTGATTACTTCAAGTGAAAGGAAAAGCCTAATTGCATTTGAATTCGCAGAATCTCTTTATTGAAACTTTCAAAAATACACATGGCATGAATACAATAAATTAGTTCTTTAGAAATAAGGTTTTTACGGGGGTTTATTGCTTTGGAATCCATGAAAGAAACAGCATTTCAAAGTAATGATTATTAGTTTTTTTATTAATAGTTAATTCTTTTGTTTGGATTCCTGAAGGATTTTGATTAAATAACTACCCACTCACTCATCACTATATACTTAATTTATTGTTATATCGGTACATTTTTGATGAATTAAGCAAAAGTTTTAAAAAATTCTTTCAAATGGTTAAAGTAATAATGTATCTAAATTAAAACGTATTGACAACGAAGAAAAAACATTAAATTAAGATAATATAATAACAATACGGATATTCTGATAATTAATTTCAGACTGAATAAGAAAGAATGAATATTATACTTTTAATTTTATTGATAATGTATTTTTACAATTCATCCCTGGCAACTGTCCAATATATTCTATATTCAATCTTATTAGATTTTTTATATGTTTTCTTTCAGTCATTTAGTCTTTATCCTTTCTTAAATAAAACTTTATTCAATTTTTTTCGTCTATTTTTCTATGTCAAAAAATTACTGTTGTAATCTAGATTATGTGTAATGGATTGTGTAAGCAGAATTTTTTTTTAAGTTCATAGAGGATAATAGTTTATAAAAGAATTTGTATTGAATATATTTAATAAAAACAGATATAAATATAAAGATCATAAATTCTTTTAAAACATGGAACAATTGAAATTTCTTAATACAAAAAGAAAGGAAGAAAGGAAATGAGTTTTGTTAACTATTAATTACTAACAAAGTAGTTACAAGTTTTTCCGATTTAATGGTTGATTTTTCTTAACCCTCTTATTCCTGAGATCATTCAGTTTCAGGAATTTCTGAGTAACTGTTCAAAGTTTAAAAAATCCCTGACCTTCCACAAAGACTGCAATGATAGAACTTGCTTTCAGGGGTTAAAATACAAAAGATGACCTCATTCAGCCGATGACAGATTTGTAAATGTTGTTCGAGCAACTTTGGAGAATCTTCAGAAAACCTCCCTCTTCCGAAAACCCTTCTGGGCGAGAGTCCCTAACGAACGAAACACATGCTTCGGGTATTAAATTTATAATATATTTATAACACTTAATACTTTGGGGTAAAATTTTCATTGTGACATCTAGTCGTCTCGGAATCCAGCCGCACTTTTGTTGAATGGGTGGTTGGGGCCTTTCAGTATTGATGGAGTTAAATTAAACCATATCATGAATTTTCTTCTAATCAATACATTTCATTGAATTTGAATCCAAAATAATTCGTTATAATTCTTTTTCAAAGCTTTACTTAGCAAATAAGGTTATTTCAAAAAAATATCAAATTAAAAATTATTTCAAAAATATTTCACGAATTCAAAAGTAAAAATTTATATAAATGAAAGTTAAAATTTATAAATAATTTTTATTCTGCAAAATCTCGATAGATATCCGCTACATTTTACTTATACATAATGTAAAGAATAAGTAAGGTGTTATTGAAGGTATAATGCTAATTACTGAAATAAGTAATTTTTTATTAATTAAAAATTATGTTTTCAGATACAGACGAGAATATTTTATTTTTAGCACTAATATCACTATCGAATGAAAGTGCTATAGTTATTTAAACCATTTTATTTCGACCTTTAATTTTTAATCAAACTTAATATCTTAAAATTTATAATTTCTTTTACAAACAATTAGATTTGTTTGGTTTTTCAAAATCGTTTGGTTTTACTACAATTTCTGTGAGAATCTAAAAATCGCTGCTGGTATTATCGTAGCAAAAAAAAAAAAAAAAAAAATGGCAGATGGCAAGATTATTTTTTGCAATGCAATATTTTATCTAAGAGTGTTTTTTACATAACTACTTTATATAAAGATTTAAGAATTATGTTAGCTTACGTACACATTGGTACTCTGCCAATTAACCAACTTACTATAGTTAATTATATTTTTAATTTAAAACATATAATTATCAAACATTGATTTGATATGTGATTACCGAAACCTTTATTATATTCTAAATAGTTTTTTTTACAATATACGAGAGATCAAATCAAAATGACGATGTTAACAATTGACCATATTTAATAAATTCACTTTTTATGATCAATCGTTTTTCTGCGCATATATTTTTAGATTGACTTACTTGTACTTAGTTGGATAAGTTTTTTTTTTTTAATTTTAATATGATCAACACTAGTTTATTATTTTAAAAAGATAATTCAAAAATATCATCTCACCTTTTTACCAAAGAATCAATGACAATCCTGACAATAATAGAATATTTATGCATTCATTGAAAATATAGTACAGTTCCTAAATTAATTAAACAGTATTATGTACTTTTTGTATATTGTGTAATCAAATGTTTATTGTTTTCAAAACAAGAATTTAATATAAATCTAATATTGAACACAGATTTCCCTCATAAGTTTAAGCATCCTTTGTGCCATCAAGTACAAAAGAATGTCTTTGCAACATTCTATCCTAATTTCATGGTGAAGGCTCAAAATAGGACTAATATTGAACACAGATTTCCCTCATAAGTTTAAGCATCCTTTGTGCCATCAAGTACAAAAGAATGTCTTTTCAACATTCTATCCTAATTTCTTGGTGAAGGCTCAAAATAGGACTCATAAATGCACTATAATTTCTTACAAAGTCTCAACGAATAACATGAATGTGAAGAAACATATTTGAATTTTTTCACACGAGTTGAGTTTGAAACATTCTAAGTTACGATAACTTTTTTACAACCCGAACCTCTTACTGGCATTGCTTCAGTAGGTCTTGATGTTCCTTATGTGTTTCCTTTGGAATCTTCAGAAAGTGATATTGTTAATATATTAACAGAAGGTCTATACGATTTACAGTTGTGGTTTGAAATAATATGTAGATGATGCTGATCAAAGATAATCACACGAAAATAGTTATAAACACATTTACACATTAAGCAAGATGACAAAGTCTTCAACTTACCACAGTCATTTTGCCCCTACTGGAAAAGATAAAAGACTTTGATAAGCTTTTGGTAATTTTAACAAGAATAAGATATATGTAAACAATTACTATAAATTGTGTATTATTCATTTCAGGATCCAGAGACTAGACTAGCCTATTAATTGGCGATTAATCGCTCGGAAACGATTAACACACAAGTACCAAAAACCAAATATATATTTTGAATGTCTTTTTAACGACTGATACAAAACTACAATTGTAGTCATAAGATTACATACCAAAATCCATTTAGTGAATTAGTGAGTTATTACGCGTGCATGCATGCAAAAGCACAAGCAGACAGACGGTCAACATTCTGATCGAGTTGGTTCAAACTTTGATACACAACCACACTTGTATACTAAATCAATAAATATATCAAATTTTATTCATCTAACTCTTTTCATTTGGTGTTATCATATTAATTAGTTTAGATAAGAGAATGGACCGAATATTTCCGAATGGATTTAAACCAAAATTTGAGAGTAATACACAAATTTTGTAATTAATTCATATATCAATTGTCAACAGACCAGTTACAAATGTGTTTGAATTATGTTCACTGACACAGGTAACACCAAAAATTTGTTTTGTGGATCCACGGATGTTTCAAATGTGGACATTCATCAAAATCTTGACTTCGAATCTTTTTTTGATGACTACAATATTATCTCCTTGTATACTTTCTATACGTAGAAAATAAAAATGAATTATATTGATTCTCAGTAATCTGTTATTTCGACAATCTACCTACTCTAGCATTCCGACTTTGTAAAAAAAAAAGAACGAGAGTGATCATTAGCGAGAAATCAGTGCAGCATGTCGATGCTAATGACCTTGGGGCACCATAACTATTAGGATACTGTTTATATTTTGAATTACACTGTGTGATATTTATTATACATAAGCTAAATATCTTGAGTTGCTAAGAATAAAATTCTCACGTTTTTTTACTAATGAAAATTATCGGTGCAATTAATTCTCATATATATTTCATTAAAATATTGCTTATATTTCCAATATTTGTGAACAAACTCTTAAATACTCACCACAATAATTCAATAAAAGGCAATTTAATATCAAAGGTCGTTAGATTTCCAACGCGTATATTAATAAAGGCAATTTAAAAACATAATTTTAATGCAAAAGAATTTATTTTATAAAATGCTACAAAACACAAAATCATCTGATTGTTTTTTTCACATTTGAAAGAAACCTTAGAACTAAATCTATTTTGTAGTTTGGATTTATATAGGGTAGAAATTCTCTAGACATGGTAAATTTTTAATATTTTTTCAAATTTTTTACAATTAAAGTAAATTTTGCAATCCAAATGCGTTAATAATTTTTAAATAACGCTTTTGTTCTTTTATCTGCTGGATTACTATGAGTCTGTTATAATTGTCTAACAACAAACTAATTCAAATAAGTCAAAACATTTCTCAGAAAATTATTAAAGTTTCTTTTGAGTTAACATCGAAATTCCAAAGCACTTTTAAAATCAAATTCAACAATTGGAAACAAAAGTTTTTATTCGTACTCCAAAATTCTTTTTAAAAAAAAGAATAAAATCAAATATTGAAATAGCTTCTTTCTACAAACAGCGACAAATATTTCAGTAATTATTATTTCTTGACTGTAAGTTGTTTCTTGATTGTTATTTTTATCACTTGAAGTTGTATTTAAAGCAAAAACAAATAAGTTCTTTCTATTTTGCTGTTGGTTCGACCGAAAACAATGATTTGCTTTGTCGAAGTAATATTTATGTTGAAACAAAACAAAGCGACCTTTCAAAATTGAAACTTCTTGTCTTTGTTTCTTTTTTAACCCACAAGCATCGATTTTTTCTCTTGAAAAATAAGATGATATTTAAAAGAGTTTGCAATTTATTTAATTTTATAGTTTTAGAATTTTTTTTTTTATATAACGTAAAAAGCATACTCTTTTGATAAAACTGATTAAAATTAGCAACATTTTGAATCGAAAAACCAATTCTCTCAAAGAGTTATCTACTTATTACGACAAATATTTATGTAATAGTGTAAAATTGAAAAACGTGATTTAAGTGCAGGACTTAATTATTTTTTTAAAAAAACCTTTAAAATATCATTCCATTGTAAAAATATAAATAATCTGAAATTAAAAATGTTTTTAAATCTTAGTTTTTCAATAATTGTTTAAAGTTTTATTTTCCTGCAATACCTATTTTGTAAACACAACAGAAATTGCATACTTAAATTCGAACAGAAATCATGCATGAAAATATCATGACATTGTTTTTCTTAATTATGAATGCGATTATTACTGCAAATATTGTTTCCCAATTAGTTACTAGTTACATTTGACTTATGGAAATAACATATAGCTCTTTGTTAACAATGTAATTTATAATTCCTTTCAATATTTTTGCAAAAATTTGATAGTAATTAATTAAATTACTATTAAATTATTGCAAAATTACTTTTAAATTAATTTGCATTTTTATTATTATTTTTTTATTTCTTTATCGTTTTTAATATATATAATTATATATATATAATTTTTATAATTTTTTTAATTTTTAAATTCTTTTTTAGAATTTTGAAATAACATATTGTTAATATGTTTATTTCAAAATATAATAATATATTGATTTAGTTAATATACGAATGTGACTATTATTACAAATATTGATTTTCCAATTAATTACACAGTTACACATGATTTATGCAAATACCATATAGCTTTGTGCTAATAACATGATTTATAATTCCTTTCAATATTTGTATATTAATATAATAGCTTACATTCTTATTTTTTTTCTTATCTCTTTTAATACATACAATTTTGCATTTTTAGAAAATTTTGAATTTAGCAATAATGTCATCGAATTTGGCCATTGCTTAAGCAACGAATTATAGTAAAATTATTGAAAGAAGCATTTGTTATCAAAAATACTCAATCTTAAGAAAAATAAAACTAAGCGTAAATTAATTAACTAGAAAACCACAGCTATGAATTAAGATTTCATTTTGCGAAACTAAAAACACTTTATAAAATAAACATAATTTATTTTAATTAGTGAAATGAATTAAAGCATCAATTAAATATATATAATATCAAAACATTTGAAATAAATATCAATTGACCATTCTGAGAATTATTTTATTTAAAATAATTAATTCTTATTAATTACTTTTCTTGAAGGAACTTGCACAATCTTTCTTCGTAAAAAAATTTGTAGCGTATATGAGTATTGAAAAGCCTATAATTATCCTATGAATGTCAATGAAAAAAATTCATAGACTTCACTATATAGCGGATTCATAGCTAAGACTGTGATTTTTAATTAAAAATTATTCAGATATAGACCTTATTTAAAGTTATTTAAATGGAAAAGCAGCATATTATAGTCGACCGAAAGAACAAGTAATATTACAAAAAAAAATTAAAGTCAATTCCTATTTTCGCACAAATTGAACTCACATTCTTCACCTTCACGTGAAAAATACTGAAATACTTGCATTTTACCGATTGAGCTACTGCCTGTTGATTTCAATTTTCATTACAAACTGCTAAAATTCTATTTAAAATATTAAAAATTAATTAAATGTAGTAATTAATGAATTAATATTTGAAAAAATTGTATTAACATTAAGCGTCATCCACTAGAAGTTTAAAAAAATGTATTTGAACTTCAGTGGATGAATAAAAAGTATTTTATTAACGATTGAAAATTTGAACAAGATATATAAATATATACAGGGAGAATGTGAACCAATAGTAAAAATTGAAAAAAAAAACTGTTTAAAATTCAGACAAAAAAATTATAATAAACTAAGTGATACAATTCATTATTTCCACTCTTTTTATTCTGAAATAAAATAAATAAATAAAAACGTTTCTTCATTTCAAGAAATTACAGCGAGAGAGAGGGAGAGAAAAAAGTCTTGGCTTACTGGTCAACTCATCTTGCTATACTTAGGAAAACATGACTTGATCGAAGATTCACAGCATTCTTTTCTTTACCAACATTTTGAATTAACAGAAAACAAAATATTTCCTTAATTCTATTTACTATCTTATCTTAAATAGATTCCAAAAGGAAGAAAACTTATCGCAACTTTTTGCTTCCCAGACTGAATAAATGGAATATAATGTGGTGTCTCAGTCGGGTCACAAAAACAAAGGTTTCGAAAGCCAGCTAATATTCGTGGCAACTTGCTTGAAATATCTCTTTTCAGAACTGACGGTCTTAACATAATCAAATTCTTTCATTGTAAAGTTGACTTACGTTTTGCGCAATTTTACTTCCAAATGTATTTTAGAACGGTAATATAATTAGACTTTCACTGATAAGGGAAAAAAATCTCAATTTCTAATTCAAATTGCAACTAGCATAAATAAAAGATATTAATGCGTCTTGCACGACATTTTTGCAAAATGCATTATGGATAATTTTAATCAGTTTTATATTCTATGAAGGCTGTTTTAATAACATAATATTTCGGAATATCAATATTCTGGGATAATTTTGATTACCAATATATTGAGAAGGTGAATGACAAAAGCATCGAATTAACATTTAACTTGATTATTTACGTGTATAAAAAATTATTTAAATAATTTTATGTTGTGCCAAATTTATAAACTAGTATATATTTAAATCAGTGCCATTTAACATTATCTATATACACAAAATAAATTATTTCAAAGGGACATAGATAGCGATTAAGTCAATATACAGAGACTTCGGGGTAAAAATATTTTGACTTTTCCTCAGCTGATTTGTTTTACTCTCATGTTCCTATGATTATTTTCAACTAGCCGCTGTTGTCGACCAGCTAATTCGCCAGGAATGCAGGAGGAATTTTCTGCCAATTAAATCTCTTAAGCATAAATTAAAATTCAGGATTCAGCCAAGAAAATATTTTGAAGCATAAAATTGTAATATACATCAAAACTATGTTTTCTTAATACCTTAAACCTGTTCATTGTGTACATGAAACATCCTATTAGTGTATAATCCTATAATATAAGGGTGCTAATAAAAAACGTAATTGTCTGGATATCTTTTAACTTTAGCGGTATTGCAATTTCGCTTTTTCATTAGTTGATTACACATAAATTAAACATAATTATTTATTAGATTTCAACAATGAAAGAAAATAGAGCGACTAAATATTTGACGGAACAAGGAATCGGATTAAAACAACAATGAAATCTGTTGAAGAAAATTGTGTAAAAAATATTTAAGCCAAGATCCGAGAATAATTTGCGCGACAATTAAATTTTATATAATTAAAGATTTTTTTTTAAATTTTTAAAGTTAAATCGATATTGTGAAATACAAGTTTCAAGAATTGTCTCGGAAAACGTCAAAATTCAGTTATATTAATTAAAATTTCCCCAAAAAATTATTCCAAAGTGCAAATTCCCTCTTTTCAAAAATGTGGCAAGTTTGGTAGCTCCAGGTCATATAATCTGGTCTATAGAACACCAATACACATACATTCATCTTTATTATTAGAAGATATTTGCCAATTTCTTAATTTGACATCTAATTTACTGAAATAAGCAAGCAAAAAAAAGGCAGTGATTCATCACAGTATACATCACTGGTTGAAAATGAATTTCCATTTCAACCGATATACAGGGTGGTTTTAATTAAAGTTCCACTTTGCAATGGTCATAAGAGGAAAACTACTGGACCAAATGTTATCAAACTTGGTAACAGTTTAAATGAGATCATGGGAATTTCTTTTTCGCCAAAAAAGGTTCAAAAACCCACTACCAGGAGTAAAATTGCAGTACATAAAATATTGTTAAGCAAAATACGACATGAAGACACCGGTTTCAAATGTATTTAATCGTTTCTGAAACGTGTTACGAAGCATGCTCAATGTGTGTTGTCTCAAAAATCATTGTTTATGGTGATAATCTAAACAATTCGGCGGAAATGAAAGATGCGATACACCGATATGTGCGTAATATTCCTCCTGAGATGCTAAGAGCTACTGTTGAAAGTGCAGAAATGCGATTTAACTTGCTTTCAGAGAATGGTGGAAGCCACATTGAACATGCTTTGTAACACATTGCAGAAACGATTAAACAAATTTTAAACCGATGTCTTCATGTCCTATTTTGCTTAACAATATTGCATACAGCGTTGTTTTTCCCTTTCTGGGGTGTTTTTTGAACGCCCACACCCCTTTTTTTTTTTTTTTAATTGAAAAGAAATTCTCATGACCTCTTTTAAACTATTGCCAAGTTTGATAACATTTGGTCTAATAGTTTTCCTTTTATGACCATTTCAAAGTGGAACTTTAATTATAACCACCCTGTATAGCGCTTCTCAATTAAATGACAGTCAACCTACTAATGGAAATAAATTTATTGACGGAAGTTTCACGCTAATCAGCCATAAAAGTAAATATCTATATTAATATTTCTTGCATTTTACTCACTCATAAATTCTTTTCTGATACCATATAATGTTCTTTGATATGACGACTGACAGAAAACAAGAAATGAATTAATTCAAAGGGAAAACTCGAGGTGTACCACCTGATAGAAAATTCACAGTAAATGATAATTAATTTAATATGAAATTTATAAATTTCATATTCTTAAAGATCCGAAATAGCCTCAAACACAAACCTAATTACTTTCAAGAAATGATATGATATAGCTTTATCTTTATGAGAGTCAGATTGTTAAATAAGCAAAATGTGCAATTGTCTAAAAATAGGAATTTGTCGCCATTTTGAAAGTCATTTAATTTTGAGCTTTTATTTAATTATAAAAGCATACTGTCGAATTTATCAAAATAAAAATTATTATTTCGATTGATTTCAGACCATTATTCTAATATAATATTCTTAATTATTTACTATTTACAAGTGTTATGTTATTTTATAATTCTAAAATAAAATTCGCAAGGAAGCAGGATTATCAAGAATTAGGAATTCGCACAAAATCAGGATTATCTGACAATGAGTTTAGAATGCTGGTGAAACAAAGCTCAAGACTTTAAAATAAATTTCATTATTTCTAGGAAAGAGTCATACTAAAGCTTCGCAAAAATCCATCATTACATAAAATTATTTATTTATTTATTGCAAAGTAAAATTGAATGGGATAAAGTTTAATTTGCATGAGATTGCACTGAGTAGGAAATGCACCTTGAAATAATCATGCTTTTATTCTGAATAACCAAAATTGACTGAATTAAGTCTTGACTACTTTTGTTATGATAACATGCAGTGATATTTTATAATTTATCTTAAAAGCATAGTAAAGTACATAGAAGCCCATCATTAATTCAATTCTTTCTTTAAAGAATGATAAAACGTCACCTGTAAACCCGTCCAAAACGTTCCATATTGTTCCATTCCCTCCAATGAATTCAACAGCAGATATGTTGCTAATAGAAGTAGTTCATACGATATTACTAAATTAAACCTGTCAGCCACGTAATACAATTATATGTCGATAGATGGCGCCACATATATTAGTCAACATTTCACGTAAATTGCGTTGACAATAAGTCGAAGAAAAATCCAATAAATTGATTGCTCATTCCTTGCTTTAAGCTTAGTGTTAAGTGAGAAAAAAGAATGCTTACAAAAGACTAACGCGGGTGACCATCTTTATATCGAATTTGAAAATACTTTGTGAAAACTTGATATATAGAAATTTCAGTAAACAGAAATATCCTTATGGTAATTTTTCATCGTTTTCATGTTAAAACAACTATGCATGTTTAACTTTTTAGAATTCAAGAAAGTTTAACATTTTTAAAGTATTAAGGAAATTATTTTTAAAAAATTATAGAAATAACGGCAAAGTTTTCGAAAGAGTTGAAGTCGAAATTTTAAAATTATTTCCTCTACAGCTTCGTTTTTCATGACATTTTCTGTCTGTTATTAGCTGAATTCCTTTTTCATACCTAAAAAGTTTATACTTATAGAGAGTATAAACTTTTTTCTTTTAGTCAGTATACTCACAATAAAAAAATAAAAAAAAAAAAACCATCTAAAACTAATCCGAAATCTAAATTAAAAATTACACTTCAAATAAAAAAAAGGGATTTGCAAAACAGAAACTAAGAAATTCAAGCCACTTGCCAGCAATTGTACATTTATTGCTTTTGTATGAATAATTTTTGATCTGAAAAGATTTCTGTTGCAATCAGGATCGATGAAAAAACGTTTCTTTAAAGTTTTTAAAACTAATCTTTTGTTTGTTTGTTTGTTCTATACACGGAAATCCTATTCTATATAAAAAAGTTGTGCTATCTACTGAAAATCCATGATTCACAAATAAGTTCGATATATCGAGATTTTGATATATGGAGGTTCCATTGTTTGCAGGTTAACTGTTCATTGAGTTTGCATTAACAGTATAATAAATAAATTCTCTCAAATTAAACATAATACATCTTTACTTTAACTGCCTATTAAGAATATGCAATATTAATTACACACAAAAAAAATCTCTCTTAAAACTGTTCAAATTATTATTCAACGACATAAAGTAAGTAACTCACATAAAAAAATTAGAAACAAAATTAAATATTTTTAAAAAAATAAACTTTTGAAAACACTTCAGGTAGAATTACACAGGAAACAGAGCTATGATCTCATTTTATGATTTTAAATTTGTTTGACTATTTAATTTACCCAACTGGTGTAAACAATATTAATTTATAGATTATGTATTATTCCAAACAAAGATGCAAGTTGTTTCCCAATTATCCCAAATAACTTCAAATTAAGGTACAGGAAATATTAAACCGAATGAAAAATAAAATAAAATGTTTTTCCAAACAGATTAAAAATGAAATCAAAAATTGGAAGAAAAAGAAAAATCTGCGGAATAGCGACAAATAATTCGGCAGAATTTGTTAAGTTTGCAGTGCATCTCATAAATGCTTTAAAATTATTAACTTGTTACATAAAATTACTTTTCATTCGTTTCGTATAAACATTACATTTTTTGTGATGACGATTGTCTCATATTTATTTCATGGTTGAGGTGATTCTAATTTTATTCAGGCAACTTTTAGAGTTCAGTCTTTAAATAATATTTTCATAAGTGAGAGACTGACGTCACTAGCGTAGATTTCTCAATTTCTCAAGTGTTCTTCAGAAACTGATGCGAAATTATGTTGTGAATTTCGGGTATGGAAACACGGTATGTGTCGTCAAAGTAAAAAATATGAAATCCTCTAGTTGTCAAAAGGATTTTGTAGCGCCAAATATAAACCAAAGTATAAGTCTTTCTAAAATAAATGTGGAAAAATTGACTCCAAGCAGGACTTTCAAGGGAAACTGATCCACATTCATCTTTCAATTCGAGGAAAACTAGACCAAGAGCAGAGAGTAATTTATATAAGTCAGTTTTCAGGTTTCTGACTATTTTTGAATAAAAACATGGTCATAGAAGATAAAATTTAAAATCTTCTCCGACAGTTCATATTCCCTTGTCATAATTCCCCTCGTTATGAAAAGGATACGCTTTATATGATTTATATTAAGTAATAATGAAACAACTGAAATACGAAAAAGATAAAACACGCCCCTATAAATATTATATAATCCAACACTAAAAATGCTTTTTTTTTTTCTGAAAGTGGCGACAAATAATTTATTAACATAATTTTTATGACATTTTTATCACTTTTTATTTCTATTCAATGAAGAATAGAGAACCTTTCAAGATTAAAAATGGGATAGGCCCAAAGCAATAATCCAATTTCTACAAATAATTGTTATGAATTCAATAACAAACAAGAATTGATTTGTTATTGAAGTGCTTTTATGTCAAATTTCTAAAGCACATTTTTATTTTTCATAAATGACTAAAGATTCAAGAACCAATCCTATTATTTTATTTATTACCAGCTCTGTTGAAGTCTTTCATTGAAAATTAAAAATGTACACCTTTGATAAAATTGATTTAAAAAAGATCCATGCGGTGAGCTGTAGAAGAAATTATTTCTAATAAATATGAATTATTTATTTGTTTAATCAAATAAGGATGGAATAACTAAGTCTTTGAATTCTAATCGGTTCGCTTAATTTTCATTTTTTGTAAATGCTCTATAGAGCTGTTCTACATATCGTGTAATAACAAAGATGTAAATTATTTAAATGAATATTTTTTTTAAAAAAAACTATAGCATTTTTTAGTCAAAGATGTGTTTATTTTAGCAATGTTTGTTTACATAACTGATCTAAATTTTCATGACATAATTTCTATAATAGTTTTAGAAAACGATATTATACATCATTTTAAAAATCAATAATGGACTATGTTTGGAAAAAAAAAATCTTGTTAGTTATCTATAAGTTTTGCATTTCACTCTTAGCTAATTAAAATTTTTATTAGCAAAATTACTTAGGTAAATAATAGTGAATTACATATTCATTCGCATATAAAAAGGGTGGTTATAATTAAACTTCCCCTATAAACAGCTTCCTACAACGCAAAAGGATGAACGAATTGCAAAGAAAATTGGTGTATAGACTAGATGCGATCACAAAATTTTGAAAAAAAAAAAAATTCAAAAATGTCCACCAGAGGGCGCTTTTAACATTGCATTTAACACAATAATGGAATACAGATACAATATTAACAATCCAGAACAAGAATTATGAACAATAAACTGAAAAACCGGGAAAAATTGATAACTCCATAACGTTTCATGCGCGAAACATCCAAACTGATCAGTTATGATCTGCTGTTGAACTGACCACACAGTCCATTGATTTGAAATTTTGCAGATAAATGAGGGCAGTCACATAGATAACCTTTCCTTACATCGTAACCCCGGGGGTGGACACCTCGAAATGAGGATGAAATGCTTCCGGTGTGGTGGTTGGATCTCGCCACCCTGAAGGGTACAAAAAAAGGTGGGGGAGCTGGCTCCTCCCATCGATGACGGAATGTATTTCCTTCAGGAAGTGTTGTACCGTGGCCGGTGATGGCCCTTAGGACTCAACCACAGTTCCCGCCAGTGTTGCTGTTGTGGCGGTCTGGTCATTCAGTTTTCTTTATCCATGTGGCTTTGGGCGGGTTGGAGAGTCAGTGAAATGACTTTCCTTACATCGTCTTGGACACGATTAACAGCTGCTCCTCATGTGCATAGTCTGTTCTTGTTTCTGCAAGCTGAACTATAGTTGTTTTTTTCTCTCACAAATTTTTTTCCCTTACTTTTACTTACCTTCCTTAATGTGATTCCATGACAAAGTGACCAGAAACTATTCAATAAATGTTAATATTGTTTCTGTATTCCACTTTGGTCCATATTGTGTTAAATGGAATATTTTTGCGGAAAAGGCACCCTCTGGTGGATATTTTGAAATGTTTTTCCGAAATTCCGTGAGCACATCTCGTGTAGAGTTTATATACCAAATTTCGTTGCAATCCGTTCATCCGTTTGCGTTGTAGGATGCAGTTTATAGGGGAAGTTAAATTATAACCATCCCGTAGAATGTAATTACAATTTCAACCAAAACTTTTTTTTTAATGAAAGTTACTTATTTGCCAATCAAAAATGCTTTTCAATGCAATTTTTTTTTCTTCGTTCAACTGAAATTTGGATCAGAGTCTTTGTGTCTTCTAACTTCTATGTTTATTGCTTAACGTTTAATCAGAAATAGTTAAAAAAAATATTGGAAAAATGCACAAAAATGACTTGAATAAATTATATAAAAGAATAAAGCAGAATTTAGAAAATGTTGAACTGATTTTACTAAACAAAAAAAAAAAAAAAAAATGCTAAGGCACAAGTATAAATTTTTTTAAATGCATTGCAATAAACCATAAAAAAATAATTAAAATATATGAAAAAAACATACCATATATTTTTAATTTCCGATGGGAATTATTTTTGCAATATAATTATCACTCACCACTATTCAAATTAAAAACATAAAAAAATACAAGAAACAAATCAATTATACTACAGAAGCCACCGAAATATTAGAAATTCAGAATTCAAATCTAAGATTCATTTTTCTCCCCTCACTTACGAATTTAAATTTACTGAATTATTGTCTCTATTGTCTCAGCTTTGGCAAACTAACGAAGTCAGTTGAAAGATATATCTCGGCATTGCAAATTGAATCAATTATGCATATAATGTAATATTTCAATCGAAGTAAAAAATTTAAAAAAAAATGAAAATTATGAAACTTGCTTCGAATCTTTACTGTAGGTGGTAAAATTTTTTATTCAATCAGCTGTTCTTAATTTGCAATTAATTTTTAAAAATTAAGAAAATGATTTTTTTAAATCAAAATTTTATCCTTAGAGTATACGGCGAAAAAATTCAAAAGTTTCCGGAAGGGATAACAACGCTTTATTCTAAGGAAACATGAATACAGAGTAGAAATACACAGTACAGCAGAGTACACAGAACAACACTTGCAATAAACAGCAACACATAAGCAGATAATCGATATTAAATAATCGCAAGTGCATAAAATGCTTAAAGAATTCGCAAGCGATCAACACTGCTTAGACTTCGCTAAACGCAACTGATCACTTCTCTATACTCATTTACTGATGGGGTTATTGCCAAATTTCTCGAATATTCGGGATCCTTCATTTTGGATTGACTTAACACTTTACCGACCGGTAGCGGTTCGAACATACTATGCCATTTCACCGCCCGCTCAGCTGCACCCAGCTGCACTCGAGAAAACGACAGCTGAATTTTTTTCAGGGCATGCTGAATTGGTGGAAAACGTAGTCACCACAGATCGGTCAAAAGTCGATTAATCGACGACCGGTCGGTAAGCGCTGGGGAGCAAACGTCGAATAATCGACGACCGGTTGGTAAGCGCTGAGAACAAAACGTCGATTAATCGACGGCCGGTTGGTAAGCGCTGAGAACAAAACGTCGATTAATCGACGGCCGGTTGGTAAGCGCTGAGAACAAAACGTCGATTAATCGACGGCCGGTCGGTAAAGTGTTAAGATTGAAGTCCATTCAACGCCGTTAGCCCATAAATTGGCTCGGCATCCATTCAACAGCCGTTACTATATATGTAAACTAGAAGTCTTTGGCGACCAGCCGGTTCGCCAATCTTAATGCTCGCTAAAATTTTAATAATTAAATATTTTATGCAATTCCTAATTTAACAGCTTCTTCATCAAAATATTTTAAAACTTCAAATTTTGATAGTCACATAATTCTCTCATAATAAGTCATATAAACGCCTTCAGTCATAACGTAATATGTATCTCTCTAATTTTCTGTTAGTTCCCGTAGAATTTATACTATAAATTAAAGTGGAAAGGATTAATCTACAATTAATATAATAATATTTTTTACTGAAAAAGAGTATTTTTTTGTAATATGATTACTGAAAACAGTCACTGAGCATTTAAACTTTATGAGCACTAAAGAATATCTTTCCTAATTTATGTAATATTTCAAGAATTTGTCAACAAAATATTCTCAGATTCATTACGACCAGAACGAAAAATTATCAATGTTTAATTTTAAATGCATCAAACATTAAGAAAATAAATAGAATCGTTTCAAATAATCAGCCGAAAAATCTTAAGCTTAGCCTCATGACTGTTGGGGAAAAAAATTGAAGCCATACTCATTTGGCGGTGGGGAAAATGAAAAGATTTTTTTGGCGGGAAAGTTAGTTTTTAATTAATAATTAAAATTTTAATTAAAAATTCAAAAAAAAGGGCTATCCTATCTTTTAAGTTAGATCAAGCTGCATACGGTGTGCAAATTTGATTAAAATCGGTTAAGTAGTTTAGGAGTACATCGCGGACAAACAACGTGACACGTAATTTATATATATTAAGATATATCTTCCTTATCAGGAGACTCGCGGCGCAGGAATGCAATATTACAAATTCGTATAAATATTCTGAATAATTTTAATTTATATATGCGCGCTAAAATTCAAATTTTTTCCCTTTTTTGCCTATTTTGTCAATTTTATGAGATATTTACAATTTCAGTTTAATAAAGTACGTAGATGAAGCTTCGTCTTAAAAATTGTGACAGCAGATGACAGAGTTACGCAAGGCATATTTTTTTTGTCTCTTGTATAATAACTAATGAAGCAAAATAGCCAACAAAAAAAGGAGAGATAAAATTATGCCTTAAATATGTTATTGTGTATAACATTACATATATGTAACAAAATACATTATATATAACAAGAAAGAAACTATCGCATATGGTATTTATAGAAGGATAGTTTTTTTTTTTTTTATTTAAGTCTATTAATTTTTACAGGTAATTAAGCAAGGGTCGTCTCAAGGATGCACTAAGAGACAGTATTAAACACAAAAAAAAGGCTTTTTGTTGTTGTTGTTTCTCATCTGTTATACGTTATATAATTAGAGAATTACAGATTAATATAAGTGAAAAAGAAAATCTTTGAAAATATTATCACAAAATCCATTGCTAAAAGAGTTTCTTTCTGAATATGGCGCCAAATTATTTAACAAATGTTATTTGTTGATAGTTTTTTAACATGAAATTTGATTTAAAAAAACTAATAGAAGAGAAGGCCGTTCTTGACAAATTATTGGATAAATTGGGTACAAATATTTGCTTAGTTGAAATAACGAAAAAAAACAATAATTCTTTAAATAGAGAAGTTTATTTGTATTTGGAGTGCTTTTGAAATTCTCATTCCCTTTAACTTTGAAAAATGACTTAATAATTAAAAATATTTGCAATCCATTTATTTGCTTACACCTCAATTCGAAACTTTGAAAGAGGCAGTATTTGGTAAAACCAGACAAAAATAAAAATATGTATTTCGTAAGAGGAAATAATTATTGGAAAGAGGTTCCAAAAATTAAAATAATTCAACAAATTTATCACCTGATGTTTATATCACAAAAGTTTTATGTAAATCAAAGATAAAGTGGAGTATTTTTCGATTAAGAATCGAATATTTACAGAACGATAATTTATTTTACAGAAGTAATGCTTGCGAAAGAATAAAGAAAAGAATTCTTTGAAACTACAAATTTTTATTATTATTGGAATGCTTTTGTGTATTCCATTTTTAAAGCATCCACTTGAGGTTTAAAATATGATACAATAACTAAAAATCTACAACTCATTTGTTTGCTCACAATTCAATTTTATCAAATGTATAAGTGTTTTACAAAATTGAGCGGATATGAAAATCAATATTTACATTAAGCAACTGACTATCAAAAAGACATAAAACTGCTCTATTTATTCCAACAAATAAACAAGATGTAAGTTGAGGGTAACGAATATAGCAATGTATTTTATTTTCGAGAGTTGAAATTCAAATTTATCCACAAATATTCATTTGATAAATATATAAATATTTGAAAAGTCTATAATCATTTACATTATAAACAGTATTTCCTGATCATAATAATATCCATATTTTAACTATGTATATATCTTCAAATCTGTGAGATATTTCCTTATAAACCTATTTATTTATAAAATAAAAAATTACAATCTGAATGGCGAATAACCCAATCTATATATCGAATTTTTATTTCAGTTTGTCATAGTATTTCAAATTGTTTCATATCAGAAATTCAAACTTAAGAGTAATTTAAACAAAAAAAAGACAATTTCTTTATTATGTAACATCTTTTTCTTTAAAATGATAATAAGATGCATTTCTTGCTTAAGTTTTATACTTTAGAGGAATATTTTTAAAACAGCTGAAATAAGCAGGAACCGTACTTTTCTTTATCTTTAACTTTCAGTGTATCAGTTCTTGGATTTACTGGAAGAAATTTTATGCAAAGGAATTTTCAGAGAATTTAAGTTTCTTTCAATAAGGATAAAGCTGGGATGTGCTGAAATGAAATCTACTTTCATTTGGAAAAAAAGTTCTACAGAAGAATTTTCAGTCAATGGTATTCGAAAAGGTACATTTCAGCGCAGAATTTAAGCGCTTTAAAAGCAAGAAATCCTGGATACTTTTCCCTAAAGGAAATTCGAAGCCAAAAAGCACAACAAAAAACAAGAAAAAGAAATCTAGACAGAATTTATTTCTTTGTAATGTAATGAAGAGGTTTTAAAAATTCATTATTGAAGCACAATGTCAAACTAATTTTCTACAGATTTGTAGAAGAAAATTCTTAAACCCAGAATATATTGAAGCACGAAAATAAATTGATATTCCTCATTCCGTTTTTCAAACTGAAATATTGAAAACAGCAAATAAACCATTAAAAGCTCTTAAGTTTGTTTTTTTTTCAAAAATATATTAAAATCTTTAAGTTAGACTCCCGGTTTTGTCTGCAGTTTAGTTTAGTTTTATTAACATTGCGTTTTAAAGCAACACTAGTTCTATTTTGGGACGGACCTCATAATTTCGAACCGCGGTCAGATGACGAAGACGACACCTGAGCTTGTGTTCCCCTCTCCAAGCGTCCACACCATACCAGCGGAAGGACAATCTTTGGTTGGAATTATCATATGCTGTTTTTGTTTAATGCAAAGTGCTAGGGAACTATAATTTTAAAATTTTAATTATTAGTTAAATTAATTAAAGTTGTTGTCATAACGCAAGTTTCATCTTTTGAATATTTATTTATATTATAAGAACAAGTTTTAGTTTCAGTAAAGTTTCATAAAAAATGCCAACAAAAACATACTATTTTAATAAAATTATATATATGCAATGTTAATAACAAAATCTCTACTAATAATAAAAGAGAATGCGTATGTGTTGAGCTCTGCAAGCCAGACTGTTTAACAAACAACCACCAACATTTGTACATATATACTTACGAAAGTTTGCACCTTCTTAGAGATTTTTTTTAGTTTTAATTTAAAGTATAATTAATTTATATTTAAGCGAAATGTTCGATTACTTCCAAAATCATATCAGCATAAAAATTATTTCTACATTCTCAAAATTTAAAAAAAAAAAAAAAAAAAAAAAAAAAAACTCTTACGGTACAGATTTAAAAGTTATGCAAATGTTTCCCGAATTGCAACATTTTTTAAAAAGTATTAATTTTTTTCATTTTCAACAATAAGTCACAATGTTGCACTGTAATCGAAACCGTTTCCACGGTTTCATCAAATATTCAAGATCATGATTATCTTTAATTATTGAAATCGATAAAAGACGGATTCTGTTTAATATCCGAGTAGTTTACAGGACAAATAAGAAAAGGAAATCCCACGAAATTTAGATGATATAATAACCAGACAGTTACGCTTTTATTTGCTATGACAACATTAAAAATAATTCTGCTAGAGTGGTTTATGTACAAAATTAACAGAGTAGGTATTTATTTGTAAATTAACGTGGCTTTTAATTTCTGTCATAATTTGATGCTTTTAATAAAAGCATTTCAATATTTACAGAATTAGGAGCAGGGTTCACCTGAGATAAGGGTGCCAAACATGGCCAAACCTAAAAAGGGTACGTCAAGGGAGCACACGTAAACAGTGTCAGCTCTCATTCGTCCATCGCCACTGGAAGAATCGAGTGTTACTCCTTTAGGAGCCTCTCAGGAGACCCAACTTCACACGAAGCAGGAGTCACCATCTCTTACAAACCAACTAAATATTTCAATTAATCACCATCTCTGAAACAAATTTACAGTCAATATCATTTCCTGCATGTATATTTCTTTTCTAAGTAATCTGTCCATTTAAAATATTTTACCCCAAACTGTATTTACCCGAAAATTTTACCCGATGCTAGTGAAACTGAAGATTCGCTAGCATCTTTTTCTTTACCAATCAAATTCTAATTTTTCTTCTGTCTCATTCCCTCTCCATATACCTATTATATTACATCAGTCTGTGTATGTACACACGTTTTAGCAGTTGCTTGGCCAAATAGAAGAGATTTTTGAGATTTTAATTTCGCTTTATTTCCTCCTGAAAGCATAATTTGTACAAGAAACAAATGATCATAAAAGATGCATCAGTCTACATCATGACACAAGAGCAAAAGAGAGAGACATTTTTCCCTTCAGTGATTTTACAATGAGATTTTGATAATAACGCGTGTAGACTTAAGAAACGGAATCTTAGGTACCTTTAGAAGAGTGTTGGAAGCATTAGTGTTTTATATTCCCTCACTCGGAACGTGAGAACCAGCTGAGGTGAGCAGTTTTAAGTGCACGTATAGAAATAATGAAATAAATTGCAAATTGGACCAGGAAATAAAAGCATATTTTAGAATAAAATTAATAAGGGGTAAATTAAGATAAAAGAAATTAATGAAGATTTAAAAATATCATTGTGTGTGTGTGTGTGTGGTGTGCGTATGTGTTCTTCTTTTATCCCCTTACGTCCCACTAATCCTTACCCTCCAATCAATAACAACGATCGACATTCTTGACTGGTGAAGTAAGCGGAGAATTTGTGTTCCCCAGGGTATCTCTAAAGTTCATAAAGTGAAGGAGGGAAGAATTCGAATCTGAAACTTTGTAGAGAGAGAGATTGACATATTGGAGTCCCGAGAGTTCCAGAAAATTCTACAACACTGGATACTGAATTCAGAAAGATGATCAAGATAAATGCTTCTGATTTTTTTTTATTTACTATATTAAAAGGTATTCTCCGTTAAATAAAAACTTTGAAATCTTATACTGTTATAACATTTCTGTTCTAATATGTATAACTTAATCAAAATAATATACAAACAATAAAATAAGATTAATGTTATATTTATACATTCAAGAAAATTTGCATAGTCTAATTCTTCCGAAACAAAGGTTTTAAATTAAACATTACTACAAACGAGAAGCCAAAACTAAAATAAAATTCTTACAAGTAAATAATACATTACGAGCAGAATTACCTGCCAGCTTTACAAAATAGGGCTGATCAAATGAAAAGAACAATAACATTTCACTCTATAATAAAAAGATTAAAAGGAAGAAAAACTTTTAACAAATTAAGATAAATATTTCATTTGTTACGGAAAACTAATGATTCTACAATTTTTTCTCTATCATTAATGTCTACAAAATCTCTCAAATGAATAATGAATCCGAGGACTTTTAATTTTATTCCTGATAGAATAAAATATTGCTTAATTCAGTGTCTTCAACCATTTATTTACTGATCGTTTTATCTTCTACTGATTAGGATGAAATATTTTTCCGCCATTTATTCCAAAGATTGAAAATTCGCCTTAATTTGACTCTTTAATGTCATATTTACACTCCAAGAAAAGACTTTTTTACGCATTCTTAGATCAGATTTCAAGTGAATTATTTCATTGATGATTTATTTGAATAGTAGGAGTAAATTTTATTAGTAAATTGGATATATAGTAAAGTATAGGTATATTGGATTTCTAACAAATAGATTGTATATTAGACATATATCATACAGTCTAACATATAGCATTGCTGCTATTATTTTTTAATGTATTTTTACTACCTTTAATCTAAACAGTGTATAAAATATTGATATGAAAAATTAAAACGGTATAATTAACATAATATATTTAAATAATATTCGTATTCTTTTATTTTTTTAAGCAATCAGGGCTTTATATAACAGACAATTTTTCAAACAAACGTTTAAAAATGAGTGGAAGATTCAATTTAATTTTAAAACTTAACACAGCATATCCTTAAGCTATTAATAAGTTTTAAACGGGTATTAAACCTATTTTACTACTTTAAAAGTTTGTTATTTATATTATATTGAAGCTTGGCTAATTCAAAGTTGACAAAAAAGAGAGAAAAATTCTATTATCCAAAAACTTGGTGTAAGGGAAAATTAATAATGATAGGTTTAACCAGTTTTTAATCAATTACTTAATTTTATATATAATCTTTAATATGTTCGAACTTGAAATTTATCCATAGATTCTTAAATCCAAATTAATTAACTCATTATCATGGTTTGTAAAGGTTATAAGAATATTTGATAATAAAATCAGAAATATGATGAAATCTTTTATTTGTAATCGAAAGTTGCAATAATCGAATATAAATTTATTGTGTTACATAAATTCTATAAATCCTAAATTTCATCTTCGTTCTTGAAATGAACAGATCTTGAAATAACTTAAAGTCTGAAAAAACATTCATCTTAACAAAATAAAAACAATTTCCCAAGGCATTAAATCAACTTTTGAAATATAATTATTGCGAAATATATATATATATTATTTCCGTTTTCAAGTTGTGCACAAACACAGTTCTATTTTCTAGTTTTACCGTGCATTAAATCTAAAACAGGTACCAGAAAACAAATCAACATGCAAAAATGAAACACAAATTAAGGAATAATAAACAAAAAAAATCAAATAATCATTTAAATCAAAAATATTTCTCACACATTGAACTAACCGAAAAATAAAAAATCAGAGAAACAAACAAGATTCAACAATATAAAGCAAATAACACTACGTTAGAATTCATTAATTGATGTAACGTAAGATTATATAAGTTACTATTATTACTAGTAACGAATTGTTAAATTAAACAACCGTGCATTTAAACGACAATCATCTTCGAAAATAAATATAAAGTAATTTAAATCAGAAGAAAATTAAATTATATTCATGGCAATAATAGCAAATTTAAAGAAATAAAGTAATTAAATGGTAAAAAAATCTCCATAATGTATTTTTTTTTAACATTTCACATTTCTATTACAATAATGCGAATTCAATAGATTAAATATTTATTACACTGTTGCTATTAGATATAAGATAATATTAAAGAGCATATTTCAAAAAATCGTTTGGCGTGGATCCTTGCTCTCTGCTATTCTTACTCATTTAAGTGTGAGATAAAACCTTTTTAACGCAAAATGACATTGTAATATAATATACGCATAAAAAATTTTAAATGCTGCCATTTCGGCATTTTAAAAATGCATCATCGTTTTAGTGACTCTATGCAGAATTCGATAGACACAGTAATTTATTCTTTTAAGTAGTATATTTAATTATTTTTAAAAGGATAAGAATTTATTTTTTTTTTTAAATTATTTTGGGAATTAATTAAAAATTTTCACTTAACTCACAAGAGTATAATCTAATACAGAAGAAAAAGTATAAGTGAGAATTCAGTGAAGCAATGATAAATTACTGAAAAAATTAATATGGTATCTAATTGATTTTAATATGTATACATGTTACTATAAAAGTTTCTGTCAATGATAAAGATTGTTCAAAATTGAAAAAAAAATATTATATATATAAAACTAAATTATATTGCTTCATTTGAAAATATGAGTCTACATATTCCTTCATAGGCATGTTATACATTTATTGAAATCAATTACAAAGATAAACGCAAGTAATTAAAAAAAATTAGGAACATCATGTAAGCGAAAAACAAAAATAATTAAATATATGCTTAAATTCGTATTATATACACTAAATCATTAAATATATCTTAAGTTTTTACAGACCAAAATTACTAGAATAAATTATTTGAAAAAATTTAAAAAAAATCTTAATTAAAATATATTAATATTATGATAAATGACGTGCATTTTAAATGCTAGTTACTTTTTCAGTTATATTAACGTCTAGAGGTTAAGAAAAGTGGAGTTTAAGCGGTCTATATAAACCATAGTACATCGCCATCATTCTTATTTTTTATAAAATATTTCTCCCCGGTTTCTACTTAAAATTGCTCTTCATAACGATTGTTCATTTTTATAAATGCGATTTTTTTCCAGCAAATTATCAATTGTATTCATGATTTCAAAAACAAATTTATGAGCGTAGTTGCTTAAAATTTACAAAATAAATATATTTTCATAACGTTAATTTAAAAAATATAAGACAATAATTTTCAATAATATAAGTTCAAGTTTTAAAAAGTGCTCTTTCCTTGTTTATGCCTAAGCATTTATTATTATTTGCTTCGTTTTTAAAAATTCTAAATTGCATTTTTTATATAAATGTAACATTCATTTAACTATTCCGTTGCTTCATTTTGACTTCTGAAAATAAACAGAATTTTGAAATCCATTTAATTTTACGTATGAAATAAAAAAATACTCTACTTTATTTGATTGCAAGTTCAACAAAATTTAAATCATAAATTCTTCAAATAATTCTGTAAGAGAATATCTAAATTTTAGAACAAATATTCAAAAGATTTAACAGTAAAAATTCCTATTATTACTTATTAATGCAGTTATTTTACAGTTCATAAAATTTATAGTCATTTTATACATTAATTATAGTAACAAATGACTTAGCAATACTATCTGCGACTAAAAAAAAAACCGAATAATAATTACAATTCAAACAAAGTACTCACTTAACCACTGAACCTTTCCCAGATCCTTAATCTCAGAACGACGACAGCTAGAGTCATAAAGATGGTGTCAAGAAAACTATTCGCTACGCAATGAGATAATTTCCTTCACGACCTAGCAACAAAGATTCAGTTAACTTTCATACTGAAAAAAAGACAATATATTTTTAAAAAATCCGAGTCAAAGTTGAATTGCATCTTTGACTAAATAAGAACATACTTAATTTAAATTAATAACTAGAATAAAAATATGAAACGTGCATTTATTTGGTAGACATTTTTAAAACTGCAGCACCATGAAAATTCAAAAAAAGAACACTCATATATTTATAAACGTTAATGAATAGCCATTTTTAAGAAAGTAATTATTCAGATATAATACATAACCTTGAAGATATGGCAAAAATTCTTCATAATTGAATATTAGATCCTGAAACTATTCTAAACACATTCAAATTTATTTGATCTTTAAAATATGCTCTGACTTATGTAACAACGGGAGATATGTTCACACATAAATAAAAAAACATTTAACACAATCGCAATGCATGTGAATATAAACTAAATCCCTAAAACTGTGAGAATTATTGCTGTAAAACATGAAACTATGAAAAACATTCCTTTATTGTATGAAAATAAGATTAATATAATTAAAATGCTTATAGTCTAATTATAAAGGAGATGCAAAGATATTTTTGTGCAATAATAACCTCCAATATTATTCAGGAAAGGCGTTAAGAGTTTCAATAATTTTTAATCAAAGTTCTAATTTAAATTTGAAAACCTTTTCTTTATTGTGCACCTATTGCAAATAAATAAATTTAGTAACCTAATGCTTATAATAAAAAATTTTGAATGATATTTTTCATCATGAATGCCAGAATTTACATATAGTATGCCAGCCTATAAATATTCTCAACAAAAAAAATGTTTTGATAATTAGACAGCCGTTAATTTTCTGTAATAAGAATATTTTATATTTTTACATTCTTATATAGAAATAAAAAGAATGAAATAATCAAAAAATGCAAGTTGAGATTTTGATGATATCTTAACATTACAGACATGCCCAAGTCCAAGATACACATTTTTGAAATTATGTCTGTGAACAAGATGAAACAAAAGTACTTCGAACTAAGCAAATGAAAATAATATAAGGACTGAACGCTAAATTAGTATATTTCTATCAAGTTTTCAATAGAATCCATTCAGATAAAATCTGCCTGTCCAGCTCTCCGAATATAAATTAACTCGATAATTGCAAAACGAAAAGTAATGGATGTATAAAATTAGATACACAGATTTAACGTCTAAAGTGTAGATATATATATATATCAAATTTTAAATAAAAACAGTCAAAGGATTGTACGTCTTTCGGTTGGAATTTTCACAACTCAAAAACTAAGTCTAAAATATATGAAGTTTGATATATGATTTTGGTCATCATTATTTCGCAAATATTGGTTTTAATTCATCGGGAAAAAAGAAATTCAAAACACGCATTCGGTTTTCATACACAGGTCATACATACGGTTAATACCTATGTGCATTCACCGATAAACAAGTTAATACACAAAGGTATTAAACATATTTCAGCGACTGATAACCAGAAAATCGTAAAGAATCGTGCTCTTAATTTTTGTTAAAATTTAAACACGATAACTCAAAAATGCAAAGACGTAAAAATATGAAATTTGGCCTATGATTTTGTGATTATAATTATCATTCTTTGTCAAATATTAAATTTATCGATAGAAAAAAATAAGTTCAAAACATGCATTCAGCTTTCCGACACTTGGGTATTAACCGTATGCTTGCGATTAATAGCCAAAAAGTCGCCAAAAATGGCACTCTAAGTCTGTTTCCTAACTACTGTTCGCCAATGGATGCGATTAATAATACATCAATGCATTTATTAAAGTTATGTGAGAAAGTATCAGGGATACCACTTCCACTAGTTTGCATTAAATGACCTGAAATTTCTGGATTTTTAATAAGATAAAATTAATGTTGAAAAAGGGACTAAAAAATGGGATTCATAAATATACATTGTAAATAAATAATACATATTGTAAATATATATTTTACAATAATACTTTTCATTGTTTGATTTACTGCGACAATAATAAATGCATTTTCTGCGAATATTATCATTGTCGTATAATTAAACGTTAATTTTAAAAATAAGAAATATACAAATCAAGCAGTGTAACGATATCATGTAGCGATATTTCGGACAAGTTCAAAATTTTTATATCTTTTTTCCCCTGAAAAATTAATCAGTTCATTCTTTTTATTCACTTTTGATTCTTTTCTTATATAACAGTATAATTTCAATTTTTACATACTACGAAATTTTAATCCCTTTGAAACAATTTTTCACAACTATCAAGTCATTTTTATTTGCAAACTGGGTAGTCAAGAATTAACTATTACGAAAAAAAATTGAAAATAAACGAGTAACTAATTAGAGAATGATCGATTAGTGATGTTAATTAACTAAAAATCATATAAGCGTAGAGCAAAGATAATTAGAAACTGTTCACAGAGTAAAATGGATTAAACTTTAAAAGATAAGGTGATAAAGACATATATTACTAAATATGTCATTATATCATGAAATGCGTCATCGCATTTTTTTATTTTACTATAAAATAAATAAGAAAAGGTCACATTTAATTTTGTTTCCATAAATTAATGCCACAAAAATAAAGACTATGAGAAGTTTCAAATATAGTTTTTATTAATGTGAAAAAAGTAGAAAGATTTTTTTCTCAAAAATCCGTGAGATTATAAATTCGTATTTCTCTGATTGTAATAATCTAAATAAATATAATTTTCGATTATATTTTTAAAATCATTTACCTTTTAATGAAATTTTAGAAATTTTCTATCTTAATGAAATAAGTTACCATGCATCTTCATAAAAAAAATCCGTTAAGTGATGTGCATTGAAAAGTCCAACTGGCTCAAAAACAGACAACGGCCCTTTAATATTCCACAAACACTCAGTTTTAAACATAGATGTAGCCTAGATAAAAAACAGCACTTGTAATAAACATTGGAAATCTATAATAAACAACTGCAATAGTACAAATCACTTCAAGAGAACTTGGCAGATAACAATGTTCCAAAGAAAGACTTCGCTCAACTACTCAAATATCTCAACCAGAAACAAGATCTAATGGAGCTATCGCCAAAATTCTTGAATATTCTGGGTCCTTCGTTATTGTCGTCAAAATCTCCAAGTTTGTCGCCGAAGTCGGGGGTAACTATTATTGCATTCCTTGAGTATACGTTATAACTATCTATAAAACTATGATCCTTACCATGCAAGTAGCTACAAGAAAGCAATACCGCAAATTCATAGCAATATTTTAGCTTACTTTTCTTAATAAATTATTTTTGGAACAATTTTATCAATTTATTTCTTACTCCCAAACTTTTCATCAAAAAATTATTTTCTCCTTTTTAATAAAACAATAAAGAAGTATTTTAAAACTTCTATTTTTTTCTTCTTTACATTTTAGTGTTTAAAATCTTTTAATCTTGAATTATATATAATATTTTAATCCTTTTTTTCAAATTCTTTATTTGGTATTCTGATGCATTCTAATGACGATTAAGTATGTGTCAAAAATAGTGTTACTCTGGTAAAGAGCTCATGATTAAAATTTAAAAAAAAAAAAATGGATGTCAAAGGAGTAGCCAATCAAAAAAAAACTTTCAGACGCATGTGAAGTAGGTGCAAAGGAAGCCAAAGACAATTAAAAAGATTAAACAAAAAATAAAGGGGCATACATAAAAGAAAAATATGAAGAAGGTCTGAATGACTCAAGTAGTAGAGCTTACATAATATTGCACAGTAACAGTATCATTTAAACGTAATTAATGAATAATAAAATTTATCAGATAGGCAGCTAATTGAATTAAAGAAAAATAAATAGAAAAATAACTTAAAAAAATTAAAAGCAAAGAGAAAATATATACATAAATATATGTGCAAATGAAAATATATGCATACTTTGAAAGGCTCAGACTGTGATGGAGTCCAGTTTATAGTTTGTTACTGTTAAAAAAGCCTTAACATTTGAAATACAAAGAGGAATATAAAAATGAGATACAACAAGGTAAAACCAACTTACCAACTTCTTATATGGAATCAAAACTCAGTTTCGATCAATTCAGAGAAACAAAATTTCACAATATAGATAATTACCAATTTGAAACAAGTCAAGCTAAACAAAATCAAAACAATAAAAATTTAACAAAGTCGAGCATGGAGAAAAGATATAATGTAAAACTGATACTCATTTTACATATGTTTGCTTAAATAGAAAAAAAAATTAAATTAGTAAAAAGATTAAACTTAAAAATTACTGCAATAGAGATATACTATGTGAAATATGCTATTACATTAAGAAATGGTTCATCATAAACTTTCTTTGAAATCAAAAATAAGTAAGTAAGTGGCATTATTTTCAACTAATATCAACTAATTGCTGCTAGAAAATAAAAGAAAGTGGAAATAAAAGACGTCGAGAATGTTAACAAACACTATATTTTAAGCAGTTATATTTTTTTTTTTTCATGCCAACAAAGGCAGATTTCAAGATTTAGTTTTTTTTCCCTACTAATGTTTAAATAACTATAATACAGGAAACAATTTCTTAATTTTATTTGCTAACTTATATTACTTCGACCAATTTAAGAAAAAAAGAAAACGCGTCGGATCTCTTTGTAACTCAGACTAAATAAATGGAGTATACTGTTTCTATCCGGGAGCAAAATCAAAATTTAGGAGACTGTATCGTTAGCTAATGTACTTCTTAATATTAAGTATCACTGTTTTGTGTTTGTAACTGCATACTTTTTTGTTTCCAGCAAAAACATGGATCCAAGACTCCTTTCCTTTTCTTTTTCAGTTGTTTAAATTGTTGTAACATGAAAACATTTCCTTAATTTTGTTTTCTATCTTGTATTAACTTCGGTTGACACAGGAAAGAAAACTCATCGCATGTCAGACTGAATAAATGGAGTATAATGTTTCAGTTTGAAAATAAATTCAAAAGTTAGGAAACTACATAGACAACTAATGCACAGTACAAATGTTTCAATTGTATTTTTTTTACAGTACAATGCTGGCATTTTTATTATTCAGTCAAATATGCTCAAACTAAAGCTTATTTTACTTAACGTTTTCAGAATCGCTGCATATGGTATACAGATGCAACACTTTTTTTTAAAACTTGAACGAAAATGTCTAAATAATATTTTAATATATTTATAAGAATTATTATAACATACATTGAACAAGTCGAGTAAAAGCATAAAAAAAATCAGAGGAAGTATTCTCCCTACAATTTTTTCACACCTTTCTAGGAAATAGTGCATTATGCCTTATTAAGGAAATCGTCCAATGCACGATAAGGAGTCTAAAAAAGACAATTAACGTCACTTTATACAAGAATAAAATACGGGTAGAAAAACATAGTCCAAGAGCCCAGACACTTGTAGAAATCAAAAACATACGCGCAAATAACTGATCATTGAACAGAAAATGCTGAGCACAAACAATTAGGGATACGAGACAATTTTGCGATCAACACTCTAAAACAAGAATCAACTCAACAGACTCGATTCATCAGTTCGAATTTATATGGGTTATCTGATAAGATATAGAAAATTCTGTAAGTGCCGTGACATAAAGCTATCATCATAATTCTTGTATTTTCGAGAATCTCCATCTTTGTCACTTGTTTGTTGCCATGGTCGCTAGCCATTGGCCTCAATCTAAGAGAAACTACAGTGAAACTCTTCTCTCAAGAAAGCAATATTACAGATTCGTGGAAGTATTTACACTACACCGAATAATAAAGGGAATCCGGGATTCACTTTGAGCTTCTGTCCTTTTTCCATTTGAAATCTAAACTTCACGCAAATTTAAAACTTCTGCATCAAAATTTTATACCAAATTTCATTTTTTTCTCGAGTTACAGATCTGATATACGTGGAAGTAGACAAAATGTTAATAATTGGTGAAATGTATTTCTTATTATATACATCAGATGTAATTCTATATGCGAGAACAACAAATTTATTGTATTGTACGCCCTTCAAATTAGGCTGTTAAAGAAAGATTCTAGTGAAAATTTTGTAATTAAAGAGATAGATAAAAACTAATAAAAAATTACCATTTCATGAAAATTAAAATAAACATAATTTTAAATTAAAATGAATAAAAATTTTAAATTTTCATGAAAATAGTTTCATTCCGAGTAACATTAGTTATTTTGGCCAGAAAAGTAATAAATGATTATGCATAAATTCATAATTTAAGTAAAATGTAAAGAACACTTTAATGATTCTTACTTTAAGAAATTATTTTATTTTTGAATGTGATTTCTTAAGGTTACGTTTCATATGACGTATTAAGCGACTGTCAGGTCATGAAGCAATAAATAAATAAAAAATAAAAATAATAAAAATAATCTTTGACATTTTTCTTCGTGTTTCAAAATTTTCCTTTGAAGACTTTTCAAAGAAGGAAACTTTCGATTATTTCGTATTTTTGAGACCTTTCTACAAAAAAAAAAAATAATCGTATTGGCCACCTTTGGAATATCTGCTATCTATTTCTAGGACCTTATGAAATGAATTTATTGATCTTATTGCGTTTCAGAGAGCTTTTAGAGATTTTTGATAGAAGATTGGATATTTTGAGAAAAAAATATAATTGAAGATCAGATTTGCCCGATGCATTTATAGAAAAAAAGTAAGTTATATTTACTTAACATTTTAATTTATATGTTGAAAAAACAGAGTAATAAGTAATTTTGCAAAAAAGACGTTGCTGTTTTTTCTAGTGGCACTTGTAATAGACAAGTCAAATGACTTTAGAAATCAGTGATTTTAAGCCAAGGGTGCGTCTCTTGTTTTTACAGTAGCGACATATAGGGCCAAGAGAACGACTTAACTACACATACGTCACAACCCTTTTTACAGGGCGGACTTGATTCATGCATTTCATTCATTCATCCACAGATCGTATTTAGACCTGAATCTGAAAATTCCTGATCCAGTACCCCCAGTGGTATGGCTCTCGACATGGAGGACTTTGTCACCACGACAGATTTATATGTGCGCCAGCCAACACACACACGGAGAGTCTTCGACCGGCGGGGATCGAACTCGCAATCCAAGGGACGCGAATCCAACGCCCTACCAACTAGGCTATCCCGACAAGCAAAAAAGGCGTATTGAAAGGCATATTAAGTTGAAATCTATTTCAAAATTCTAATTTTTTCTTTGGCTGACATTTTTGAAAAATATGTAAAATATTTTTATATTAAAGGTTCACAGAAAAACTTCTATGCACAAAAATTGAAAATGCATATTTTTCATATATTCTCTATTTAAATCCTTGTATATATAATTAATTTTTAGGTCATAAGAAAATTTAAAAAAAATTGAACTCCCAAATTTATTTTTGCCAACGTAGAAAAAATATATAATTGCAAATGGTCTTACAATGTATTCAAAAAAATGTATGTTCGTTTGCAAAAAGCAAAGAAAAATTTTCTATAAATTGGTTGAAAATATTCTTTAAATTAAGTAATTGTTTTTACTAAACTGTACTTCTCTCACAGTTAAGAGTTTCTCTTTAAATTCCATGTTTTCCATAAATAATTAAAAACTGAAGCAAATTTAAAACTGATAATTTCGCTTCAAGTTAGAAAAAAGAATCGTAAAACAGAAGCGAGTATTAATACTTGGTTCATCAAAAATGCATGTTTTTTTCTTAAAAATATTACGCTATTATGTATTTCGATTGCTGTACGAATTAATAAAGCAATTAATTAATTAACTAATTAAATTATACTTTTTATGTACGAAATACATGAGTAATTTTTGACTTCAAGATTTAGTTACTTGCAATAAGTGCATTAGTAAGAAAAGGTTTTCAATTTTAAATTAGAATTTTCATGAAAAAATCATTGATTAATTAATCGATTAAAATTTAATCAAAAATTGAACGTTTTCTTTAATAGCAGAGAAGTTTATTATTGCAATATATGTAATTTTTAATGTCAAATTTTTGTTTGAATCATAGAAATTATACGGAAAATATTGTCTTGATAAAACTACAATATTATTTTACAATTTAAATCATTTTTAATTTAAAATTTTATTTAATTAACTGCAAATACTTTCCTTTGGTTAAAATTTTTGTGCAAATGAATTATGTACTTCAGCAAGGTATTGATACCAATTTTGTATATTAATTTGAGAATGGTTACTTTTCCCATGCAGTTGAAAAACTCGATTTAATTTAAATATTATATGAATTAAAATTGACATGTATTAATATACATTTTTGATTTGCAGGGTGTAATAATTTTTTTATATATATTTTCTGAGTGAATGTGTCCGACAAGGGCTGAATGGCTACTTTCTATCAACTTAAAAAAGTTTCACATATCTTTATAAATTTATTTTATTTATTGAGAAGCAGCACTAGCTCTATTTGAAGAGGAACGTCTTAAATTTGAGCATTAATCAAATAATATAGGACAACACTTGAACCGATATTCCTTCTCCAAAATCTACAAACATTTATGTGATGCAAATAATTGTTTTCTTATAAATTAATATGAAATTTTTTTTTATTTTAAATTGCATTTTATAACTCCTAATGTTCAAACGCTAAAAACAAATTATACAATATCGATTATTCACTAATCAATATCCTAAAGGGGAAAAAATATTCAAAATCTTCAAAAGTCAAAATTTTTAATTTCTATATTAAATAATAAATTCAAAGTGCCTTCTATAGTCTAAATGCATTGGATACAGTCATAAAAGGGCTTTATTCTATGCGATAAGACTGCTTATTAAGTCAACTAGTAGCAAAAATTCAAGGTTATTTGGTTGGTTTGGCACTAGAGTCAAAAATAGGTTATACAGCGCCAATCATATCGTTTGAGATGATAACACGTGAGGAGTTAAAAGTTTAACTAGATAAAGTATATTAAAAAATAGTTCGCTAAAACAGCAGTGATGAAACCTTGAAAGGTAAGTTAGATAAACAAGTGAATTGTCGAAAAAAATCTATATATAAAATGATATACACCCAATAGCATTTAAAAAGTTAAAAATATACTGATGGGGAGGTTCTCCCACTAATTTCAGTATGTTAAGTGGAGATGAGTTAAAATATGTCATGCGATGAGAATTTAACTTGGGAGTGGAGTGGAGTGGAGTAGAATTTGGCGTTTATTGGCGCAAAAGCCATATCTGACTATACTGCGCCAGACACATGGTAAAAAGGTAGTCTTTGCCTTTATTTAAATAATTGTAAAAACTGGATAGAACACTGATAAAATTTCAAAGCAGTACGTCTTAAAATTGTAAACAAAGTAAGAACAAAGTTAAATGTTAAATAGTATGGTAAAATCCAGTTGCTTTTAAAAATTTAAAAAGGTTTTTGTGTTGATGTTCCCCCACAAGCATTTGCATATCCACAGATGAAGCATTAAAAAATCTCAAACGATGATGATTAAAATTAGGACATTCAATTAAAAGATGAAAAACTGTTAAAAACACTTGGCATTTCGAGCAGAAAGGAGCCCGTTCGCCGAATAAAAGATGTTTGTGGCTGAAACGTGTGTGGCCAATGCGGAGTCTAGCCAATTTGACATCTAACTCTCGCACTGGTAAACAAGGCCAGGAAGAAATAATCGGTTTTACAGAATGGAGTTTATTATTCGTCTGATTATTCCATGACTCTTTCCATAATGAGTATACACGACGCGTAAAGGCATTTTTTGCATCGTTGTACGGAATATCTTGCTGCAAAACCAAAGACGCATTTTTTGCTGCACTATCCGCCATCTCATTACCTATTATTCCAACATGCCTAGGAATCCAGCAAAAAAGTATTTGAAAATCCCTGTCTTATAGAGTCCTTAAGAGTCTCAGGATTTCCAAGGCAACTGGATGAACCTGATTTTGGAGATTAGAAATCATTTTCAATGAACTCATGCTGTCAGTATAAATGCAGAATTTACGCTCAGGAGAGAGTGAAATCCTCTAAGAGCATAAAAAACTGCTGTGGTAATTGGTGACAGAGAACATACAAACTATTCACTGGTGAGGTGCGAAATGCTCCTGAACAAATTCTCAAAGCAGAATGGTGTATAGTGTCAAGTCTGCGTAAGATGGTAGAATGCGCAGTGCCATACACCATACATCCGTAATCAATACGAGATAAAACAACTGCTTTATAAATTCGGAGCATGGAAGTACAATCTGCTCCCCAGGTGGTTCTAGAAAGTACCTTGAGGATATTTAATGACCTGTCACACTTCTTCCGCAGATGTAAAACGTGTGGAAGGAAAGTGAGCTTATGGTCGAATATTATACCCTGAAATTTAGTTTGAGCGTTTCGAATACGGATTATAGGATCCAAATGAATACCCCACTTTCTACAAAAGTGAACGCAGTGACTTTTCTCTGGGGAAATCGTATGTCCGTTCTCATTGCACCAATCTACGAGTTTATTAACAGTAACTTGCAATTCCCGCTCAATCAAGTGCATATTGCTCCCTTGGTAAGATATTTAAAGATCGTCTACATATAAAGTGCCTTGAATGGGTGGAGATAATACGTTTAGTATCTGACTAAAATGTAGAATAAAAAGGGTAACACTAAGGATACTTCCCTGTGAAACACCCTCAGCTTGGATAAAATTATTAGAATAAACGTTTCCTATGCGAACTTTAAATGTTCGACAAGATAAAAAGTTTTTTAAAAACATAGGTAAATTTCCCCTAAAACCAAGATTGAAAAGTGTTGAAAGTATGCCGTAACGCCATGTGCGGTCGTAAGCTTTTTCTATGTCAAAAAATATAGAAACAAGGTGGTTTCTCCTAACAAATGCGTTGCGGATTTGGGTTTCGAGAAGTATGAGATTGTCAAACGTTGACCGACATCTACGGAAACCACTCTGCAGCGGAGAGATGCATCCTTGTTTCTCTAATTCATATATAAAGCGAGCATTGACCATACGTTCTAAAGTCTTACAGAGGCAACTCGTCAAAGCTATTGGCCGATAGTTAAGAGGGTTGAATGAGTCTTTATCCGGTTTTAAGATCGGAATCACAATAGCTTCGCGCCATTATATTGGGTACTTCAGCTCTATCCAGATTCTGTTGAATAACAACAGTAGATTGGAAAGTGGAGTTTTATTCAAATGGTGAAGCATGCTGTACGTGATTCCATCTGGGCCGGGACTGGTATCGTGAGTTTGAGATAAGGCCCTTTCCAATTCAAACATCCTAAACTCGCAATTGTATGGAGAGGTACTTTGGTCATTGAAAATTAACGGCAACTGTTCCGCACGATTCTTAATTGCTAGAAAATCAGAGCTGTAAGAATCAACTGCGGAAACTCGTGCGAACGTTTGTCCGAGTATACTGGCTACGTCTAATGGGGCACTATGCATCATATTTCCCGATTTCAAAACAGGAATAGAAAATTCAGTATAAATCCCATTTACGGCCTTCACCTTCTTCCATAGATGTTTACTGCAAGTAGAGGATGTAATAGACGATACAAATTTTATCCAACATTCCCTTTGACTATTACGCCGCATGCGACGGGCTATGGCTTTCGCTCGTTTAAAGGCTACAAGGTTTTCTGTTGTAGGATATCTCCTGAAAATATTCCATCGCTTTTTCTGGTTTTTATAGCTATTTCGACAAGCATCATTCCACCATGGCCTTCGGAATTTTCTTGGACGTGATGAACTCTTAGGGATACTATTATTAGCGGCATTCATTATGACATGAATTACATGTTAAACGGCCTCCGAAATGTCTTCGGAACTAACCATTTCCTGAGTGATAACTGCTAGTTTCGAGAAATTATGCCAGTTTGCCCGCTAAAATAAGAAACGCGAAGGCTGATGAACCACACCGCCTCTATCAGCATGGTTAACAATAACTGAGAAATAATCACTATCATATAATTCTTCGCAAACTTCGAAGGTTAAGAATGGCAACAATTCTGGAGAACATATAACAAGATCGAGACTATGGAAGGTGCGTGTGGGTTCGTGGAAGTATGTTGTTTCATCATTATTAAGTAGACAGAGATTGTTATTTGAAATTAACTGTTCAATCTGTCTTCCTCTAGAATTAGCATTCACCGAACCCCACAAAGTACTATGCCCATTAAAGTCACCAAGCATAATAAAAGGCGGAGGAAGTTGGCTGTCCAGATCATGTTGAAGAATGACATCATGAGGTGGTAAATATATGCAACAGACTGTGACCAATGTTCGTATGTGAATTTGTACAGCCACAGCCTGCAGAGATGTATGTAATGTGACAGTTGTGCTCGGATAAATATTAGATGTGAAGATACAGACTCCTCCAGAACTGCGAGATCCAGTGTCTGCATCTTTCCGACCGCAGTTATACCCGCGCAATTTGATGGGAATGTTAGGTGACAAGAAAGTTTCCTGAACACCGAAACAAATAGGATGAAACTGATTGAACATGGACTTGATATCGTGAAGTTTTGAACGAATGCCGCGACAATTCCACGAAAGAAAAGTACCCATTAAGAAAGTTTATTTTGGGGAGAGGTATTTGAGACGGTAGTTGGAGAGTGAGTGGCATCGTGAGAGTGAGTTTGAAGTTCTTCATCATTCTCCTCAGACGGATGTAGCGTTATAAGGTCGGGGCTCTTGGACATGCCACCAAAAACAGACGCAAGGTCTCTATGGACCACACCCTGATTTGCAAGCCCCAGAGCAACAGAATTTTTGATTTTCTTAATTTTGCCTTTAATTTTTCTGAAATCATTTTTTCTGGAATGTTAGATTTCGAAAGTTTCAGTTTAAGTGATCTCTGCGATTCCGATGATGTTTTGCGTTTTGTGGGTTTATCTGTGTCTGGAACACTATTTGAGGATGGATGTTTCTGATTCTGATGTTTTTTCAACAATTTTTGTTTTAGTGGTAAACTTAATACAATTCATGCAGGAGCAGTTTGTACAGAAATTCCCGGAACTGGAACTTTTGCAGCTGTAGCATAACTTAGACCTGGCTTAGGTGTTTGAGCGATGATCTTTCTTTTTGCCTCTACATATGATATTTGTTCCTTAGTGCAATGATATCTTTCTCCAACTGCCAACGCGGACAAGATCTAGAAAAGGATGTGTGATCGCCGCTGCAGTTAACACATTTTTCTTGAGCCGTACACTGCTGGCTGTCGTGTCCTTTCTCTGCACAACGGGCGCAAGTGGGTGTCCCGCGGCAGGAAATTTTAGAATGTCCAAATCGCTGGCACTGATAACATCGCAGAGGATTAGGAATAAAGGGTCGCACAGCCAATTTCATGTAGCCTGCTTTAACCTTTTCTGGCAAAGTTGGAGATTGGAAAGTGAGAACAAGGTGTTTTGTGGGGAGGAGTTGTCCATCTCGTCGGATAAAGATACGACGCACATGAGTTACTCCGTCAGATTTCAGGTCTTCCGTAATTTCTTCAATCGTAGAATGATACAACTCCAAACAGGTTATAACACCCTTTGAGGAATTAAGGGAAGAATGAGTGCTCACGTCAATAGGAATTGTATCCTAAGCTTTCATTTTTAAAATTTGATGGGATTGTTTTTGAGTACCAACTTCCACAAGTAGGTCACCTGAACGAAGTTTACTGATGGATGGTACTTCTCCAATTACGCTCACAATAGCTTTCTCGACAAGGAATGGCGAAACCGTATGAAATGTTTCCTTTGTGTCAGACAAACGCTTGATGACAAAAAAATGATCAAAATAGATTTGTTTAGTTTTTTTGATTTTCGTTCGTTGCTGAAAGTTTTTAGGCCCCATGCGATATGAATATGGTTACGGGTCCCGACGGCACCGCCCACCACGGAGCCCAACAAGGGAAGGGAGCCACCGGCTCTGGCCATTCCCAGCCTCGGCGCTTACCCAAGCGCTAATCGGTACCTATACGCTCGGAGTTACACCCGGGGACAGTGACCACCCTTAACGCCAAGCCCAAGGAGTAACCCCTTCGCTTGATCCCTAGCAGACTAGTAACTCAGGTTGCTAGCTACCGGCCGATTGATACACCGGGGACCACAGTGCACCGCCCGTCTAATGGGTCGCCACGCATGGCAAACACGAGGGGGTATTTTCTGTCCATGAGAAGCAGGAAGCAAACAGAGCGGCGACAGCTTCTCATGGAGAGCTCCCTCGCCTACCCACGAGGGAAATTAAAAAAAAGACGACAGCAGAAGGGGCAGAGGAGAGTAAACCTAAAGGGAGTAAAGGTCCCTGGGTACCTCGGGATTGGGAGAATTTAACTTGGGACACTCAGCTAGAATACGCGCGGCAGTAAAATCAACATTATACGATGGGCATCTGGGCGCTCTCTCTCCAAAATTCAAGGATACATATCATACGAGAAAAATAGCGAACACTATTATAAAGCATCATTGATTTACTATGAAAAAAGAATCTTAAGCAAATTAATGTCAAAAGGAAAATTACTGACAAGTGCTTCTGCTTGGTTCCATTTTTCTACTTTTTGAGAGATTATGTACAGAGCCTGTTTAGCGTTGCACATTAGAAGTATAGATCCTTGAAAGTTGTCGATTTTGGCTGATACAAAGCACTTCCAGAAAGAATAATTCAATACATTCTCTTTCTTTTTCTCATTTCATGACTTGAAAATTTTGGAATTAGAAAAAAATTCCAAATTTTTCTTTAATGTGTTCTAATTAATACAGATGTTGGGCAATCTGTCAAGACAAAAAAAATTCCGAAAGTTACTAAGTAGCCCTGTGAGTAACTTATGGTGAGGCGAAACACCATTTCACTTTACCTGGACACAGCTTTCTTAACTTTTGATATCACCTTTCTGAAATTAAGATGGTGCAGGAAGATAGATGTGCACTTACGGTGAAGATAGATATACAGCCATAGTACTAAAATTAGTTTATTGTAATTTTTTTAGGTAGATTCCTATAGGAAGACTACCTATTGCAATGGTTTTCATGACAAGGACCCCCGGAAAATTTCTGCAGTTCTTCACCGATCATGATTACTTAGAATTAGGGATAGCAATACCGGTGTACTGGGATACCGAATACCGGTATTTTGAGCCATTTGTACAGTTTTGTAATACCGGTATTCGAAGTCTAAATGCCGTTTTTTCGGTATTTACTAGAATTTTTTTAAATTGTGTCTACTATATGTTCAGGGATCGCCAACATAGCAAAATAGTATACGTTTTTGTTTTTATGTTTCCCTAATAGGCGAAATTAATTAGGCTGTGAATACAAAGTTGCATCGTACAATTAAGAGAAGTGATAAAATACTGGTTGTGAATCATCCAAGGAGGCGGGACAAAACTATCCTATTACAGCTCCGAGCGATACTGCACACGTGCAGGATTCGTAGTCTGATATTCGTATCTGTGAAAACAAGGTTGTAGTAGTGCAGAAAGTGCGTAATATTTCGATACTTTTTAAATTGGTGAGTTTGTTATTCACGTTGTATTTACATATCATACTGTAGGGTTCAAAATATATTTCAGATTTATTATATATATACTCATAAATAATAACCCATAATAATGAATAAGAATAACTTTAAAGAACATAAAAAATCAGTTGATAATACTTCGGTTTGGTTTCATTATTCATATGATGAAAACAATATGGTGGCATAGTGTAAAAAAAATATAATGTTCAAGAGTTATTAAAGTGAACAGAGGAACTACAAGTGGACTCCATACACATTTGAAAACGAAACATGATTCAAATTTGTTAAAGAGGAAAGAATCTAATTGCGATAAAGATACAAATTTAAGCACAGTTTCTAAGCCCAAGCCATCAGGGATTTTAGAATATTTTGAAGAAAAAAAAGATAATTTGGATGAAATTATAAGTAAAATGACAGCATTAGATGGTTTGTCATTTCGATTGTTTTGCACTTCTACTGTATTAAGAAAATCGCTATCCTCTGGAGATTTTAAGAAATTCGACCAACATCGATTAACACTGTAAGAAGAACTGTTATAAACTACTTCGCAATTCTTTGAAACATGAGCTAATACAGTTAAAAGTAAATGGTGAAAAATTTAGTTATATATTTGATGAATGGAGAAGTGTAAGAAATAGACGCTATTTAAATAAAAATATTCATTAAAAAAGGGAATATAGGACTTACACTCTCTAATAAAACTGGCAATTAAAACAAAAAACACCTGTGTTTTCTTTCTTTTTTTTTCTAAAATTTCTACAACCGGTATTAAAACCGGTATCCCGGTATTAAGATCTGAAAAATACCGAATACCGGTATTGAACTTTTGGTCCGATATTGCAATCCCTACTTAGAACCCAAAACCACCCTTCGTTCAAAAGTTTATATTAAATTTATATATACGTATAACCCTTTACACATGTTATCTTATGAACAGAATAACCACAATAATTTTGCTTGGATTTTAACTGGCCTGAAATATGTTATTAGAAATATAAAAATCTCGGACGATTTCATAAATGGTCCGCCTAGCTCAAAGGGGGGGGGGGTGAAGGGAGTAGACATTTTCATTTCATTATAATTTTTTTTATATTTAAAATAGAAAAATAAATCCAATTAGCGCATCATTAAGACGAACTACTTTTGCATCTAAAGTATTCCTATGATTGCAATATCTTGGAAGTCAGGGGCTGAAAAGTGATTTTCAAGCCCTCATTTTGATTGTTTCTAACAGCAACAATTTATGTTGCCTGATAGTAACTTAGACGTGAAAGAATCTACCTTTGTCTTCCAGCTTTGCCGAGAACAATTTTTTTTAAATTTAATTTTAGTTTGTACTTTATCACTTTCAGCACTCAAATATTGACAGCAATTTCTAAAAAAATTAACTCTGCAGGAGCCTAGTAATAAAAAGTTGTCAAAACCAAATTTGATTTATCATATTTTTATATTGCTCAAACATCTGGTTTTATCTTTAGTTATTCACGCTTTAGCCTCCCCCCCTCACAAAATGAAATTTAATTAGTAGTAATCTATATTTCTAGATAATAAATATTTCCAATTTTTTTTAAAATTTTCTATTCTCTTATTTTAATCAAAAAATAAACGGCCTTGTTGACATTTCATTTCTTTTGACTACGCCATTTCATGCAGTTTAATATAATGTAATATAGATAATAATTTAATTTCAAAGGAAATATGAAATTGCATGAATTGTTATAAAGAAACCGAGTCGAAATGGTTTAAATTTTTGAATACCTATCGTGGGCGTCTGGAAAAAGTAAAGCTCAAAAACAAAGCATGATGAGGCAATGTAATCATTTTGTTCAATTCATCAATTTTTAAAAAAATGAAGCTTCTGTTTTTGTATAGTCTGGAGGACGAAATTTTTCGGTGGAATTCAACAATAAAGGCTTTAAACAAAAGCAGTCACCTACGTCAAAGTTTTAATATAAAACGAGGAAATAGGCTTCTATTTCTTTTGTTTCAGTTTTTTTCTTTTGTTTGTTATCTCTTTTATCAAAGTTCCGACTCATTATCTTTTAAAGATATTCGTTGATTAAATCTTATTGTATTATATTTGAATTATCATTTTATGTTTATGACACAATATATTTTTGCAAATGAAATTCATATAATTAAAACTATCAGTAATATTATCCTAACATGCTCAATGAGCTTCAATAACAACACGCAGTTGATCCCAAGCGACCTCGAATTCTAAAATACAAGTATAATTGCATATTGCTGCCAACTACTTTTAAATGTTAAGGTATTCTCATATTCCACTTACAAAATTAGTACATATTCTAAATGGAAAAGAAAAACACCATATCTCAAAAGAATTTGATACGCGCTATAAATGTGGAAACTTCCAAGACCGAGTATATTACTTGTCCAGAGTTAAATATATCGGATTTTGTGGCGCAAGAGCCATATCCGGCTATGCTGCGCCAAACATATGTTTGAAGATAAAAAATATACAGTGAAGTTCTAAAAAGTTAAAGTAAAATTTGCAAAACCTAGAAATGTTGAGATAAAATTATTTCTAGCTAAATAAAATGGAAAAAAACAACTTCTTTCAAGTAAGTAAAAATATTTGGATGGGGATGTTCTCCCACCAAGTCACGAATGTTTGAAGATGATTTACCAAATAAATGTAATAGATGGGGATTAAAAATTGAACATTTAGATTAAGTATGAATGACAGTCAAATTAACATGGCATGCAATGCAGACTGGGCATCGCTCACTTAACAGAAGATGTTTATGTGTGAGACGAGTATGGCCAATGCGAAGCCGAGTCAATTTGACGTCGAACTCGCGCAGTGGAACAACAGGCCACAGAGTCAGGATGAAGAGAATGCAGTTTATTACTAATCTGCAAATCTCATGATTCTTTCCATAAATAAAAAATACGCTGCGAAATATATTTTTTGAAATCAGTGTGCGGAATAGCTCGTTGTAGAGAAGTGGATGCTGCCTTTGCTGCAGCTTCGGCAGATTCAATGCGGCAACAATGCCATCGTGGCCAGGTAACCAACAAAATAAAATTTGGTAGTTCCGAGTTTGCAAATTTCTCCAAAGATAAAGAATAACTACAGCTAGTGGATTGTTTTATTATGAGGATGTCTGAGGGCCTCCAGAGCATTCATACTATCAGAATAAATGCAGAATTTATGGTCAATAAGATTAGAAATTTTTTCAAGAGCAATCATACTTGCCATTAGTTCAGCAGTTAAACCGAGCACAAAGTACTTAACTGAAAGCTGCTTGTGTGCTGAGAAATGACGACAGCACAACCCACATGATAAGCTGTCTTTGGGCCATCCGTAAAAACAGGAATGTGAGTAGATTATTAATTGCGGTGATATAGAAAAAGTTATTGAAACACAATAGATGAAGTGGTAGACTTGTTATAGGTGAGAAAAGGGTTAAGATATATTTCTGGGACATCCCAGGGTGGCAAAGTAAGAGCAGTAGTATTATGAATCTGCAGACTTAAAATACTTACTTCATCAAAAGTCATTTTTATCTTTTCACGAAAAGGTAGGATATTAGAAAAACGTGCATTATATAATCGTCCCAGGCCAATGGGTAAAATCACTCTACGAACAGAGTGATTGATAGAAGATTCAATACGGAAAAATATATAGTTCAGATAATTTTTTTCGTCTCAGTTAAAGTGGAAGTTGATGACAAATCACACACAAGCTATTAACTGGTGATGTACTAAAGGCTCCAGAACATATACGCAAGGCACTGTTCTGTACTGTGTCTAAATTTCGGAGAACACTAGAACGAGCTGTACATATATTTCGCATCCATAATCAATTCTCGACAGCATAACAGACTGATAGATACGAAGTAACGATGTTCGATCTGCCCCTTCCCCCCATCTTGTAGTCGAGAGGACTTTTAGGATATTGAGGGATTTTTCACACTTCTTTCGCAGATGAAGAACATGCGAAAGGAAAGTGAGTTTCCGGTCAAATATGACCCCTAGGAAACGTACCTCCTCAACGACTGGAATATCAACACCTCGAATTCGTATCACAGCATCAGGGTGGAGACTCCGTTTCCGACAAAAGTGTACACAACGGCTCTTTTCAGGTTAGAGCGTGTGTCCATTCTCATCACCACATGAGATAAGTTTGTAACAGGCCTCTGAAGTTGTCACTCTATTAAAACCATATTAGACCCCTGGCAGGAGACTTGGAGATCATCCACATATAGTTTTACCGTCATCTGTTTGTGGAACACATGAAGAATTTGGCTTATATGGAGAATAAAAAGGGTGACACTCAAAACACTTCCCTGAGGAACACCCTCACTTTGAATAATATGGTGAGAAAATGTATTACCAATACGAACTCGAAAGGTACGAAATTTTAAAAAATTTTGAATAAAAATTGGAAAGTTACCTTTAAAACTAAAATCACCTAAAGCACGGAGAAAAACCATACCGCCACGTATGATGTACGCCTTTTCTATATCGAAGAATATAGAAACTAGATGGTTTCTCCGGATGAATACATTGCGGATTTGAGATTCAAGCATAACTTTCTCATTAGTAGAACGTACTCGACGGAAACCACTTTGGAAGGGTGAAATATACCCGTTTTTCTCCAGTTCATGGAGTAAACGAGCATTTACCATGCGTTCAAGCGTTTTCCAAAGACAAATAGTTAAAGCAATTGGCCTATAGTTTGAGGGATTGGTAGGAACCTTCCTAGGTATCACAATGGCTTCATACCATTGTTCAGGAAAAGTTTGCTCACTCCAAATTCTGTTAAACAAGTGCAGGAAGTACAAAAGAGATGTTTCGTCTAAATGGCGAAGTATATTGTAGGTAACCCCATCGACATCTGGGCTAATATCTCGAGTCTGAGAAAGAACTTTCCTTAATTCTAAGATCTTAAAGGTACAGTTATAAGATAGGACCCTGCGGGTTCGAAATTTCAATGGCACTTGCTCAGCTTGTCTCTTAACCGCACGAAACACCGGATTATTCGAAACAGAGCTTGAAACGTCAGCGAAGGTTTCGCCGATAATGTTTGCAATATCAAGTGGCGAGGAATATGAAGTTTTTTCTGTATTTAAGATAGGGAAAGCGATTTCTTTGTAAATTCAGTTTGTCGCTTTAACTTTCTTCCATAACTGTGCACTAGATGTACTGGAAGTTATGGTGGATATAAACTTTGCCAAGATTCTTTTTGACTGCGGCGTCGGATCCGATGAGCATTTGCTCTTCCTTTTTTAAATTCCATCAGATTTTCCGTGTTCGGATACCTTCGGAAAATACCCCAACATTTTCTTTGTTTTTTATAGGCATTACGACATGCACCATTCCACCATGGTTTGCGAAATTTGCGTGGAAGAGGGGTACTCTTTGGAATTGAAGCGTCTGCGGCCTAAATAATACAATCAGTGACATTTCGGACATCCTCACTAATATCGGCAGATGTAATCATTGCCTGTGTAATCGATGCACGCTTAGTAAATGTAGCCCAATATGCTTTTTGGAAAATGAATGTAGGTGGGCTTTGCACCAAATTACTATTATGAGAGATAACAAGAGGAAAATTATCGCTATTATGTAAATCACTTTCAACTGCCAAATTCAATAATGGGAGAATTACCGGAGAGCAAATAGCGAGGTCAAGGAAATGGAAAGTACCAGTGGGTTCATGCAAATATGTCTTTTCGTTATTAGTGAGCAGACAGAGACAGTTATCAGAAATGAATTGTTCTATATGTCGCCCACGGGAATTAGTACTATCCGAACCCCCAAAGTACTATGTCCGTTAAAATCACCCAGCAAAATGAAAAGAGTTGGAAGCTGATCAACCAAAATATTCAAATCGTCCTGCGAAATAACTTCATTTGGAGGCAAGTAAAGGCAACATACCGTGACTAAGGATTTGACATGAATCTGCACAGCCACAGCTTCTAAATTAGTGCGTAGATTAAGGATAGTACTGGGATAAAGGTTGGAGGTTAAAATGCACACTCCACCAGAGAATGATGCACCAGTTTCGTTATCCTTCCTTACACAATTATAACCACGCAACTTGAAGTGAATATTTGGTTTCAAAAATGTCTCTTGAAGAGCAACGCAAACAAGATTTGATTTATTAATCAGAGCTTTGATATCAAAGAGATTTGTCCTAATGCCGCGACAATTCCACGAAGCGAAAAAAACCATTAATTAAAAGGAGGAGGGGGTCTTGTCAACACTACTAGAGGAAGTTGCTGATAATTCGCAACTCATACGGAAATCCTCATCATCATCAGAAGGGTGAATTTTCAAAAGCTCGGAGGTTGATGGATTTCCAAACAACGAGGGTAAATCTTTGGTAGCAAGACCAGCTTTTCCTAGATCAAGAGCAAAAGAACGCCTTGATTTTAATGTCCCGAGCTGGTTGCCTTCCTTACAAAGCTTCAAAGTTAAAGCTTTTTGTGATTTGGATACTTTTTTTTTTCTTCTTTAATTTTGTGGCAGAATTTTCTTTTAGAGGACTGGAGAGTTGATCCGAATCAGAGTCAGTAGAGACTATGACAACACGTTTTGTTTGTGTACAAGAAGTTGCAAAGGATGTCTTTGTCACAGAAGCATACATTCAACCTTCCTTAGGCATTTGTCCTAATACGTTATATCTTTTTTCACTTTAGCTGTTATAATTTCTTTCTCAACTTTCCATTTAGGACAGGATCGTGAGAAAGATGTATGTTCCCCTTTACAATTCACACATGCTGCTTTTGATTTACAATCAGTGCTCTCGTGGACAGCTACTGCGCAACGGGCGCAAGTCCCGTGGCAGTTAGTTTTTGAGTGGCAAAAACGCTTGAAGCATCTTAATGGATTTGGTATGTAAGGTCTTACGGGCAATTTCATGTAGCCGGCCTTTATTGAATCTGGCAATTTTTGCGAGTTAAACGTTAGAATTAGGTACTTCGTATTGAGTAGCTGTCCATCACGCCGGATTGCTATGCGACGGACATGTGTCACTGCCTGATATTTTAGTTTCTCGGTAATCTCCTCCAAAGGAACATTAAATAACTCCCCGAAGGTAATAACACCTTTCGAGGAATTCATAGAGCTATGAGGGGTAACAGAAACCGGTATTGGTACAAAAGATTTTAATTTTAGAATTTTGTTAGATTGTTGTCGCGATGACACTTCGACGAGTAAATCACCCGATCGAAGCTTTCGAAGATGCAATTTCTCCAATGCTTCCAGTTAAAGATTTTTCTACCAAAAATGGTGAAAAGGAATGGAAAGTTTCTTTATCAGTTGAAACTCGCTTGACAATAAAAAAAAGTGTCGAATGGTTTTTCAAATTGTTTCGGTGATGTGAGATGCCCACTGAAGAGAGAAAGGTTTTTGCGGCCCATATGATATTTATGAAGATTCAGGCCCAGCGGCATCGCCCATCAAGGAGCCCTATTAGGGATGGCAGTAACTGGCTCTAGATATTCCTAGCCTCAGCACTTACCATAATGCTAACTGGTACCTATACGCTGGGAGTGACCCCCGGGGACAGTGACCATCCTTAACGCCAAGCCCAAGGAGTGAACCCTTCGCTTGATTCCCTTGAGCAGCCCAGTCAAGTGCCTGAGATACCGGCCGATTGATACACCGGAGACTAAAATCCACGACCCATCTAATAGGTCGCCACGCACGGCCAACACGTGGGGTTTTTGGCTGTCCATGAGAAGCAGGAAGCAAACAGATCGGCGACAGCTTCTCATGGAGAGCTCCCTCGCTTGCCGTCGAGGGATGGAAGAAAAAAGCAGACAGCAGGAGGCGTAGATGAGAATAAACATAAGGGACGTAAAGATCCTTCGGTACCTCGGGATTGGGAAGCCCGTACTCACCTAAAGAAGGTGAGCCCCTGAGGGGATTACTTATCCAGGATAATCATGTTATAAAAATTATGATTAATATTATTATCCTGAATTTTGATACGCTCAATAACTTTGAGTAGCACCACTAAGCAGATCCTAAACGACCTCGAATTTTAAAATACAAGTATTACTGTGTATTGCTGTCACTACATTTAAATGCTAAGGTATTCTTATATTCCAGTTATAAAATTAGCACATTTTCTAAATGAATCAGCGGAAGTGATCACCCCAAAACTTTCTCGCATATTCTCTTTTAAACCTGTCATGCCGGAGAACGCCTTATATGGTATTCGCGTACAATAGTTACGAAATATAAACTTTTGGCGTGAATTCATCACTTTTACTGAATCTATAGTGTGATTTTGGCAAGAGTTTTGGCAATTAATCCTAGGTATGCATTAATAGTATCCAAAAATTGAATTCGTGTTTTAAACACGCTTTTCTAAAGTCATTGAAACAAAAATCTGACACACAACTAAATTTGTAGGTACAAAATCCCAAATCAAATTTGATATAATTAAGTCATTGAGTTTTCAACTATCGCTTTTGCATGTTTCTAAAAGTACATACCATAAATAGATTTAGCTCAAAATTTGAGAGCTTTCTACATTATAATTGTTAAATTTATGTAACGAATTTTATTTCTCCTGCTCTCTGAGTTTTGTAGTTGCGCTAAATTATATTCGAACAGCCGGACAATCTATAATTCGAATAAAATGGCATCAAATCAGTCATTTGCAATTTTCGTTCTTAATTTGCTGCTTGAAGAAATAAAGGATCTATTTTTAGAATTTTAAAGCCTAGGTGATTATAATAAACAAACTGCATATCTGTTTAAAAGATAAAATATAAAGAAAGTTAAATTTTAATATTTGATATAAATATTGTTATTATTAATAAAAATTGCGATTATTATTAATAATCAATAACATTGAGAAAAAAAATATGCATACCATCAATGATGATTATTACAAATAAATATTTAAATAAAAATGATTATAATATGCCACGTTTTTTGAAGATTCCTAAAAATTATAGAGCAATTTTTCTTGTCCTACAAGTTGTCCTGAAAATTTGTGATTGTGAATTTTAAAAATTTGTAATCACAATTTTGTGTAAGGTTAAAAATCTGTATGAAACCTGGAAAAATTATTTTATACCTTTTAGTCCATTTTTAAAAAGTGGTATAGTAATATATTTATTTCAAAACTTTTTTTATGCTTTTTAGTTTTATGTGAGTGAAATTTTGCAATGAATTTCAAACGAACCTCCTAATGAACTACACCCGATGATAATATTTGTACAAATAAAAGAAGACGTGATAAAGCGAGACAATATATTATCACCCAGCTCTAGTGAAGCTTTAAGTTTCCTTTAATCTTTAAGACATACGTCCGGGACAACACGTATTTGGGCAAACTTATACGTTCTAAAATCATCATAACTTTGTTATTTATGAAGCAGTGATAGACGGGACACGCAACACGATTAAACAAGTGAGCAATCCGTAACAGACGGGACGCGAAACACCAGAAAATTCGTGAGCGGTCTTTAATGTCTTAAAACAAGATAATACTGCAAATCGTGGTCAACACCATTGCACAAGTAAATATGCTTCATCAAATATCACATTCTAAAGCATTATTCAAGTTAATGAAATAAATAATCGTTAAAATGTAAAAAAACTCAAATAATAAATACATGTATAAAATATATAGTAATATTTAAGAATACTTTATGTAAATACAATACCAAATGCAAATTAAAAATGTGCATATACGCATCCTATTTCTTGCCAAGCATGTTCAAAAATGTGCTGGCCCTGGAAGCAAATTCACTGCGCAGAGCACTGTAAGCAATGTGTAAATAAGAATGTGTTAAACCCTTGTTTATGATGTTGATGTTACAGAAAAATGCGACTAGCTGAAAATAGAGCTAGTTTAATAAATGATTCGACAAAAAATAGGGACAAACAAAGGACCGATTTTTCTTTATTTTCCCATTTCTGCATATTTAAGAAACAGAACAAAAACTGTGATATTATTAATCCTTTGATAATAAACTCTAAAAATATTATTAACATACCTTGAAAGAATATTAAATCCATATGATAGAATCTTCATGAATTTAGAATTAGAGATATCGTTGTTTTCAAAACGAGCTTTCATTGGGATCTGCTAATATTATTTTAAATGTTCAATTTAATCTTGCATCTTTCAGGATATTTGATTTGTTTGAATTTTGGAAGATTTCAGATTGTATTTTCAAACCTCAGAATATACAATCAGAAATACTGAGCATTTTTCTTAATTCATAATGTGCACGGTATATTACAAATACAATGATTCAAAATCAATATTCAAATAAAATAGTCAAATATTCAAGGCAATATAAATAACAAGTTTCCCTCTTTTTCTCTCTTGTCTATAGCCAATATTCAGCTGAGCATATGCACAAAAAAGAGGTTCATCAATACTGAAAAGCATTACACGTTATGGTACAATGATAATTAATGAAACCCAGAAACACATGATTGTATTTCTGCTTTCATTACTGCGACCTCTTTCCATCCCAAAAATTTTCTTCTAATTTATACAACGAAGTACGCGCGACACGATTATGTTAAGTGAGTAAAGTAACAAACGATTTTGCTTATTTATTTTGAATCTCATAATCCTTCGAAATCACGAGTAAGAATAAAGCTATAAAGTACACCTGCGGTCATTAAATAATAACTACTAGTAGCCTATTGTATTAGAAAGTCTAATTTATTAGTTTATGACGACAAATTCGAAGTAATAAAGTTTTAAAATTTAATATGATGAACATAATGGACGCAAGTAAGAAGTGTAATGACAGATGACAGGAGATATCGCACGCGTTTTATCTTAACAAAATATTTTTACAAAGCCATCTATAAGAGAAGATTAGAATTAGTGGATTGTTATTTTTTTTAAAAAAATCGCTATTCTATCAATATATTGTATCGTTAGAAATGCATTTCATATTTATCAAGTCAATTAAAATATATAAAAAATTCCATCATTCTGTTGAAAAGGATTATTTTATTTGATTTTATAGGTGCAAACAAATGGTTCATTTAAGTGTTAAGTTACAGCATTTAATTGCTTGGATTGTTTATATTTAAACTCCATTTTTAAGTAATGCGAGGATTAATTTAAAACATATTTCTCCTGTGATAGACAAGTTTCGAACTCGAAACCCTCTGCCCCAAAATATCCGAAATTTCTCCAACAAGCCATTTTAATCGATAGCTCCTTTCAAGTAAAACGATAAAGACTTCACCCTTCATTAAAATTTCACGATACGACAGAATGCTTTCTGATTTGTAATTAAAATATGGTGTTTCATGGAATTAATAAAAATATGGTAAATATTTCAGATTTCATTTTTTTTTCAAAATTATTTTTCAATTAACCCGTATTACCACAAATTACTATGTGATATCTCCACGATGATGTTCCATAATTTGAATGCCGGACAACTTCGTAAAAATATTGTTGGTTATATTGTGTTAACAGGGACAATTGGGTTTTTTTTATCTGGTATTACTACGACAGAAACTAATCGTTTAGCCAAAAATCATTGGTTGTTCAAATCAAAAGGTAAGAAACGACACTGTGGGTATAAATGAAGACTTTATTCAAAGTATACACCATATGCCTGAGCACAACGATCCTATTGATTAACGAGCCGAAGGATTCCTTGTTCCCAGAATTTCTGTGGCCGTGATTTTATAGAATAACTTTTCCCCTTTTTCGCTTCATTTAAAAAATATATATTTAATAAGAACACCTGCTTTACGCAATTTTTTAGAATAATTTTTTCCTTTTCCGTTTGCTTTAAAAAACATCTAAACATAAAAAAGAAACGCATCAAAATTCTAGACAAACTGCACATGCGCCTGTCTCCATGGCAACAGAGCTGGAAAGGGAAAAGGTGTTTCTAAGACAGAACACCTGCTTTACCCAATTTTTTAGAATAATTTTTCCCTTTTCCGTTTGCTTTAAAAAACATCTAAACATAAAAAAGAAACACATCAAAATTCTAGACAAACTGCACATGCGCCTGTCTCCATGGCAACACAGCTGGAAAGGGAAAAGGTGTTTCTAAGACAGAACCCCTGCTTTACACAAATTCTTAGAATAATTTTTTCCCTTTTTTTTATTGCGTTAAAAAACATATTTAATATTTTGGCAACGTACCGTTAAACAGTTTGAGAAAAAGAATTGAACATAAATCTCAAAAAGATTTTTCAAATCAGATAATCAAATTTTAACTGAACCTAAAAGCTTTAACTATGTCGTAAATTTGGTACTGATTTTAAAGAAAAAAATAATTTATATTTTCTATATAAAACGTATGTCCCCCTCAAGGAAAAAGAAATGTTTAAGGTCAATTCAAAACCGAGAAAGGAAAAGAATTGCGACTTCTCAGGAAAACGAAAATCAAGAATTTCATCAACAACGACAAATGTCTAATAGACAAAGGATGGCTAATTTAAGGGCATCGGAAACGGAGGAGGAAAGACGCAATAGACAAGCATCTAACAGGCTAAGAATGTCCACTTTAAGAGCATCGGGAACTATTTATTGATCATCGCCAATTAAGGCAATTAAATAACGCGATGAGGATGTCAAACACAAGAAATAAAATCTGGAGACAAAAAGAAAATTCTGCATTTGCATATAATTCCAATATTGCTTATTAATGTGATCCTCTAATTGGTTGAATGGTTATTGAATGCAGTTTCTGCAAAGATCTTAAATGGAAAGGCGAATCCAATAGAATGTGCTGTAATGATGGTAAAATTCAAGTTCCTTTGCTACAAACACCGCTAGAACCATTCCTCATGCTTTTCTCGACCGATTCTCCTGATGCAATTAATTTTCAAACTAACAAAAGAAGATATAACTCATGTTTTCAAATGACTTCATTCGGTTGTGGAAGAGAAATTAGAGCCAGGTTTTATGAAACATTTAAAGTTCAAGGACAAGTGTACCATAGAATAGGTAGTTTATAGCCACAACCGAATGAGGAGTCAAGATCTCTTCAAGTTTATTTCGTTGCTGATAAAGAACAACAGGTTGAACAGTGCTGCAGGAATGCGAGAGACATAAAACCAGGAATAGTGTCACAGCTACAAGAAATGTTACATTAGCATAATAGTTATGTTCGAAGTTTAAAATGTGCAATGGAAAAAAAATCACGCCAGAAATGAAAATTGTCATTCATGCAGATAAAGTACCCTCCGGTGAAAATTAAAGAAAATTTAATGCTCCGACAATATCAGAAGTTGCAATTATCTTAGCTGGCGATAAACATGGCAGTCGTCGTTAGAGCTGAGGAGTGATAAAATAAAAAAGATAGCGAAAACTCACCGTGCGGACGATGCATGACAATATCCATTAACATTTTGGCAAGGTGAGGATGGACATAACTTTGAATTGCGACAAACCAATCTTTCAGGTGAAAAAACTACAAAAAGAATTTCATCAATGGATTTTTATACATTTAGGATTATGTTTCGTGCATCAAATTTCAACATTATTTTAAGGTGCAAAAAACTTTTTCAACAATTTGTTGCAGATATGTATGCTAAAATTCAAACCGAACGACTGCGATTTATACGTTTGAATCAAAAGAAACTCCGTGTTGAAGATTATATCCATTTGAGAGATGCTATAATTAATAATGATAATATGAAACAAATTGGAAAACCAACAATTTTACCATTTACTTTCACAGGCAGTCCTCGATATATGTATGAAAGAACTCAATATGCCATGTTGGAAAAGTACGCAGCAGTATGAAGTACGAGTATGAAGCAGCTACAAAGCATGTTGCGAGATCTATATGCAGTTATTCTTCACGCTGTGTATCAAATCCTGTACAGTTATGGAATTTACATAGAGAAAATATGTCAGAAGACATTTTGCATAAAACAAGAATAACAGTTAATAATATGGATTTAGACTACAATGATGAAATATTTAATAGAGCTTTACTTGCTCTTGAAGATAAAATTAAAGCATTGGGAGGTACAGATTTAAAAGTGTTTGGACATCCAGAGGTACACCGTGATATCAATAACAGTTTAAATTATGAAATAATAAGAGAGACATGTTACAACATTCATCAACTAACATCATATATTGAAACAAATGAACCTAATCTGACTGAAGATCAAATACTTGCTTTTTAAAAATTACATCTGCAGTTTTTACAGAAACTGGCGGTCTATTCTTTTTGGATGCTCCAGGTGGAACAGGTAACACGTACCTAATTAATCTTTTATTAGCAAGAATTAGACAAAGGAATCTAATTGCTCTTGCAGTAGCTTCCTCTGGCATTGCTGCAACTCTCTTGACGGGCGGAAGAACAGCTCATTCAGTCTTCAAACTACCAATAAATTTATCGTTTGCTGAAACTCCAGTTTGCAACATCTCAAGAAGTTCAGATAGATCAAAATTGCTTAAGAAGTGTAAATTAATTGTATCGGATGAATGTACAATGGCACATAAGTTAGCATTGGAAGCTCTGGCACATAAGTTAGCATTGGAAGCTCTTAATACAACTATGCAAGATAATTTTCAGAATAACGAGTGCATGGGTGGCATAACTCTGTTTTTTTCTGGTGATTTTCGCCAAACTTTGCCTGTTATTCCACAAGGCACAAACGCAGATGAAATGAATGCATCGATAAAAGCATCTTATATTAGGAAAAACTTTCAAAGATTTGGATTGAAAACGAACATGAGAGTTCTTCTTACAGGTGACATTTCCACCGAGCAATTCTCTCAGAATTTACTTCATCTCGGTAATGGAACTATGACAATTGATAGTGAAGGATTGATAGCGTTGCCATATATTGGTAACATAGTAGCAACAATGAAAGATCTTCAATATAGAGTATTTCCAAATATCGAAAGTAATTTTAGTGATATCAATTGGCTATGTGAAAGAGCTATTCTTTCTCCAACGAATGAGGGAGTTAAGACGATAAATTACCATCTGTTAAGGAAATTACCAGCTGAAATTCAAATATTCAAATCTTTTAAAACAGTAATTGAAATAAATCAGGCAGTTAATTATCCAACAGAATTTTTGAATTCATTGGAACCATCCGGTGTACCAACACACAAATTAGAGTTAAAGATCGGTGCACCTATAATGCTTTTGAGAAATCTAGACCCTCCAACTATTTGTAATGGAACAAGACTAATTGTGAAGAAATTGATGTCAAATGTTATTGAAGCAACCATATCTACAGGCCAATCAGCTGGGAAGGATGTCTTTATCCCAAGGATTCCTCATATATCATCAGATGTATAAGCATTCCATTAAAATATGTATAAGCATTCCATTAAAATATGTATAAGCATTCCATTAAAATATGTATAAGCATTCCCTTAAAATATGTATAAGCATTCCATCAGATGTATAAGCATTCCCATTCCAGTTTAAAAGAATTCAATTTCCAGTTAAACCGAGTTTTGGTATGAGCATTAACAAATCTCAAGGCCAATCTTTAAAAGTTGTTGGCTTAGATTAACGAAGGCCTTGCTTTTCACACTGGTAACTATATGTTGGTTGCTCGAGAGTCAGTAATAGTAAAAATCTGCATATCCTTGCACCACAAGGAAAAACTAAGAACATTGTTTACAGAGAAATATTACAAGAACAAATATATTAATTAAATTTGAATATGACAAAGAATGAAAATAGTAGAAAGAATTCTAAGAATTCTTTTCTAAATTCTTTTCAAAAGGACAATAGTATTTAAAGATACTACATCCTCTTTTGAAATATTTCATTTATACTTATTAGTGAAACCTACTCTTAGTTTTGTTTTCCTTTTCATGCCTTATTTAAATCTGTTTGTCTCAAGTGGGTGTAATGTTGAGTAATGTAATATAATAAATTCTTATTCTATAAATTCTTATTTCTTATTCTATAAATTCTTATTTTCTTTATCTTATTGTTTTCTGGATTCGTCAAGTGCTAACTATGAAACGATATGAACTTTGAACATTTCCAGGAAGACATTTGATGTCAAATATTTTATGAGCTGTTTGGACAATGCTATGTTGGGGCAAGCCCTTTTCATGTTGGATGCAGGTGGGATTCCTTCTGAATTATTTTTATATCATTATTTCCTGGATCCAGTTAGAACTAGGTTAGGTGTATGCTTTGGTAATTAAATTTTATTTATGTTAGTTACATATATTTTTATATGTTTATAGTTATAAGTAAATCGTTCTTTTAAGTAGTTTTTTTAACTATTTTCCACCATTTCCATTATTTTCCACCATTTCCATTTATTTCCATTATTTTAAACGATTCTGTTTATTTTCTTAGTGTTTGATGCATTTAAAATTAAACATTGTTAATGAATCGATCTGCTCATGATGAATCTGAGAAATTTTGTTGGCAAATTCTTGAGATATTACATAAATTAAGAAAGATATTCTTTAGTTCACATAAAGTTTAAATGCTCAGTGACTCTTTTTCAGTAATTATATAAAAAATGCTTTGTTTCAGTAAAAAATATTATATTAAATGCAGATTAATCATTTCCACTTTAATTTAAAGTATAAATTCTACCGGAGCAAACTGAAAATTAGTGATATACATATTACGTTATGACTGAAGGCATTTATAATATTATGAGTGAATTATATGACTATCAAAATTTGAAGCTTTAAAATATTTTGATGAAGAAGCTATTAAAGTAGGAATTACATAAAATATTTAATTATTAAAATTTTAACGATCATTAAGATTGTCGAACCGGCTGGTCGCCAAAGGTGGCTTGTATTCAAATAAAATATCTTATTTCCGAGAAACGTCTCCGTGCACAGTAATAAAAAAATTCAAACATAAGACAATAATACTTGATCCGTTGCAACTAGGGATTGCAATACCGGACCAAAATTTCAATACCGGTATTCGGTATTTTTTAGATCTTAATACCGGGATACCGGTTTTAATACCGGTATTAGAAATTTTAGAAAAAGAAAGATAACAAGGTGTTTCTTTGTTTTATTCGCCAGTTTTATAAGAGAATGTAAATATCACAAAAAATAATATGAAACTTATAAATTATAACAGTATATAAAGAATCACAAAAAAGTAAAGGAACAACTTATTTATTTAAATCACAAAAAAAGTGTAAATATCACTATTCAGTCTGTGGTACTATTACAAATTTTTGAAATGTGATCTTAAAAAACATGATGCATCAATTATACTGCCATTAAAGCTGAAAAGTAATTTTGTGTAAAAATTACCAGCTGTCGAAATTACGCTCTTTCGGCATCTACGCTAGTTGGTGACACTGTCAGCAATACGCGATATACTTTTTCCAAGTATTTACCTCTAAATCCCTCATTTTCAAATAAATAAATTTCTCGTCGGATGGTTTTGGATATAGCTGATTTCTGTATTGTATTTTGGTTCGTTGAATTTTTTTTATTTATCGCTAATTCTAATTTTTGTTCAAGAGACAATTCCTTTTCACTATCGACATTAGTGTCATCAAAATCTTCGATAACTGAACCGAATTCTTCTGAATGTGGATAGGTTTGTGGGTAAAAAATTGTAAGAAAATTTACTATAAACTTAATCAGATTTGAATTGATTCTTTTCTTTTCTTCTTTTTCATTTTCATTTTTAAAATCCTTATAATTATGTAAATACCATAAGACATTTTCTATTTCGGTATGCCTTTCTTCTGTGCGATTTTTCAATGTAATATATAATTCTTCAGATAGTGATGTGTGCTGTTCTTTCAAGATTTCAACATGAAATTTATTGTTGCATTAGCTGTTAATATATTAAAATCTATCCGACATAATGCCTCTATAGTCAGTTTTATTGGAAGTAGAGCTGATATAGTTCTAGATATTAAGTCGAATTCACTGTCTGAAAAATTAATTTACAGGTTTAAGTCGATTATTGCTTTTTGGAATGGATTTCTAAATTTCAAAAACCGTTCCATCATTAGGAGTAAACTGTTCCAACGTGTTTTAGAATCTATTATTAACATATATTCTGTTTTATTTTCAGTTAGTATATATTTTTATAATAAGGTATTTTTTGTAGGGGAAAGTTTAAATATCTTAACAATTTTTCGAACTTTATAAATTATAGGAAGCAATTCTTGATGGGTTAATATTTCATCCTCATTAGCAATATCAACTTCCACAATTACATTGTCATTATCTTCATTGTCAATATCACTCTCACTCTTATTGTCTTCAATGTCGGAATCCGAAGTTTCTATATCCACAATATTTGGATTTTTCTGTTCTTTATTTTTTTGGTATAATACATTTATTACTCCTAATTGAATTCCATGAGCATAGCACAATTGCTGATTTGCACCAATCAACTTTCCAAATTTTTTCATAACTGTTGCTCCATTAGTCGTTATGGGTACAATATCTTCTTTCAGGGATAATCCATGTTTCGCTAATTTAGATTTAGGCAATTAATTAAGCCATTAATTATCTAATTAATTTCGCCAGTTAGAGAGACATAAAAACAAAAACGTATACTATTTTGTTAGTTTATAGTGGAGACAATTTTAAAAATTTCTAGGAAATACCGAAAAACCGGTATTTAAACTTGTGAATACCGGTATTACGAAATTGTAAAATGGCTCAAAATACCGGTATTCGGTATCCCGGTATACCGGTATTGCAATCCCTAGTTGCAACGTATCAAATTTTTCTACACATTAAAAAAAATCTGGAAAGTGATATCTTATTTCTGAGAAACGTTTCCGGATAGGATCATAAATAATTCGAATATTTCGCTTCAAAACGTTACAATTTGAAAATAATTGCGGCTACTAATAAATGAAATAATTTGAATCGATAGAGGCTGGATTCTAGCGTCCGAGGACACTTTTCCAGTTTTTTGATTGGCAGACGATTTTCAGCTCAGTTTTGCTTCAAAATGAATTCTGACTGTGATAGTTTAAATTCATTTTTTGAACTTCGTAGGCAGTCTTTCGAACGGAATATTATTTGCACTTTTCCGTTGTGTATTTAAAAATGATTTTTTATAATTCGTTATTATTTCTTTAAAAAGCTGAAAAAATTGCAACAGCGAGATAATCTTCGGCGCGATGCTTCAAGTGTTGATTTGAATCGTTTCTATACGATTGCACGATTACAGCACACATCCTTTCGTTCGCATTTGTCAAATGGACGTTGTTTGCGAGCATTGTGGCGCATTAAAGTTTGCTGGAGAAACGCCTGGATTGTGCTGCCTTAACGGTAAAGTGAAATTGCCATTATTGACTTCGCCACCTGAGCCATTGCGTTCAGTGCTTTTCGGCGAAACACCAGAATCGCGACATTTTCTAGTGAACACTCAAAAATACAATGGCTGTTTTAAAACGACTTCATTTGGGGCAAACAAGAATCAGGATTTAATCCGACATTCGGGGCAAACAAGAACCAGGATTTAATCCGACATTCAAAGTAATTTATGTTGAAGAGAGTCAATGTTCATTTTCTTTAAAAGATAAGTTTTGTTTAATAGAAGATTTGGATTTTTTGGATTTTATTGGCACAAGAGCCATGGTATTGATTAAGTGTTTAATAGAAGAACAACTGCTCAAATGTAGTTTTAATCATAGGCGAAAAGATTTAGGTCAATGAATTTGTGCCTAAAGAAATAAGGCATGCAGACAAGCAAAAACAAAAAGAGATTATAAATAAGTAATATTGATTTCGCTTTCGACAGATTCAAGGCCAGATTCACCATCAAATGTGATCATTGCTACCTCTTGAAGATGCACAGCAGAAATTCTTGCAAATACACATCATTGGTAATATAGAGAAACAAGAGATCAACCCAGCAATGAAAAGAGCAATTCTCCATGATCTACAGCAACTAATTCATGAGCATAATAAGCTAGCTTACATAGAAATTACATATCAAATGAAAAGAGCAATTCTCCATGATCTACAGCAATTACTTCATGAGCATAATGCATTAGTAAGGATGTTCAGAACGGCATTGGAACGCATGCTAAACAATGACTACAAAGTCGTGATCAGAGCAGATAAAAGACAAGCTGGAACACGCGAACGAACATTTAACGTTCCAACAATAGACGTAGTTGCAATCCTGATTGTTGGTGAAAACGTGGAAAGACGTGATATTGTGTTTAAACGTTGTGATACTAGGCAACTGCAAAAAAATATATGAAACGCACCGTTCATATGACACATTGCAATACCCACTGATGTTTTGGCAAGGAAATGATGGATATCACTTGAATATAAAGATGATAAATCCATTGAATGATGAGTATCAATAAGTGTTGCGCAAATTTTAATTGAAAAAGCAATTAAAGATTAACAATCAATTAATTATTAATAATGCTCATGACAACTAACAATTGATTAACTGTAATTTTGAAAAGTTACAATTAGTATTTTTAAAATTGTTAATGTAGTAGCAGGAAGTAACAATTAATTAATTGTCAACCGCGATTTGAAACAGTTAATTAATTTATTTTCATTAATCAAATAACTAGGTGGTTGAAAAATTAAGTGACTGGAAAGACCAACACTGGAATCAATATCATTCAATACAGTCATGACTTCTAAGATACTAATTTTACTGTTTTTATTTCAGGAGAGGACACTACAAAGAAGGTTAGCTCGATGAACTATTATGCATATCGTTTATGATTCATCAAAATGCTGACAATTATTTGCTGCGATTTCGGCGATTGTTTCAGCAATATTGTGTCCATATGTACGTCAAAAACGAAACGGATAGACTAAAATCTGAATTTTTAAACTCTTTGGATATGCCTGGCTTACCACCGCACAATTTACAGCTGAAGGTTGGCTCGGTGGCTATGATGCTTCGAAACCTAAACCAACCAAAACTATACAATGGAACGGGTTTAGTGGGGGAAAAAAACTGATGATCAATGCGATTCACACGACTATACTCAAAGGAAAATTCAAAGATGAGGAATTTCTCATTCCGAGGATTCCCATGATCCCAAGCGATATGCCCTTTGAATTTAAAAGAATTCAATTTCCAATTCGTGTTACATTTGCAATGACGATTAACAAATCACAAGGCCAATCGTTGAGTGTTTGTGGTCTGAATCTAGAAAACCCATGTTTTGCTCATGGTCAATTATATGTGGCATATTCACGTGTTGGTAAATCATCCGCTTTATTTGTTCTTACGCCTGATAACAATACAAAAAAATATTGTATATCAGAAAGTGCTTGACTCAAGAGAATAAACACGAATGTATATATAGATTGAATAAAGAAAATGCCTTTCTGACAAGCCATTGTAATACTTATTTTTGTAGTTTTATTGATTTTTTTTTCCTTCTATTATTATAAAAAGTCAAATACGATTAAAATCGGAACCGCCGTTCTTGAGTTATAAATGGTGTAACTAAACTGTTCACGGATTGTTAGGCGGTACGAAGTTCGCCAGATCAGCCAGTAAAATAAACACAGTTTAAAAACTTTTATTAGTCTATATAAAAGTATAATTATTTGCTTTTTAAACTATTTTTAAGATTTAATCTTTGATTTATAATTTATTATAATAAATGCTAAAGAAACTTGAAATAAATTTTCTTTTAAAAGCTGTAACTAGTTGGCACCATTCGTGTCGATAGAAATTTGTTTAAAATAGTGAATTCAAATAGAAATTACTTTCTGAAAATATTGGATTATACTGTTAACGAGATATGCCCAGAAACTAGATTTTACTTGTCTGGGTGGAAAAGGAAATAATGGGAAAAATCGCTTGCAAAGCATCATCTTGCCAAACAGTTCCTTAAAAAGCGATACCTGTTATATCAATTTTGCAAATGGTGAAAAGGTTTTTCTCCTTCTAAAATGAAACTTCAGAGAAGAAGAAAATGCGAAATTTTAAGCAGTATATAATGAATATTTCTGTTTGTTTTTTTTTTTTTTTTTTTTTTTCAATAGCTATGAACACAAGAAAAAAGATTTTTTTAATTAGAATCGAAAATATGTTGATATTAGAAATATTCGTTACACATTCCAAAAAAAAAATCCAGTTTTTTTACTGCTTTTACTTCTAAAAAAAATCTAGAAAACTGAGTTCGCTCAATAGTTGTTGCTTTTCCCCCTTTTTTTTTTTGTAAAATTGGGGGTTTTCTTTTTGGAGATAATATTTAGATACGAATCACACACTGATTACACATGAATATTTTTCAATCTTATCTACATATAAACTGGTCATTTAAACAAATCCTAAATGCACTTAGTTCAAAATGTTATTCGAAACAATCTGCTGTATTACAGTATTCATTTTACAGTTTATCTATCATTACTTATATTTTTGAGCTTACACTCAATTTTACCGTGGTGAAATTGGGTCCGAGGTTGGTTGTTTGGTTGTTTGGATTTTTTTGGCGCAAGAGCCATTTTTGGCCAAGCTGCGCCAAGCACATGGTATGAAATGCTACTAGATTAAAAAGAACCAAACATCATAAAGTCTAATATAAAGTAAAATACGCAAATTCGGATGATATAAAACACATTCAAAGAGTAAAAATTCCAAATGAAAGTTTGAGAATAGATTGAAATTGGGTCCGAGATGGCACTATATGATATTGTCAGCATGAGAGCAGATAGAAAAAAGTCTCTAATAATTAGTTATAAAAAATGTTTTGTGTACAATCACATTTTTTAGGAAAGTCACCTATATAGATAAACTTAAATAGTAAAAATATTAAATATAACACAAGTAAAAAAATAAAACAAAAAACACAACTTGAATACACGCGTCATCCGTGTTATTCTGCTCCCTATACTGCACTGCCCACATTTCGAAGCTGAAATTGAATATACTTGTATCAGTAATTAGTTATAAAAAATGTGTGTGTGTACGTGCGTGTGTAAAATGTTTCAGGAAAGACATCTTTATTGATGAACTTAAAAAGCATAACCTTATCTAAAATAAAATTTAATCCAAATCGTTAGAGACGTTTCCGAGATACGCGAAATAAATAAATAAGAATTGCTCGTTTTAAGACATAACTTGGTATTTTACAGTCTAGACATGGTAAATTAAGAATTCCCCATTTCAATAAGAGGCCCAGCTTTATTTTTCTGCACATTTTTAATATGCCAATAATATATTTTAACATGTGACTATGCATGTGATTTTAGTCACTTATTAGACTGCCTGATATCTCCGTTTTGACACAATATTATTTAAACAGGTGGTTGGTTTTATAAACGTACAAATAAGCAAATGAATGCAATAAACATATATGAATCTGATCTATAATACTTGATAAAATGTTATAATCCTATTATTTTATATCCATAGATTTTTTTTTTACTAAATTATTTATTTCAACAAGAAAAATAAAAAAAATTAAGCGATTTGCTTGTGCCCCTCCCCTTTCTCTGCCTCTCATTTTCTCCTTTTTTAGACTAGAATGCATGGCTTTTTATGTTTTTACAAATAAAAATATCTGTTTTGAATACCTGCTGCTTTATAATTCAAGAAAATTATTCAAATAATTTAAATTATTTTCCTTGAAATTAAAAAAAAAGTTAAATGCTCCTAATTAATGCTCTATGAATTAACCAATATCTCAAAGACACACGACACATAATAAGAATTCTGCAATAAAAATAAAATAGCAAGCTTTTACCAATATATATTTTTTACAATGCAAAAAATACGTTGATAGTATTTTTAATGTTTCATACAGGACATTCATACTTTCATACGGAGGCATTTTGATATTTTCCCACGCTTCCAGTTTAAATCTACTTCTAATACCGCTGTCTTTTCTACAAATGTTACGCATTTTAAAATGGATTTCCAAACACTCACTGTTGCCCTTTGGAATAATCAAGTGAAGCTTATAAATGGAAATAACATGTTGCCAAATGGCTACGCTATGCACTGTCAGTTTAAGTAGTTAATTCGTCATTTTTCTTGTTAAAATACCAAATTTGAAAAAAAAAATAAAAATGTATGATAAAACAAAATTAAATTCAATTTTTCCATCCATGCGTCCAACATCATTCCAAACAACAGCCACATTACAAATATGAGACAAGAAAATGAATAATCGATTTCAAAAATGTTAGCATCAGAACAAATGCACAAAGATATAAATCCTGTTCCAAATTCTGTTACTGTTTAACAGAAAGATAACAACTACATCCAGTTCATATAATTCCTTTTTTTAAAAAATGACACCTTTAATGATTCTTACTCTGTATTATTTCTTTATATGGCAGTAGTATAAAGGACACACTTTTGTTTTTAAATTTCGAACATAACTGATGGTATAACATTCTTTCAGTAATATTTTAGACGAAACATTAAAAAGGACAGCAAGAGAAATACTCGAGTTTATTCATTTCTTTTAACTTCCCGAGAGTAAAACAAGGCGTTTCGACTTTCGTTTGTAATTATGTTGAAAAAATTTTAGCTAGAAATGTAATCGAATTTTCCGCTGGCTTACTTGCAATGAAAGACATGTTCATTCAATGGAAAAAAAAGAAATTTCAAACTCGAAAGCACAAAAAAAAATGACAAATGGACAATTAATGAGGAAAGTTGTTTCTGAAATACCATTTCATAAAAGAGAAATTCTTTTACAGAACTTTGAGGGAAATCAATTTCGAAAGCTTCAGTACCAGAGCGTGGGCGTTTGTTTCTCTAATACATTGCTTTAATTGGATTATCAAAAATTGAAGAAAGTTTTGAGTGGAATTAAAAAATTCGTACGTTTTCCTCCCGTATAATAATTTTTCTATTCGATTATCAAAAACTATAGAAACTTCAGATCGAAACCACGACAGACGTTTTTTTTTAAATTAGAATTACAGTACACTCCCAAGTATCCGGTTCGCGATTATCCGGCTTCCGTAATATCCGGCCTATTTTTCTTTCGTTGTAAATTAGCCCTTATTCGGGCAAAAGATGCATGATTTGTTTAGAAGACATAGAAAAATTCTGCTTTATAAAGAATCACGCTTGTCTATCTCGAATAACTTTCTTTTCTTGAGTTTTGAAGGTTTTGGCTGTTGACCAGTAATTCTAGCGTGAAATATTTTCAAAAAATGAAGTTTTAGATGCAAAATTTATGGAAAGTTCTCTTTAAGTTGTAACAAAGAAAATGAAGAAATATTCAATTTCACCTTAAGAATCTTCCATATTAAAATAAGTTTCTATTTCCTCAATTAACACAAAATGGCCAGTATTATTATGATAATCTCACCATCCTGTCCAGCATTCTTAATACCGAGACGTCATAAAGATATGTAATATCTTGTATTAAAAGTGTTAATTCCTTTAAGCGGGGAGACTTAACAGCATAGATTTGTATAACGAGCATTTGGCGTCCTTAAAAAGGAAGGGGATGGGGTGGGGTACTTCAAATTTATTTTCGTTTATTTTACTTCAAAAATAAACGAAAGCCACTCATCATGGTGATAGAAATAATTGAAGATAAGATTATGGAAGTCTGTCCTAAGCGTATTGGGGAAGAAGTTCAATAAATTCTATAACGGACAATGAGCGTAAGGAAACACGAAAAACATAACAAAATACTGCTGAAGCGTTTACAAAATTAGCATTTGCAGAAATAAACAACAAACTACAAATTCTTATTAAACAACAGTGATAGCGCAATAGGGCTTAGAGTGAAGCTAGAAAGCTCATACCATGACCAACATTCCAAAGAGAGAATTATATTTATTGTTGAGCGGTTTATTTCCTATACTTAATAAGATATAAAGCCTAAATGAAGGAATACAAACATATCAGAGATGTATTGTATAAAGGAAAGAGAGAGATGTATTGTATAAAGGAAAACATAAAATCGAGGAATTAAGTATTTACATATTTACATATACTATTAATCGCATTATCTCTAGTATTGCCATAATTGACTCTTGTATTGCCATAAATCTTGTATTTTCCATAACCATAATTTTTCTCTGTGCGGTCGGGGGGGGGGGGGCATTGGTACAACATTCATTGAACATGGCAAAAACAACATTAATCTTTCTTCTTTAATGCAAGACAACCTGCGCAATGGAACAATAATATGGATTTCTAGCACAATCTATTATAATCTAATATAACATCAAGTAGTGTATATAGTTTAGAAAAAAATGACACAAAATGATGTAATCGAAATGACAATTCTCTTTGCTACATGAAAAAATAACAGTGTTAAATATATACTTAAGCTCTCTCCAAGATTATTGTGACATGGGAATTCGAGAATCAATCTTTCTACTTGCGGCTACATAGCTAGTCACGTGAATATGATGAAAAGTTTAAGCGATTTTTAAATTGCGCATCCAATGATATTAATTTTTAGGTAACCAATTAGGCAAAAATTAACGAAGTAATTTTTAAGTAATTTAACACAATACTTTGTCATTGAGATGAGTAAATCACCATAATACTGGTTATGTTCACATTCAAATGCTTTCAGATTTATTATTCTTGACCAATAAATTTATGAAACAGACAAAGTGATATAAAACTTTAGCAAAATGAAACTCTTCCAGGGTATTAATATTGCCGCATTGAAGAAAGACAGTTGAATATCCATGGCCGAATGGTCATGGCACTGGTCTCATGATCAAGAGACCTGGGCTCGAATCCCGCTAGAGATAATGCGATTAATAGTATATGTAAATATGTAAATACTTAATTCCTCGATTTTATGTTTTCCCTTATTTCATGTTCCAGAAGATACTGGGCATTTCTTTAGTTTACCAGACAAGTGTTCTGGACATTTCTTACTGTCTCCAGAAGAGTATTCTGGAACTTTCTCTGATTGTATAAAAGCAGAAGATTTGTCAGTTACTGTATTCTCAGTTCAGAGTTCAGTTAATAAATTGGTTTAGCTCTACCTCTTGTGTGTGCCATTGGGTTCTATACTATAGTTCTACGTGACAATATAATACAATGATTTTAATAAAAATTGCTTTAAAAACACTTTTATTAGAGCACAAAAAAGTAGCATTTTTATATTTTTCTAGTCATTATTATTATTATTAAAAATATAATGAAACCTTAAAATTATTTATTTCGAAAATTCATAACCAAGTATCGGCATCAGTGTAGAATTAAAATTTAGTTAAATTAATCAATTGCTTATTCAGAACACAATAAAACGAATGTGGCAGTTTCCAACCTATAGGCAAAAGGCAGTGCATAAATGGGTCCGGAAACAGTGTCTCCATTTTTGTTTTAGGTGTTGTTTTCTGAAATTCGAAAATAAAAATCAATGGATTAGAAATCCTTTTGAAAAGGACAACATAAAAAAAAAAGAAGTATCATCGAATGAAGAAAATCCGTTAATGGAACAATTATGTGACCTGACTATAAAATGGGTTTTTTAGAACAACATCATAGGTTCGTTCTGGATAAATATTCGAAAACGGTATTCAACATTATGAGATTCATGGTCATTCGTCTACGCGGATGGACTTTCCAAAGTTTATTTTTATTTAAACATAAAGGCAAAACGCACACACACACACACACACACTTGAATGTAGAAAGAGACTTCAGGTTGAAACTATAAAGTTTTAGTTCAGGTATTGAATGTCTAGCTTGAGACAAAAAATTCGAAATTCCCTTCTTTATTATTGTTGTCGTTTTTTGTTTTAATCATAAACGCGTCGTTTTGAGTTTACCTATAGCCTTACATGGCATCGGCTTACAATGTTTATGAAATATTACCTTTTGACGGGAATTTCATTTTTAATAAACCCATCGTTTCATCCTTGGAGAATCATTTGGCGGGAGTGGTCTCCCCAAAACTTTCTCGTATACTCTCCAATAAGCTTATCATACCATAGAAGCCTTACATGGCGTCGCCTTACAATGGTTATGAAATATTACCTTTTCACGAGAATTTTATATATACAAAACCAATCGTTTCATCTTTGGAGAATCATTTGGCGGGAGTGGTCTCCCCATAACTTTCTCGTATACTCTCCAATAAGCTTATCATACCATAGAAGCCTTACAAGGCATCGGCTTACAATGGTTATGAAATATTACCTTTTGACGGGAATTTCATTTTTAATAATCCAATCGTTTCATTCTTGGAGAATCAGTTGGCAGGAGTGGTCTCTCCAAAACTTTCTCGTATACTCTCCAATAAGCTTATCATACCATAGAAGCCTTACATGGCATCGCCTTACAATGGTTATGAAATATTACCTTTTCACAAGAATTTTATATATAGAAAACCAATCGTTTCATCTTTGGAAAATCATTTGGCGGGAGTGGTCTCCCCAAAACTTTCTCGTATACTATCCAATAAGCTTATCATACCATAGAAGCCTTACATGGCATCGGCTTACAATGGTTATGAAATATTACCTTTTCACGAGAATTTTATATATAGAAAACCAATCGTTTCATCTTTGGAAAATCATTTGGCGGGAGTGGTCTCCCCACAACTTTCTCGTATACTCTCCAATAAGCTTATCATACCATAGAAGCCTTACATGGCATCGGCTTACAATGGTTATGAAATATTACCTTTTGACGGGAATTTCATTTTTAATAATCCAATCGTTTCATTCTTGGAGAATCAGTTGGCAGGAGTGGTCTCTCCAAAACTTTCTCGTATACTCTCCAATAAGCTTATCATACCATAGAAGCCTTACATGGCATCGCCTTACAATGGTTATGAAATATTACCTTTTCACAAGAATTTTATATATAGAAAACCTATCGTTTCATCTTTGGAAAATCATTTGGCGGGAGTGGTCTCCCCACAACTTTCTCGTATACTCTCCAATAAGCGTATCATACCATAGAAGCCTTACATGGCGTCGCCTTACAATGGTTATGAAATATTACCTTTTCACGAGAATTTTATATATAGAAAACCAATCGTTTCATCTTTGGAAAATCATTTGGCGGGAGTAGTCTCCCCACAACTTTCTCGTATACTCTCCAATAAGCTTATCATACCATAGAAGCCTTACATGGCGTCGCCTTACAATGGTTATGAAATATTACCTTTTCACAAGAATTTTATATATAGAAAACCAATCGTTTCATCTTTGGAAAATCATTTGGCGGGAGTGGTCTCCCCACAACTTTCTCGTATACTCTCCAATAAGCTTATCATACCATAGAAGCCTTACATGGCATCGCCTTACAATGGTCATGAAATATTACCTTTTCACGAGAATTTTATATATACAAAACCAATCGTTTCATTCTTGGAGAATTATTTTCTAATTAATCCTTAGCATGCGTTAATAGCATCCAAAAATCGAATTTGTGCTTTAAGCATATTTTTTTAACCGACTTAAACACAATTTTGGCTCAGAACTGCATTTGTAATCCAAAATCCTATACCAAATTTGTTACATTTAAGTCATTGCATTTCTGATCTATTGCGTTTACTTGTTTCTGAAAGTACAGACCTACAGACAGTCAACCGGTGGCTGGATTTGGCTCAAAATTTGAAATGTGTCTTCAGTATTAATGTTGACTCGGTGCATCGAATTTTATCTTTCTACAAAGAATCCTTCGTTTGCAAATATAGCGATAATTTATATTCAAACAGATGGACAGACGGACTCCGTCTGAACAAATGTTACTCAAAATTTGATAGAAATCTACAGAGTTGGTGTAAAGACCGTATATCTAGCTCAAACAGTTATTCAATTATTTTTGACACAAACAGACGGACGGACATTTTCTAAAGTTTCGAATTCAAAAAGTTCTAAACCTCTAAGATTCACCAAAATTGCAAATTCGAATTTTTTGACTATTACTATATTTTCTTTATACTGTGTTTACGAGAAAATAAAAGGGATAGAAACTTCTTAGTCAGAGAACCTTAAATAGCTTATAATTAAGAGTAATTAGAGAAAATTAAGAGAATTAGATAAAAAAAAATGCTAGCTTTCGAGAAAAAAAAATTAAGACTTGTTCTCTAAACTATCCTTATTTGTTCCCAACAGTTAAATATCATTAAAAAAGCATTAAAATTCAGATTTGTGACTTGTAGCACTGGCAGTTATAATTACTTTACGGGCAAACATTTCTTTAAATATTTAAAAATTATCCTGGACAATATCAAAGATTAAGATAACTTTATAATTAATAATAACAAAGAAGTTTTGGATTTTCTTAAAGATAATAACATTAATAAACTTAATACTTACGATTTCGAATATTTATACATCAATCTGCCTCATGAAAAATTAATAAATGTCTGTACTTTTATATATGACAAATATTTGAATGAAGGTGTTATTAATAAAAATAAATGGCTAGAATTACGTAATTTTAATATTACAGAAAATTACTTTTTAATGGAATTAATTTTTATAAACAAGTAAAGGGCATTCCAATGGGAACAGCTTTCTCAAGTGCTTGGGCCAATATCTTCTTACATTATTATGAGAAAAAACTAATTTAATATGATTTAATAAACGGTTGGAGGAATATTGATGACTTACTTTTGATACACTTAGATGATACCAATATTTTGACTAATTACTATCCAAAATATTTAATTCTAACAGAAACAAATCAAAATCAACTTGAAGCTACCGTTCTGGACTTAAAAATCGAAATTGCTAATGATAAAACAATAGTTGATATCTACAATAAAAGGGATGAATTCAACTTTAAAATAACGAAACTTTGTAATTACCATTCTAAATCTAAACTCTAAAATTTTCAAAAATTTAATTTTTTCAATATTCAACAGGATAAAAAGAGTTTGTAATAACAAAATTTCCTATATAAAAGCAACAAATAATCTCCTTAAAAATTTAATAATGAATTTCCCAGAAACTACTGCAATATTGATATTTTAAAGGAAAATATCAATATAAAGGATATATAAAGGAAAAAAAAAGAGAGATGCTTTGGTATAAACCCTTTGTCTAAAATAAAAATAGACTTTCCGTTGCATATTAACTAACTCAATAGATGGCGCTAAGATCCTGCGATTATTTATTACCTTGAACGGCGTAAGCAGAAACAGTATAGTATAGTATAGTATAGTATAAGACGCGGGAATAAAGATTGAAGATGGGACACTTTTTGTAATAAATTTTACCTGCTACTGGTAGGTTCTTTCCTCTTTGTTTTAATAATTGCTTATGAGAGCTATTATATAGTCTATTTTATGTTATTGTATTTTTTGCTTAATTAGTGGTCGTATTCTTTTATAATTTTTTGTTCTGTTTCATTTCTGTAAAAAGTGGTGCATCTCTTAGGCCTTAATTTCAGGGGATTTTCGGGTCATGAGGGGTCAATACTGTTGGACTAAGGTCTGATTCCTCACAGAAAAAAAATCCCTTATTTTGAATCCCTGACTTAGGGTGACCCTTGAGAAAGTCTTCAGAGGGAATTCTTATTTTATTTGGTTTAATTTTGATTCTATATTTTTTTCCTTTTCACTTAGTTTTTATTACTAACTAGTTATAAATTAGAGCATATTTAAATCATTTAATTCCTTTACATTAGGCACATTCAGCTTATTCTGAATGTACATCCTACAATTTTCTGAAACCTCCAAAAATTTCGATATATAAATTTTTTTTAAAAATTTAAATTTCAATTAGTTATGATAATTTCAATGAAATTGTAGATAATATGAACCCCATCAATAAATAGAAAATGCTTAGTAATATATATTCCTAAAACAACTTTAAAATAAGATAGACCAGTAAAATATGATCAATACGTACGATTCTTCGAACAGAAAATAATTCAGACATATAATGGAATGGATAAAAGTTCTTTAAATAAAAGAACGAAACCCATTTTTCGTCTCTTTGAGAAAGATGTGTCGTAGACGTCTGCTTTTGTTTTAAGTTTTCATTCTTGAAACCCATGAAATATTTTCCGACTCCAATCTATATAAAACAAAAGTCCGAATTTTTTTCGTGACAAAATGATTACACTGTCGCCTCATCTTGTCTTATTTTTGAACCTTCCTCTTTTCATACGCCCACGCTCAAAATTCAGAAATTAAAATTTCTTCCGACTCAGATTCTCAATAACAAAGCAGATTAATTATTATTTTCGTTAAAATTAAATGAATAACTATTTTTATGAAACCACAATTAATGAGCAGAAGATAATAATTAATCAAAAGAAGTTTAAAAAAATTAAAACTGTTAATGTCGATAATTTTATTTTCTATTTAAATATTTTCAAAAATTATTTTTAAGAGTAAGAAAATAAAATATTTTTAATCTATGAATAATGTACAATGTTAATTGAATTTTGTATTATGTGTAATTTAAAAAACGAAATCGTAAATTAGTATCATATAATATGATGTACTGAATTTGATTAATGAAGATCTTTGCTTTATTTTTCTGTAGAATATAAATGATCAGATTATCGTTATTACAAAATAAGTTTTTAACTTTTACAGACTATAAATGATGAAAAATAAGTTATGAACAAAAATAATTTACAAATAACCTTTCTCTTATTAAATTTCAAAATGGCGCAAGTTATAGTCTCAAAAGTGATGTCTATACAGTTAAGTAATCATGCTCCAAAGAAGGAGATGATATTGATAAGATTCGCAATCTTTCGTCTAGGACGGTTTCTTAAGAATATGTTTATATTAAGACATCGCTTAAGGACTAATATTTCCTCAAATTAATTTGTAATACTGTAGAATGTTCTTTCAATAACACAAGGACAATCACGGACATAACTATAATTTCTGAGAAGTTCCGGACATTGAGAATGACATCTAAGTTGTATATATTTTCCAAGTCACATCAAATATTTCATACTAATATCAAATATAATGTATTCAACACCTTTTCTATTCTATCAATTCTCAAAGTCTTGATTCTCGTATGCCACGATGATCTAGTTGAAGAATTTCCACAGCAAGATGGGATAATTATGTGTCAAAGGCTAGATTATAAGATGGGAATGTGACTATATCTAATATTTCAGTTACCCAAATTGTAGTTGAAAATTATTATTATGTTTTGAGAAAAATAAAGAGATGGGTCGATACCTTTCAGTCTAATTTAATACCCACAAATTAACATTAGGTACAGAAACCCGGAAACGACACATTCTACATAGCACTATTTATTTGTGCAACATCATGTGCATTGTACATTGAACTCGTGTCAGGTCTTACCACTAGGGATTGCAATACCGGACCAAAATTTCAATACCGGTATTCGGTATTTTTTAAATCTTAATGCCGGGATACCGGTTTTAATACCGGTATTAGAAATTTTAGAAAAAGAAAGAAAACACAGGTGTTTCTTTGTTTTATTTGCCAGTTTTGTTAAAGAGTGTAAATATCACAAAAAATAATTTGTAACTTATAGATTATAACAGTATATAATCACAAAAAAATGAAGAAACATCTTATTTATTTAAATCACAAAAAATGTAAATATCACTATTCAGTCCGTGGTACTATTACAAATTTTTGAAATGTGATCTTAAAAAACATAATGCATCAATTGTACTGTCATTAAGCCTGAAAAGTAAGTTTGTGTAAAAATTAACAGCTGTCGAGAACGCTCTTTCGGTATCTACGCTAGTAGGTGATACTGTTAGCAATGCGTGATATACTTTTTCCAAGTATTTACCTCTAAATCCCTCATCCTCAAATAAATCGATTTCTCGTCGGATGGTTTTATTTATAGCTGATTTCTGTATTGTATTTTGGTTCGTTGAATTTTTTTTTTTATTTATCGCTAATTATTATTTTTGTTCAAGAGACAATTCCTTTTTACTATCGACAGTAGTGACATCATAATCTTAGATAATTGAACCGAATTCTTCTCAATGTGGATAGGTTTGTAGGTAAAAAGTTTTAAGAAAAATAACTCTAAATTTAATCAGATTTGAATTGGTTATTTTCTTTTCTTCTTTTTCATTTTAATTTTTAAAATCATTATAATTATGTAAATACCATAAGGCATTTTCTATTTCGGCATGTCTTTCTTCTGTGCGATTTTTCAATGTAATATATAATTCTTCAGATAGTGATGTGTGCTGTTCTTTCAGTGACTGCAACATGAAATTTATTGTTGTATTAGCTGTTAATAAATTAGAATCTCTCCGACATAATGCCTCAATAGTCAGTTTTATTGGAAGTACAGCAGATATAGTTCTGGATATTAAGTCGAATTCACAATCTGAAAAATTAATTTACAGGTTTAAGTCGATTATTGCTTTTTGAATTGGATTTCTCAGTTTCAAAAATCGTTCCATCATTAGGAGTAAACTGTTCCAACGTGTTTTAGAATCTAATATTAACTTATATTCTGTTTTATTTTCAGTTATTATATATTTTAGTAATATATCCTTTTTATAAGGGAACTTTTAAATATCTTAACAATTTTTCGAACTTTATAAATTATAGGAAGCAATTCTTGATAGGTTAATATTTCATCCTCATTAGCAATATCTCTATCACCAATTACATTATCATTATCTTCATTGTCAATATCACTCTCACTCTCACTCTCACTCTTTTCAAAGTTGGAATCCGAAGTTTCTCTATCCACAGTTTTTGGAATACGTCTGTTCTTTATTTTTTTGGTATAATACATCTATCACTCCTAATTGAATTCCATGTGTATAGCACAACTGCTGATTTGCACCAATCAACTTTCCAACTTTTTTCATAATTGTTGCTCCATCAGTCGTTATGGATACAATATTTTCTTTCAGGGATAATTCATGTTTCGCTAACTGAGATATAAGCAATTAATTAGCTGATTAATTTCGCCAGTTAAGGAGACAAAAAAAGCGTATACTGTTTTGCTATGTTCGCGATACCTGAACATATAGTGGAAACAATTTAAAAAATTTCTAGTAAATACCGAAAAACCGGTATTTAAACTTGTGAATACCGGTATTACAAAATTGTACAAATGGCTCAAAATACCGGTATTCGGTATACCGGTATTGCAATCCCTACTTACCACTAACAAATTTGTCTTGGCACTACAATAATTTGTTGGCCGCAGAGGACTCCACACACAATCTACACTTCTACAACCTTTCAAGCAGTAAATAAGAATCTGATCATGTTATAGCAAGCTCTGCCATCATCTAAAATTCAACAATATTATGTGCAAAATGGTATAACTTGGGAACTTTTCATCCCACGAGTGACTTGTTGGGGAGGCTGGTGGGAACGTCTGATATTAATTAACAACGTCTGCGAAAGGTACTCAGATATACACTTTTAGATGAGGAAAGTCTGACCCCTGTCCTCATTGGATTAGAAACCACTCTGAACAGCCGTCCATTAGTCTACGAAGAGGGAAAAGACGACAGCGAACAGCTCCATAATCTTAGTTTTAGTCCTGTCAAGAAATTAACTGCTGCTAACAACCATTCCATCTATCCCGGATAATGACACAAGATTTAAGAGAATCTACAAGCAGCAGCAGGAATTACTTGAATGTTTTTTGGAAAAAATGGTCAAAAGAATATTTACTTCAACTGCGATCTTTTCATCAAGTTCGGAACCAGTACAGTCCCGTTACTGTCCGAGTTGGCGATATCGTGCTCCTGAAAGAAGACGTCCGACTACGGCACATGTGGAAGAAGGCCAAAGTGATAGATCTATATCAGGGACGCGACGGACATTTAGAATCTTGCTCACTGAGAGTTATTTGGCGAAATGTAACCAGCTCTGATGTTGGTCATCCCCCTCGATGTTGACCAGGATGGGGAGGATGTTGGGAACGAGAACTACATCTAAAAATTTAATTGCTCAGTTGGCAGCAGTTGCTAAAAAATCAGTTTTCCCTAAGAAATATAAAGAGATATATTGATACTTTTCAGTCTAATTTAATACCCACGATTTAACATTATATTCAAGGTTTTATTATGATATCCTTATGGAGACCGGTGAATGCAAAACAGCCTGCTTCTATTGCGCTGCGAATATTTTGAAAGTAGACGGCTTCACCATGTTCAGAGGATATCATCTTTAACCAAACAGATTCATGAAATTTTTCGGTGCGAATATTTGGAGAGTAAGGTTCCATGTTCAGGTGGTAACAACGTTAACTAACTAGAGTCGTTATGAAGTCAGTCCTAAAATATGTCGCGTATAATTTTGAAACATTATGCAAATCCAATACGACTAAATTAAACCTTATCCTATTAACCACATGAAAGTCCACACGAATGCTCAGTGACTTTTATGAAATTGATTTTTCATGCACATATTAGCGATTTTTCTCCATTACTCCTAAAACAGAATAAGAATATTCACAATATGCACTCCAAAATTTAATATTATGTTCTCGTTTAGAAGATAGACATAAAAATATTATGGCCAAATTAGTAATTGTAATTTTGACCTTTTACAACTTAGTACGTGAAAAAAGTAATTTTAAATATATCCACTATGCAAGTAGGGCATAGCAGATGGATTATTAGGAGGTAAAGATCCATTGTACAGCGTTATCTTTCATTTTATTCAGGCATAAATTTACTCCAGCAGTAAACATACTTCAATTTTAAGTCAATATTTTCATTATAAAATGTGGCAATTTTTCTATTAGAAATATTTCCATATCAGTATGACAATAAAATGCATGAAAGATAACTCCACAACTAAAAGAGTCGTCTCTAAATCTATTTAATTATTAACCGATGGCAACATAAATAGAATAAAAACAAAATAATAAAAATCAATGTTTATATCTTAACCCCAGAACTATTCATCATATATTTCTCATTAAAAAAGCGTTAAAACAAATATAAAAATAAAAATCTATGCCATCTAATTCCTTATTTTTGTTACAGATGCATCTAAAAATACTTGGTGTATCGAAGGGCAGCGAAGAGGAATCGATAAAACAGCTGAAAAATACTCCCTTGATAATCATTAGTCATCAAACTCATGACTTTGTTATGTCATTATAACTTTATTTCAAGTTCTGAACGAGAAAGAAAAAATGAAAATAAACTAGAAACACTGATAAATTTGGAAGTTATTGAAACATTTTATTCTTCCAGTTATAAGTATTTTGAAAAGTTTCTGTTGTCAAATGAAATTCGTTAGATATAAAAAAAAATGTTATCACATAAGTTTAACCATTCATCAATCAGTTTATCAAAATTATCACTATCAAGTACAGTGTACCTATTTTCTTTCACAGGTACATATAGAAAATACTTCAGTTATTTAACAATAAAACTTCTTAAAAATATTAAATAAGTAAGATTATCTAATTATTAAATTAAGTAGAATTTCTTAAATGAAAAAAATTATAAACATAAAAAGACAACCGACCTTTTATCAATTTTGAAATTTTATTGATTCTTGGTTTTACCGCATAAGACTGATGACTCGTATAAGCAAATGTTATTGAAAATTAAATTCAAATACAAAACCTTGCGTAATTATGTTGATTATTTGTCTTTAAATAAATAATGCAATTACATCTCGAAAATATTTATATCAACTATAACTTTAAAAAATATTAACTTCTTCCTAATAGTTTTTTTTCGCTCTAAACGAATTAATTGCTATAGTTTAATGAAAGCGGATTTTGTGCCATTAAACTCAGCAAAACTAAAAAATTAAACCCAATACATTTTGTTTGCCTTTTTCTATTAGTTTAGAAAAAAAACAGAAAAAAAAAAACATTTCACTGAATTCAAAGATTAGTCGCTTTCTCTTAATAAATATTGTTAAGAATCTGTAATGTTGCTTCCCAGAACAGTTATATCCATCGTAGAAAAAACAGGTTTACGATCAGCTCTATTGGATACTGATCGGATGCCAACTCAGTAACCCTCGGGCTTGGCGACAAAGCAGCCAACCATTTGGAAACAAAATGGGTGATATTAGAATCTTCAAGAATTTTGGCGATAGAAGCAATAGGAGTTGAGATATGGTTGATTGTTCGAGAACCTTTTCTGCCTTGCTCCGAAAATTATGAAATGCCGGCAGCCCAAGCCGAAGATAGTCGAGGAGTAGTATTGAGCCGCATAGCGAGTCAACAGCGAATTAGTTGCATCAATCCAGCGAAGCGCGAGCGTTGAGTGGAGCTCAAGCGACTGGTGGATTGAGCTGTCAACCTAATCTTGGAGTTTATTGTAGAAGCAGCACTGAGTAGTTTGAGGAGCAGCCAATCTTGTAGTAGTGAGTCGGCAGTTAGAAGAGCTAAAGCGAGGAAACAGTAGAGAATTGCATGCGTTTGGAGAGACAGTAGAGAGTAGATTGTAGTACATAGATTCCCTCTTCCTGGTAAGTTCTGTCTGGGCGCTTTGTGTGCTGTGGTTGTTGTTAGTTACCGATTATTATTTATGGGCTGCAGTTTGTTCTATGTATGCTGCTGCGTATTGCTTGTGTATCTCTCGGCTGTTTTGTCGTCTGTAAATTCGTGTTAATAAACGTCGTTATTTGATACTTAGGCCTGCTGACTATTTTATTCCATACATGCACTACAAGGAATCAGTTGACTCTACGGACTTAGGGGAGGAAGACCTATAATATTTATCTGCATATTTTATCGTTGAATTAAAATTTGAAATAAATTTTTGCCCGTTTCTATAATTTTAGGATTCTTTTTTAAAATTCAGAAGCAAAAAGAAAAAAAAAATAACGCAGAGGTAAATTGTGCGAGTAGAATCAAATGGAGGTATACAATTTATTGTGCCAGTATTTTTTCAATTAATTTTTTATATTTTTACAATTTAATCATTTTGTAAAAGCCATTATTCCATTCTGCTGATTAAAATGAAATGTTAAACCAATTTAGCAAACTATAATACATTCGAAAATAAAATTCCAAGCACAAGAAATAATTCTAATTCCTGTAAAATGCTATTTATATCAAGTATTTACCTATTCACTAAATGAACAAATAAAAACTTCAATATAATTATATACACTTTACGAAACGACCAATGAATATTTCTTAGACATTATAATCAGAAAATATCCCTAAGTATATACTAATAAGCCTTTACACTATTATTATCTACTTCAGGGGAAACGAAAATTCCTTTACTCGATAAAGCATCCGTTGTTGGATCGATTCGATAAGTAGATAATTGGTCTCTGAGATAAACAGATAATTGGTAAACAGACTAAAAGATTAGCGCTAACTCCTTTATGTACTGCACTGTGATGGTGTAACGCCAATTGAATCGAATTTCAAAATTAAGAAATAAATATATGGATATACAATTCAGGGATTAATGCTAAATATTAATAATACATAGTGAAACAGAAAGTCATTTACTCCTAAAGTGATGTTTTCTTGATAGAAATCATATTTTGCTACAAAGTGAGGATTAATATTTTATTATATGATTTGATCTTAATAGTCGGTAATAATTTCTGATCTTTCCTTTCAGATAACGATTTAGATGCTTTTAATAGTTAGCGTTCAAATTGTCGAGTATGCTAATATTTATGCAGGGTGTCTCAAAATAGATGAACAAGCGTTTATTTTCTTAAATGCTGTATCTAGATTCATATTAACAATCACAAAAATTTCATTAACACTGAAACGTCCGACGCTGTCGATTGGACACAGGACCTATTTAGTTTGTTCTCCTTTCTGCATTTCTGCAGGGAATTTGAAAATTTTTCGTGACTTTTAATAATTTTCTATAATTATTACACAGAAAAAGTTTTGTGGTTCTAAGTTAATTAGGAGAGATTTTACAAATAAATATACCTAGAAAGTCCGCTGGTGTCGTTTCGACACAGAGGCAATTTATCATTATAAATAGCTGTCGTTCAACAAACGATAGTTCACTAAGTAAAACAAACTTCACAAAATACTATCGTGCATTTGTTTGACCTTGAATGCAGTGTTATTGTGTTCTCAGCGGAAATGAATCAATTATACTACTTTTATAAATTAGCAAACAAAAATGATACCCTCAAGCAGCTTTATAGCCGTAATCAGTATGTAATTTGTAAAGAAAAGTCACTTTCTATAGATCAGATTTCTTCTCAAGAAAATGTCGCTGAGAGAAGTCGCTGCAGTTAATTGGAGAAGTGGAGGGAAAGGCTATACAAGCTGTCATTGCAAAAAGAAATATTTCACTACTAAATGCAATTACAAAAGCAAGGGACTTTTGTGCAATTTAAAGTTCGATAATAGTTTAAATTGTTGTAACGAATAAGATAATATAACGTCAATCACATAATTAAGTATAATACTATAGCTTTGAGTTTAATTACTATAATTTTATTAGCTTTAAGTTTAATTGCTATAGTTTTTTAAGTTTTATTACTATAACTTTCTCCTATTTTGACATGTATCATTCATAATATGTTTTAATAATAAAAGTATAATTTAAAAACGTAACAAATATATTTTTTTCCACATTCACCATCGTGCATGATGATTGTCGACATACACCGGTGATAGTCTGAATGTATAAGAATATAATAAAATATTCAATCTTTCTCCGAGTTATTTGGTATAAGTTGACATTCACCGGTGAGTGTCGATATTTTACAGATTTTGATCTTTCACGCTAACATCTGCATTCTTCAAGTCACACCAAATATATCATCTAATTAAAACATTGATCTATAACAAATATAATACACTCAGCACCTCTTTGATACCAACAGTTTTAATTTTAATTTTATTTTTCATCTTCCACGGATTGTTGAAATTGTGCAAACACAGATGAATGTAAAAGAACGTCACTTATAATATGGGGGCCGCCTAAAAATTTGATTAAAAAAATTTTTGTAACGAATTTCCACAATGTGCTTTTATGTAATTTATTACAGAAAACCAATACCAAATATATATACCAAACCATCACCAATTTATTTACAGAATTCTGTAATTAGAGTTATATGTTTTGGTGCAATATTCAATGAAAAAAAAGCCTATTAATAGTTACATTTGGGGACCAACTTCGTAGATCAGAATTTTGGCTTTCCAAATTGTTTAACTATTAATGTGGAAAACATTTATTTAAATTTTACTTTTTTATTTGAAAAAACACGAATATATGGATTTAACGGATACTACAAATAAAAATGCGAATTAAATAACGTATGTATTACGAAATGAAATCGGAATTGTAAATCTTACTTTAAAGTTACTGACAAAAAAAATTAAATTTTAACTCGCCAAAATCATGCAAAAGATTGGCTTGATGTAATTATGTAATTAGCTAGAATTTGAAATTATAATAGCATAATAAACAAACCATTCTTACTGGTCAATTCTATCGCAAAAAGGTGCAATTAATAAATGAATAAAATTAGTGAAACATACCCATTTATCAGATACTAGAACTGTTGTGGTTTGCATAGAGTGAGCAGCAGTAAGTTTTATAGTGAGGAGTCGTTCAAAACAAACACTGTAAAAAAAGGGGAGAAAAAAATTGATGACATAACCAAAGATATGGAAACATAAAAGCTAAGAATATTTAAATATTGTGTACAATGCTTGCAACAAATTTCATACTTCTTTTATTTTTAAAACGGTCGGTATTTTATAAAATAAGAAAACATTCTAAAGAATGCTGGCATTTCATATACATTGCCAGTAATCACTCCGCATAACGTAACACTCAAAAAATAAAATAAAAACATCTACATGAAAATGAGGTTTATTAAAATTCGAATAAAAAAATCGAAACCGAAAAAATACGAATGAATTCGTTAACTAAAAAAACTATCATCTTGAAAGAGCTTTTCTTTCTAATAAAAAAGAAATGTAAAGAAAATTCGAGCATCTAGGCCCGAACAGATATTGCAGAATTATGATGGTTTAGTCATGATTCATCTATTATTCAAATCGAATTTTATTTAGACAGGGACAAAATACATAAGAGCAATTTTCTTGACTTAAATTTTTAGAGTATATCGAAAACTGGCTTCACAGTTTGCACTAAAATATAATACTGGATAAAGGGAGAAGGGATGGAAGTTTTAACACCAGTTTTTCGCATTTAATTAAAAGAATGTTAATTTGTGAGAAAAATATCAAGTTAAACAGTGTAAGTATTAAAGAAACCTATAGAAGGAGGTGTCGAAAGTTATCCCTATCAACACAAGATAATGTCCGATATTTCCATATTATTCGATATTCTAAATATCAGGCAATATCGTGAAACTATCATAAAAATGTTGTTGGGTATTTTGTACTAATAGGGATAATAGCTTAATTAAAACAGGAATAATTTTTCAAAAATTGGTAATTTGAAAAAATATAATTTATTTCAATTTGAACGAAATCTTCGGAATTCCGTTAAATGTGTTTTACATGGAAGGAAATAGTTTATGAACATTTCAAATTCATATCTTCATCATATTTTAAGAAATTAGTCATTGTTGAAAAAAACAGAGTCATCCAAAAATTCCTATGAGTGCTTATTTAACCAGTCAGAATTCAAAGACTGAAAAAAAAATCAATTTTTAAAAAATTTGCCTTTTGTTCTCAAATGTTATCCATAATAATTGACAATTTGAAAAAAAAAAACCGATGAAAAATAAAATTGGAAGACGTATTCACAGAGTAATTTTGTCATAGAGTAGTGACTGATGATTATAATTAATGAATGAAAAATAAAAGATTTTTATTTAATTAATAAATGATATAAATTTAATGAATGATTATTAATAATTGATCAATAATCTGCATACAGACGCATTCCTATAAAGAAAACCAATGTTTCGGCAGTCATTAAATATTCTTTACGCTTCACTGATTACTTCAAATTTTATGAATTAAATTTTTAAAAATAAATATAATTGTTTAAATAATTTTCTAAATAAAATGTTTATTTTCTATTAGTAGTAGCACTCATTAAACATTTTGTATACAAATAGAAATATTTTATCTCACAGCTATATGAGAATTATTTTCTAAATAAATAGAAAAGTTTTAATTTTAGATCTTTGAAATGAAAAAAACATTAATATAGCGATTATGTTGGTTCTTGAAAAACTTTAAAAATATGTCGAATGTTAAGTAATGTTCGCAAATGAACAATAAGAAAAACAAAATATGTTTGAATTATGAATAATCAATCAAGACAAGATAAACTATGCTCGGACAATCGATCGAAATCTTAAGAGACGAATAGTTAAAAGATAAATGATACTTTGTATATATTTAGAGAGCATAAACCATACATGACAGGTCCGAGAAAACGCAGATTTCAGCATTTCCGAAATCAGAATGTATTATTCTTGGGAACGATGTAAACTTGTATTAAAATTTTTTAATGCATTGAGGGAATGACGGAGCTCAAAAATAAAAACTGCGCACCGCGTGCTAATTTTGTATATGATTTTAGCATGGAAGACTGGATTCGTAGAATTTTGAATAATCCTGCTGAATGCCATTCTAAGTCAGAATGATATTCAGAGAAAAACTTTTGGGTCACAATAAACACATTGCGTATGGTTCACGAGATTTCTCGTTTTAAGCAGGTCGAACGTTGCGGCAGGGTCACGCGATTTCTCGTTTTTAGCAGGTCGAACGTTGCGACAGGGTCACGAGATATCTTGTTACCATGCTTTTTCAGCTGAATCGAAGCATAACCATCCAAGGGCAAATATTTTTGTTACGTTACCAGGGTGACGAAGCCTTACGCATTCTTATTACAAATGATTAGCAAAATAACTGAATGTCGACATTTCAAGTATGTGGAAACAATCGCTCAGTATAGCCAGTACGCAGGTAAATCTGTGTCGATCTTCTACCATACCTTATGAAGTGTTTCATTATCGTTCATTTTGTTATTTCAAAGTTCATATTTTAATTTGTAAGAAAACAGCTTTTTAAAATTAAAATATATATATATATAATAAATAAATGTATAAAATATATAGTAATATTTCAGAATACGTTATGTAAATACAATACCAAATGCAAATTAAAAATGTGCACGTTTGCATCTTATTGCTTGACAAGCATGCTTCTACAGCGTTCAAAAGTATGCGGGTCCTGAGATACCGTTGAATGTGCAGAGCGCCGTACTCAATATGTTATCATAGAGTAGGAGGCCTTTTATTTAGTCAAGAAATTGACGAAATTCCAAAGCAAGAAAAAATTTGTTAGCTTTATTTGAAGGAAGTTTTTCCCCCATGATATTAACATTTTTCTCTTCATTTTTGCAAGATATTGTTAAGTAAGTCTGTGCTGTTTTTTCGTTCCTTTGCCTTTGTCTTTAATCACGATGGCGTTTATTGCTTCCGATGCTTCGGAATTCCGTCTTATTTATTTAAAGAAAATACTGGTATAACTAATTAGAAAAAAATGGGAAAAATGAAACTCATATAACTGTAGAAGTATCTATAAACAAAGTTTGAGGTCCATGGGAAAATTTCGTGGATTCTTTTTAACTATTGACTATTTATTTTGATAAAAAGAAATTGTTGCTATAATTGACTAAATAAAAACAACGAAGCCAATGGAGAAATTGTTTTAAAAAATGCAAACTATCGTAGGCATAGTACTTTTTCTGAATCTATTATCATCCACAGCAGTAGAAGCTAAAAATCATATTTCTGTACCAATTAATAATACTCTTCATGACAGAATTTCAAATCTAAATCCTTAATTCTGAAGATTATTTCAGAATATAAATTATATTATAAATTACAAGATTTTAAATGAACATAAAAAAAATATTAAAGACTGCAAGGCACGCCAATTTTGTCAACCCTGCTTTCCTAACGGAGAGGGAAGAGGGGGCACGCGGGGAAGGAGATGACGATTGGAACCAAAGATGAGAATGGTGATCTGTTAAAGAGTGTTTGTGTTATTTCGTATTTTATGTTTTACTTTTGTGCCGTGTTCCTATCATAAATGCGAATAAAAATTCGGACTAAATTTTGAAGTGATCACTACTCACACAAAAGAAATCCCACTCGAAGAAGGTATTTTACATTGGTGGCAGCAGTGGGATTATCCGAAAATTAAGGGATCAGATTATAAAAAGATTAATGTAAACAATGTTTCTGCTGAGAGGGAAGAATCAGAATAAAAAAATCTGCAGAAGAAAGCAAAGGATAGCATTATCTTTGAGGAATCTCAAGAGTAAATTACTTCTTGCGGGAATGAAGTGGGAGTTGACACTAAGGGCGAGAGAGTAACCACTGAAACAGTAGCGGCTGGATATATTTGCTCGGTAAGTTATTCCTAGGCAAGCTGTTGAAGGCAAACTTAGTAAGCTGGAAAAGGCATCTATCAGCGTGGCTATGAAACTAGCTGAAGCATTGATGGATTCTGGTACGGGAATGAAAGTTGTCAAAAGGGACTTAGTTCCTGAAATTTCAATCGAAGGAGCTTCTACAATATACGTGAAGGGTATTTTTGGCACAGCGGTTAAATGTCATTTGTTGTATCTTCCGTTAAGTCTAGCTACTGGTGGCCAGGTTAATGTGGCGCATCAGCAAGTTTTATGTGCTTTGGCATATGTTTTGGTGGAGGATTGTTACTTCAATCGGATGTTCTAAAAATGTTGGGAGGGGCCCAGAGTGAAGGAAATTCACTGGCTCAGAACTCTCAGAACCTGGGGGGTGGCTCAGGAAATTGTAATGGAACCGTGGTGTGAGGACGCTGCAGATGATGAGAATGAAAAAACGAACTGAAGGGAAGATAGGGGAGGAGTTGAACGGCGGGAGAGACGGTGCGAAAAGAGAGAATTGATGTTTGGATCTCGATGATGTTCTTGTATTAAATTTTGTTATATTGTTCTTGCATGTTATGTGTCGTCCTAAGTGAATGTCAATTAAATGTTGTTAAAAAATTAAATTTTGTGTCATACTAATTATTCTAGTCTACATTTGCTAATGAAAAGGACAGTCGTTGCCTTACTTATTTTTCAGGATGAGAAATCGAAATTGAGAAAGCTCGGCAGAACCGACACGTGGTTTCATTTGGAGATCTGAAGGAGCAAGCACAAGATAGCATTATCATTGAGGAATCTCAAGAGGCAATTACTTTGTGCGGATATGAAACCGAAATTTGATACTAAAGGCGAAAAAGTAATCACTGAGACAGATAAGGGAAGCATGGTGGCTGATACTTTTAGCTCTGTGAAGGAGCAGTGTGCCGAGTTAGTAATGACTTGGAAGCATGCTAAAGAAGGCAAAAGTAACTACTATGAGTTAGACGGTTGTCTATTTCACAGAGAAAAAATACTCGTGGAGAGTATTAAGCAACTTGTAATTCCAAAATGCAGACGAAATGAGGTACTGAAACATGCTCTTACCCCAGTGTTTAGTTGTCATATGGATTCTAAAAAACTCTAGAACGAATCAAATACAAATTCTTCTGGGAAGATATGAAGACTGATGTAAAAAAAAAAAAAAATGCGACTCATGTAAAGAGTGTCCAATCCAGAGTGTCAATCGGTTTTCTTTTTGAAGAGTCTACTCTATAATAAACGTAGGGAAATTAATTTTAAGTAAACTGTTGAAAAATTGAAAGTTATTATTTTTATTTTATTGAAAAAATAAAAATATTTTTTCTGTTTTGTGTTCTGAATTTAACTTGCTATTTGAAAATTTGTATGCACTATTCCGTCTTTCTATTGTGCGATATTACAAAGGGAAAAAAATATCGAGTCAACGACTGGACAATGACCTAGAGTGGTACGCAAGGGATTGCACGAACAACTTTTCTTATCAACAGTTCTCATTTGTATTAAATATTTTTCTTATTATTTGTGTATATTATATTATACTATATTTTTTATACGAGTATTTATTCATTCCGGTATACATTAGAAACGAAAGTATAATGGTGTTGAAAGAAACTTTTAACGGATATTCAAATAATTTTCCCTAGCTACATGAATAAATATTAACGAAAGATATTTTTTTATTTTATTTTATTTGTGGTAAGGAAGAAGATTTAATTAATTGCGAAACAACTCGGCGTAACCGTTGAAACCGACTTGGCGAAACCCAAAATTAAAGATCCGATTTAAAAGTGGAGATTATGATGAAGAAAATGCTTGCCCCCACCTTATTAGCATTCTTTGTGCTGCGTATTTGTCCATATTTTTAATTATTTGTTTCCCTCCCCCTTCCATTAGCATTCTTTGTGCTGACGTATTTGTCTACTTTTAGAGCTAATTGGATATAAGTGTATCTACCAATGGATCGAAATTGAAGGGCTCGAAAAGTTTAAGAAAGTATTTGAAGTAGCATCCAAATACGGCTTAGGAATCAAATTTCTAAAATGTCAATTTCTGCAGAAGAGAGTTAAGAGTTTTTAGGTCAACTCGTCGAATTGGCATGTCCGCTACTGTCGTCGTTCCAATAGAGTAAGCGCTCATTGATCTAATGAGAGATAGATATGAAGTTGAGAAAATAGGCGGCCATGAAGGTCCTAATCTGACCACGTCGTCTGCTGATCTGATGAAATTTTACTCACCAAGTTGAATAAAACGAAATCAGGGCGATTGTTACTAACTATTTTATTCTGTAATATAATCCATTTTTATGTATATTTTTATATTCTTGTAACATAATTTTGCTTAAATGAATATACAGATAGGTTTTTTCATGCTTAGTCCATTTTATTTTCCTTTTGCAGTGAACTTCTGAGTTATCGACAATTATGTAAACTGTGTTTTCCTTTACATAGTGCATTTATATTTTAGAAATTTTTTTTCCATTGATTTATTCAACAAATTATTAACTCTCTATTAAGAATCAACGTATTTAAAGTAAATTTCAGATTTTTTTTATATATAACAGTTTGGCCGGGTGGAATTTAATCCCAATTTTAAGTGCAACTATGTAAACAATGATGTGGTCATCGTTCTATCAGGACTGGCCGAGTTGGAGATATTTAATTAGCGGCCATTACCAATCCACTGTTAAACCAAATGCACACAGATTTAATCTTAGTTTTATTGTATTGTAACAGATGGCACCGTGGGTTCTACTAATCCAAAGTGCTAAGTCACGTGACCATAAGTTTTAGTAAAAAGAGAGCTTCTAAAAGGCTTTGGTGGATTTCGCTCGAAGGAAGAAAGAGGAGAGAAAGTTCTTTGTCTCCTGCAACGATGAGTGTTTAATAATCTTACCCTACGGTTGCACATAGTTATGCTAGGTGCAGACATCGTGTTAGGCTTCACCTTTTTGGTGCCATCTAAGTATTTTAACTTCTATCTTTATTGTAATTAACCTTTCCTGTCTTAGTTTTTAACGTCCGGTTAATTTTGTTTACTCTAAATTAATTAGCTGTCTTTCTTTAAACGTTACTTTTTTCTTCTTAATTATGATCCAAATGGGATTGAATGGGCATTTTGTCCCAACCACATTCCTACATATATGATCGTGTTTTCAGTTATCTAGAATACATTCGTTTCACTTTTCGATGTTCACGTTTCGCATGATTCATTATTTTGAAGTTTAGTTTATCTTGTTTGAAACCTGTGTTGAGTTTCATAAAGCCTGTAACATTCATAAAATTATCTACGTAAATACAACCAAAAAAAGGGAACATTCTTAGATCTAGATAAGCAGGCGATTATAGCACTAATGGAAGTATCTGCTAATGCAGATGGTTAAGAAGTATATACATCATCAACAAGCCATTTTTCTGTATTCTTTAGAGATAGAATATATAGTTTATTCAACAAGAGAAGCATGCTTAGTATTCGAATGAATCTTCATCCTCAGCTTCATACAAAACGAAGAAAAGATATTCAATTTATTAATATCTTCGTTCAGACACTTTAAATAAAGAAAGGAATGTTAATGTTGAACATAGTATACATGAAAAAGGAACTTGGCATGATTGCAAATGCTGATTATTAGTCTACCTATACTCATGATTATCCAGCTGATTCTAGCCTTTCGATGATAGTAGAATTTATTTTTGAACATATAGAAGAAAATGAACGACAATTTTCTTCAAAAAAATAGTACTATTATACAACATCAAAATACAGAACTGTAACTGTTGTCTTTCTAAATAGTTATATGGATATAGGTAACTTTACGAGAGGGCAAAATGTAATGATTTTTTTTTATTTCTGTGAAATTGAACGTTATAGAAATACTATGCTGTCAATTTTATGATGCAGATAATTGTGCTGTTCGAAGCTCTTTTTAAGATATCCATGCTGACATTACAGATTTGTAAAAATTATGGCTTGACGTTATTGAAAAAGAATCAATAAATATTCACATGAAAATTAATGAGATTAAAAATATTGTAATCCAAGCACATTTTGTGATAATTGCGGATACGCCACGCTTTTTTTAATTGAACTTTCTCCCATGTTGAAAAAGGGCACTTCTAAGGCTTTGATTAATGTTTTTCCCCTCCCTATTTTGGCTCACTCCAATAATAGCATTAAATTTCGAATCCTTTATAAACGATCCTTAATAATATGGCCTGAGAGGTATTTATTTTAAATTTATATATGATAATGTTGATCATAACAACAATAAAGTATGGGCATCAAAATTGAGAAAATAATTGGTACTATCGACAAATACTGTCAATGGTACCAATACTTTCTACATAATGGGCAGAATAATGTGTGTAACTATTCTCTCAAAGGTCTCTCCGATAAAATCAATAAAGAGATAGAATGGTACTTCGAGCATCTTGTAGTTTGTGGATTATTAGTGAAAGAGCCATTTCTTGACTATACTGCGCCAGGTTAGAAGTAAAAACTACATTTGTTTAAAATCCAATAGTGACAATGGTTAGAAGAATATAAAATATGAAGAAACGATCAAGTACTAAAATCTTAAGAGTTCAACTAACGACTAAAATGTACATAGGACCTGGTCATTTACTATGGCAGTAAAAAAAAAAAAGAAATTAATGAGAAAGGCTCATATTATTGCATGGGGGATTCTTAAATAGGGGATTTTTTGAGTAAAATCATATTACAGTAATTTGTTCATAAACTTCAAATCACTTATGATACAATTTTCATCATATTAGTTGATAAGAAACGCGAATTTTATATGCTAAACCAATTTTTTGCCATTTTTGCTTTTACACAAAATCTAATAAAATTTTGGCATGTTGTAATAATGTTAATAATAATGAGTTAGATTCACTAGTATTAAAATTCGAAAGCTTCCATCTGCTTACGTTTTTTCCCCCTTTGGATCGATAGCTGTATTATGGACCGTTCTGGTATGGATTAAAAGAATTTTCAAGGATGTATGCTCAGGTATCCGTTCATAAAAATTTAACATGGCATGCTTATTCAAGAGCAGTTAGAGATTACCTAATAACTCATTCAGCTTTACTAAGTACACTTTTTTAATTATAATGATGACAAGCTGTCCTTAGAAAACAATGTGCAAAGTATTGACAAGTCCCATAGTTATCCATAGTTCTTAGTAAACGATTGATATAGATTAAAAAAAAGTACATGTCTACCCATTAAAGCTTCCATCTCAGATATACCGGCAGATTGGCTTCCGAAACCGCTTCTTCTATAATTACAATTATAAATGTATTCATCGAAGCTGAAAGAAGTGATAATTAGCAAATGCATACTCAATCTACACAAAAAAATTATACCATTTTTTACACTTCTAAACATTTTTCAAATGCCAAATATGTTCAAATGCCCTTAAACCAAATATGTTCTCCAAAATCTAAAACGTTCATATGTTAAACCATGTATCTACAAGAATTACTTTAGCTTTAATCTGCCGCGTACATTTATGATTATAACTAAGTTACCAGCACATCATTTTTTTATGATAAAACTGGTGTACAGGGAAATTCTGGTGAGGTGTTTGGCAATGAACACTAACCAAGACTTAATGAGATCGATGAAAATAAATTAAGGACTTGCCCATGGCAGAGAGCTAACCTTAAGTATTGCAAAATGTGTATTATCAATGCTTACTCTTATCAAAGTTTTACATTGCATCAACGAATTCTACCATCTTCCTTATTCTATTTTTGAACAGATTATCGATGCAAGGAAGTCGCAAAAACATCATTTGTATGCAAGGAAGTTGCGAGTAAAACATCATATTTAGGCAAGGAAATCGTGAGTTGAAGAGGATTGTGTAGATACCAACTAATAATTGATTATTCCAGCAAACGCGAACCGTTTCGGACAATCTTATATCATGTCCATCAATAGTGATTTAAAAGGGCAAAAAAATAATCGTCATAAAGCTTTTGAAATATGGTCTTCAATGTACTATAGGTAAATTCATTAGGTAAAGTTAAAATTACAAACCAATGAAACACAGTCACTTAAAACACAAACCAATTTCCTCGAGCGTTCATTGCATCATATAAAATTTATAATTAATTCGTAATATTAAATCCAACTTTCTTTCCAACAAATTTCAATGCAATTTTAGACAAACATATTTATGTGGTAAATTAACGCCACGAGAGGGCGCTCTGCATTCTTCCGGTGATTGCCAGTAGTCGGAGGGCAGAGTTCAGAGTTCACTGGGAGAGATGGACGTCCGCCAAGAAGGCTGCGAACAGAAATCAAGAAGACATGTTACCTTGAAAAAAGGCCGGAACTGGAATTCTTACGTAGAAGAATTCCTCTGCAAATGCCCAGTGTACCACGTGTAGGTAGGAAAGATCCTTTGAACAACATCAACTATCCATCTTCATGTAATATAAATTCCTTCTTCATCATTGAATTTTCACTCGTAAAAATCATCATAATCATCCTTTGTTAATCAAGAATTAAAAAATTAAGCTGATCCAAGTGAACAGATGCATTAAAATCCATCACACCCACATTTACGATCTTTTTTACCCATGAGGGACCTTTATTTTATTCAATGTTTTTATAGTCGATGAAGTATGTAATAAATGCAAAAACATGTCGCACTAGAATCAGTAGAAACATTATGCTTATTTAAAAAAATATTCATGTTGCTGACAATGGATACTTACGACACAAAATTGTATGAAATGAACGTGATAAAATTATTGATTTCTTAAACGCTTATATAATATATGTATGTTCAAAAATATTACACATAATAATGGTACACCATCCTTGATAGCTGACCCAATAATACTTTTTTTATCATATTAATACAAAAACAGCAGAAGATGTCCACCAACCAAATGAACAAACTAACCGCGGAACAATGTCGAAAAATTCATGAGAATATGTTTTTCTGAAGATAAATTCTTAACCAAAGAAAGTTATAAATGCCTACTTATTGATATTCTTCGTGAAAAGCTCGATAAAGTAGGATTTCGCACAAAGCAAACAGATGAAGTCGCTGTGCTCTAAATAAATAAATTCAATAAATGATTTAAGTTTATTTATAGAGAAGATATCAAGTAGGGCACGGAAAAAAAATACTTCTCTTCTTAAGCTAGAAAAATAAAAAGCTGATGACAATGTCAACAATTTTCAAAAGGATTCTCTACAAAAGTTAGTTCAAATCTCTCATGATTTCAATGGATGTGATATGAAATCGTCTTTTCATGTTCAACGAATGAAACAATTCCTGCAAATAAACAATTTACAAATATTTGCTGCCTTTTTCCAAATGCCACGTTTGAACAAATTTTCATTACGGCTAAGAAAATTACTTATTTATATAGATTAAAAAGTGAAAATATAATATTAAATAATATTTACTAATTTCAAAAATTAAAAAAATATTAAAATTAGAATTTTGTTAACACTGTAACAATGAATTTGTAAAACAATGTTTTGAATATGGATTCACAATCATTGATAGGAAAGGAGAGAAAAATTCCTCCTGAATACATATTATTCTAAATTGCTAAAACGCCATTGCGTAATACTATAATTTCGTAATTAAGATCATTTGTATCGAGGGTGAAAGTTTACTTTGTGTTGCAAATAGTTTTGCATATTATATATATATTTTTCTCACGATTCAACAGGATTAAAAGAGTTTGCAATAACAAAATTTCCTATGTTGAAGCAACAAATAAATAAACTCATTAAAAATTTAACGAATAATGAATTTCACAGAAACTACTGCGATATTGATATTTTAATAAAAAAAGAGATGTTTTGGTATGAACACTTTGTCCAAAATAAAAATAGACTTTCCGTTGCATATTAACTAACTCAATAGATGGCGCTAAGATCCTCCAATTATTTATTACCTTGAATGGCGTAAGCAGGAAAAGTATAAGAAGCGGGGATAAAGAATGAACAAGATGGCACAGTTTTTGTCAAAAATTTTTACCTACTGTTGGTATGTTCTTTCCTTTTTGTTTTAATAATTGGTTATGAGAGTTCTTATATAGTCAATTTTATGTTATTGTATTTTTTGCTTAATTAGTGGTCGTATTCTTATATAATTTTTTGTTCTGTTTCATTTCTGTAAAAAGTGGTGCATCTCTTAGGCCTAAATTTCTGGGTATTTTCGGGTCAAGAGGGGTCAATACTGTTGGACTAAGGTCTGATTCCTCACAGAAAAAAAATCCCTTATTTTGATTTGATTTGATTGTTTTTTTTATGGATCAAGGGCCAATACTGGCCAAGCTGTGCCAAACTCGAGTTAACTTAAAATTCAAAAAATATACTCATTACAGTAATGGGATGTAAAGTAAAAGAAAAAACAAAGTGAAAATAGAATTTTAGATATTATGCATGAAATTGATGTCAAGTAAAATTGAAAATACATTAATATGGAAAGGTTAGCCAATTATATCTTTCAAATTTGGATAATCACTGCCGAAATATTTTACACTCTTAGAAAGAGGTATTTAGGGCATTCACAAATGATATGTCGAACTGAAATTATAGTATTACATTTTGCGCAAATTGGAGCTGTGTCTGAATGAAATAAATGTTTGTGAGTAAAATGAGAATGACCTATGCGAAGCCTTGTTAATACAACACTCATTCTACGGTTGAGAGAGTCATTCTTAAACCGAGAAATAAATGGTTGGATGGAATGCAATTTATTATAAAGTTGCGAGTCCCAAGTACTTTGCCATATACGAAGTGAACATTGCTTTAAAAGTTGATCTAAGTCTTGAAACGGAACAAAGGTTTCTTCATTTGAATTTGCTGTTTTTGGGCAACATCAGCTTGATCGTTCCCAGGGATACCAATGTGTCCAGGAATCCAACAAAATAGAATATTAAAATTACGATCCATCAATTTAAAATATAGTTTTACTGTACTGAGCACCAAAGGATGGCTTTGTCTGGATGAGTTCAAAGTTGTTTCAATTGAACTTTTTGAATCGGTATATATGACCGAATCTTTCTTTGATAATAATCTTATCGCTCTTAAAGCAGTGTAGATGGCAAAAATCTCCGAGGTAAAAACAGAACAATGTTTGTTTAGCTTCCAGGAAAGTACAATGTGGTCTAATATTACAGCTGAGCCAACATGGTCACCGATTTTGGAACCATCTGTAAAATCAGTGCCGTATTTTTTAAACGACTGCCTATGATCACAGAAAATTTGTATGTAAACAGATGGTGCTGTTGTAGATTTTGGCAACTTATTAAAATCATCGACAGTAAGAATGCTTTTGCATGTCCAAGGGGGAACTTCGTCTTCTTTAGTTAAAATGTTAATGTTCTTTAGGTTAAAACTATCTAAAAGAGGGCGGATTCTAAAACCAAATGATGGAATAAATGAAATCTTTTTCTCGTATAGCTGTCCATAAATCGGATTCACGATTCTGTCATATAAAGGATGTGATGGATTTTGATTTATTTTAAAAAAGTATTTGAGAGAAAATCTCTGGCGTCGTAATTGTAAACCTGGTTCTTTAGTTATTATATATAAGCTTTGAATAGGAGAAGTTCTAAAAGCCCCTAATCATGTATTGCTTCAAGCTGCTGCAGAATAGACTTTGCTGCTGAGTCGTAAACCACGCTACCATAGTCTAGTTTTGATAAAATCACACTTTTGTAAATTTTTAATAGAGTTGAAGTATTGCAACCCCACGTTGTATTTGACAAAACTTTAAGAATGTTTAAAGACTGAGCACATTTTTTCTTTAGACGAAGAATATGAGAACGAAATGTTAGTTTAGAATCAAATAAGAGGCCTAAAAATTTAACGACCGGCACAACGGGAATGGATGTGCCTTTTAACTGAATTTCTGGGTCGGGGTGCAAGCCACGAACTCGACAAAAATGAGTGCATTTTGTTTTTTGAGTTGAAAGAGCGAAACCATTTTTATCAGACCATTCCGTTATAGATTTGACAGCAGCTTGCAATTGTCGTTCGATAAAGGGCATGTGAGTACTTGAGCAATGGATTTAAAAATAGTCGACAAATAATGATTCATGAACATATGGTGGAAGTTTTTCCATAATTCCATTAATTTTAATAATAAATAAAACAACACTTAAAATACTACCTTGCGGTACCCCTTCATTTTGAATAAAATCATCAGATAAAACATCATTAATACGAACGTTAAAAATTCTTTTCTAAAGAAATTTTTGAATAAAAATTGGCAATTTTCCACGAAAACCCATATCATGTAAATCTTTTAAAATGCCATGCCGCCAAGTACGATCATATGCTTTCTCCATGTCGAAAAAAATCGATACAAGGTGTTTTTTTGTAATGAACGCTTCCCTGATGGCCGTTTCCAGGATTAGTATGTTATCTAAAGTACTGCGACCATGTCTGAATCCACTCTGATATTTAGAGAGTAGTTTCTTCTCTTCTAGAACATGGATTAATCTAGCATTGATCATTCTTTCCAGAGTCTTACACAGGCAACTGGTAAGAGCTATAGGCCTGTAGCTTGATGGAAGCTCTGGATTTTTACCAGGTTTTAGAATGGGAATAATCGTTGCTCGATTCCAGGACGTTGGGAAAACATGCTCATTCCATATTCTATTGAATAAAATTAGAAGCGAAATTAACGAATTGGAACTCAAATTTTTTATCATGTCATGATGAATGCCGTCAGGTCCAGGTGCTGTAGGATGCGAGTTCTGCAATGCTCGCTTAAGTTCATGATGTTGAAAATCAGCATTATAAGCATATGACGCTAAGGTATTAAAATCTATTTTTCTTTTTTGTTGTTTTTTATAGGTAATGAGCATACGATTCTTCACTGGCTACATTAGAAAAAGCTGTACCCAATGTATTCGCTATATTTTTTGTATCAGTGATGGAATTTCCATTGCTGTGTAAGAATGAAAGTTTCTGATATGATTTATTGTTCCCTAAAATTTTCCTAACTTTTTCCCACATGCGATTGGAAGACAAATGTCCGTGGATGGAGCTAACATATTTTTGGAAGGAGTTAAACTGACTCTCTCGTCTAATTCTTCTAAAAAAGGATTCTGATTTTTTAAAGGCAATAAAATTTGGGGTGGTAGGATATCTTCTGAATTTATCCCAAGCCTTTCTTTGTGCCTTTTTAACAGCAGCGCATTTTTCATTCCACCAGGATTTGTAAAACCTTGGCAAATTTCCAGAGGATTTCGGAATGGCTATTTCAGCAGCTTTTATCAAGCATTTTGTCATTGAATCTACTGCATTATCAATATTCGGCTGTTTTACTATATCTTCTGTAATTTCGGAATGAGATCTAAAGAGTTGCCAGTTGGCTTTGTCAAAGATAAAACGCTCAGGTCTTCTGGGAAGGCTAACATCAGATTTTGAATATTTTAAAATAATGGGAAAATGGTCACTATCGAATAGATCGTCTGAAACTAAGAAATCCCAATGGGAAAGAAGTGAAGGTGTGCAAATGGCAAGATCAATGGTGTGAAAAGTTTTATTTGCCTGATGAAAATAAGTAACATTTGAATCATTTAAAAGACAAAGAGAATGGTCATCGATGAGTTTTTCGATCTGTCGATTTTGCATTTGTATCTGTGCTACACCAAAGCGTATTGTGCCCATTAAAATCGACACGAATAATAAAGGGAACTGGTAACTGTTTGATAAGACCATCAAGATCTTTCTGGTGAATGGTGTCATTAGGCGGAAGGTACACAAAACAGACGGTTATTACAGATTTGATCTGAATTTGTACAGCTACAGCCTGCAGTGGAGAAGGAATATCAACATTCTTGGACGGAAAACAGCTGGGTACAAAAGTCGCGACACCTCCAGAAGCACGAGCATTTTGTAAATAATCTTTTCTATTTATTTTATAATTTTTTATTCTAACATCAGTCATAGGGTTGAGATGTGTTTCTTGGGTTCCTAAGCAAACTGGTTGATATTTATTCAAAATAGATTTGATATCATCAGAATGGGTGCGGTAGCCATTACAGTTCCAAGAGATTAAATGAATAGCCATTATTTGGGGTTTTTTTTAAAAAATGATTTAAAATGTTCGGATGTCATGCGAGTAGAATCAGAATTAACTTTGTCCTCATCCATGCTACTTATAGAATCGTCTGATGGATGAATTTTCAGTTGTTCTTCCTTTTCCTCGATTTGATGTTTTTTATTTTCTTTTTCAAGATGTTGACGAGCTTTTACTTTATTCAAACTCTTTTTCCGCTAAACGTTTTTAGGAGGCTGGGAGAAATTTTCTTCATACGATCTTTTTATCTCAAGAAGTGCAAGCCAATAACTTCTTTTAACTGTTACAGTATCTGGATTGGTATTTGCAGGTGTTACAAGATTATTAACAGTCGTTTTAGGTATTGGCTGCGAATTTCGTTCAGTTGTTGAGTTTAATGCAGCAGAATATGAGAGACCTGGTTTGGGTGTTCTGTCTGTTACTATTTTTCGAGCTTCTGGAAAAGGTATATTTTTTTGTGATTTTAACTGTTTGAATTTCTGTTTCTTCTTTGTAACGTGGGCATGATCGGAAGTATGCTGGATGGTCACCGCTACAATTAAAACAGTTTGGTGTTGTCGAAGTGCAGTTGTTACTATTATGATCAGGGAGGGAGCATCGAGCACAAATTTCTTTGTCTCCCCTGCATGCCGTTATAGTGTGTCCAAATTTCTGACATTTGAAACATCGGATGAGATTCGGTATGTATGGTTTAATAGAACAGTTTATATAGGCTATTTTCACAGATTTTGGTAAAACAGGAGTGTTGAATGTTAAGATGAGGTGCTTTGTAGGCAGGATTTGATTGTTTTTTTTTAATTGTGATTCTACGAACAGCTATTACATTCTGTTCCTTGAGGCAATTTCGGATGTCTTCCTCAAGGTTTGTCTGAAATTCTCGTTCCGATATGACGCCTCTGAAATGATTTAATGATCGATGGGTTGCAAAAGTGACTTGGGTTTCCCCTATCATTTTTAGCTTTTCTATGTTTACTGATTGCTGTTTATTTCTCACTTCTATAAGAAGGTTACCATTAAATAATTTTTTATATTGCTAACTTCTCCAATGAGACTAGTTATACATTTGTGAATAACAATTGGTGAAACAAATTTCAATGAACTTTTCTCAGCACTTATAACAAAATATTTAGAAAAAGCATTACAATGGTTAGAAATAGTAGAAGCCATGCGACTTAGAGAAGGTTTCGGGCCCGACGAAACCGCCCACCACGGAGCCCAACAAGGGATGGCAGCAACCGGCTCCAGACATTCCCAGCCTCGGCGCTTACCATGGTGCTAGCTGGAACCTATACGCTGAGAGTCACCCCCGGGGACAGTGACCACCCTTAACGCCAAGCCCAAGGAGTTACCCCTTCGCTTGATCCCCTTGAGCAGTCCAGTCATGTGGCCAGGATACCGGCCGATTGATACACCGGGGACCGAAATGTACCACCCGTCCCATGGGTCGCCACGCACGGCCAACACGTGGGGATTTTGACTGTCCATGAGAAGCAAGAAGCAAACAGAGCGGTGACAACTTCTCATGGAGAGCTCCCTCGCTTGCCGTCGAGGGATGGAAGAGATACTGCAGACAGCAGAAGGTGTAGAGGAGTGTAAATATAAATGGAGTAAAGATCCCTGGGAACCTCGGGATTGGGACACCCGTACTCACCTATAGTAGGCGATCTCCTGAGTTGCCCTTATTTTGAATCCCTGACTGAGGGTGACCCTTGAGAAAGTCTTCAGAGGGAATTCTTATTTTATTTGGTTTAATTTTGATTCTATATTTTTTTCCTTTTAACTTGGTTTTTATTACTAATAAGTTATAAATAAGAGTATATTTAAATCATTTAATTCCTTTACATTAGACATATTCAGCTTATTCTGAATGTACATCCTACAATTTTCTGAAACCTCCGAAAATTTCGATAGATAAATTATTTCAAAAAATTTAAATTTCAATTAGTTATCATAATTTCAATGAAATTGTAGATGATATGAATCCCATCAATAAATATAAAATGGTTAGTAATATATATTCCTAAAACAACATTAAAATAAGATAGACCAGTAAAATATGATCAATAGGTACGATTCTTCGAACAGAAAATAATTCAGACATATAATGGAACGGATAAAAGTTCTTTAAATAAAAGAACGAAACCCATTTTTCGTCTCTTTGAGAAAGATGTGTTGTAGACGTCTGCTTTTGTTTTAAGTCTTCATTCTTGAAACCCATGAAATATTTTCCGACTCCAATCTATATAAAACAAAAGTCCCAATTTTTTTCGTGACAAAATGATTACACTGTCGCCTCATCTTGTCTTATTTTTTAACCTTCCTCTTTTCATACGCCCACGCTCAGAATTCAGAAATTAAAATTTCTTCCGACTCAGATTCTCAATAACAAAGCAGATTAATTATTATCTTCGTTAAAATTAAATAAATAACTATTTTTATGAAACCACAATTAATGGCCATAAGATAATAATTAATCAAAAGAAGTTTAAAAAAATTAAACTGTTAATGTCGATAATTTTATTTTCTAATTAAGTATTTTCAAAAATTATTTTTAAGAGTAATAAAATAAAATATTTTTAATCTATGAATAATGTGCATTGTTAATTGAATTTTGTATTATGTGTAATTTAAAAAACGAAAGCGTAAATTTGTATCATATGATAGGATGTACTGAATTTGATTAATGAAGATCTTTGCTTCATTTTTTCTGTAAAATATTAATTATCAGATTATCGTTAATACACACGAAATTTTTAACTTTTAAAGGCTATAGATGATGAAAAACAAACTATGAACAAAAGTAATTTACAAATATCTTTTCTCTTATTAAATTTCACAACGGCGCAAGTTATAGTCACAAAAGTAATGTCTACATAGTTAAGTAATCGTGCCCTGAAGAAGCAGGTGATATTGATAAAATTCGGAATCTTTCGTCTTGAACGATCTCTTAAGAATATGTTTATATTAAGAAATCGCTTAAGGACTAATATTTTCTCAAATTAATTTGTAATACTATAGAATGTTCTTTTAATAACACAAAGACAATCACGGACATAACTATAATTTTTGAGAAGTTCCGGACATTGAGAATGACATCTACGTTGTATACATTTTCCAAGTCACATCAAATATTTCATACTAAAAAAAACATTGATCAATATCAAATATAATGTATTCAACGCCTTTTTTATTCTATCAGTTCTCAAAGTCTAGATTCTCGTATGCCACGATGAGAGGGCAACTTTATGAGAGGGCAAAATGTAATAAATTTGTTTTTATTTCTGTGAAATTGATCATTATAGAAATACTATGCTGCCAATTTTATGATGCAGATAATTGTGCTGTTCGAAGCTCTTTTTAAGATATCCATGCTGACATTCCAGATTTGTAAAAATTATCGCTTGAAGTTATTGAAAAAGAATCAATAAATATTCACATGAAAATTAATGAGATAAAAATATTGTAATCCAAGCACATTTTGTGATAATTGCGGTTACGCCACGCTTTTTTTAATTGAACTTTCTCCCATGTTGAAAAAGGGCACTTCTAAGGATTTGATTAATGTTTTCCCCCCTATTTTGGCTCACTCCTATAATAGCATTAAATTTCGAGTCCTTTCTAAACGATCCTTAATAATATGGCCTGAAAGGTATTTATTTTAAATTTGTATATGATAATGTTGATCATAACAACAATAAAGTATGGGCATCAAAATTGAGAAAATAATTGGTACTATCGACAAATACTGTCAATGGTACCAATACTTTTCACATAATGGGCAGAATAATGTGTGTAACTATTCTTTCAAAGGTCTCTTCGATAAAATCAATAAAGAAATTGAATGGTACTTCAAGCATCTTGTAGTTTGTGGATTATATTAGCGAAAGAGCCATTTCTGGATTATACTGCGCCAGGTTAGAAGTAAAAACTACATTTGTTTAAAAGCCAATAGTGACAATGGTTAGAAGAATATAAAATACGAAGAAAGGATCAAGTATTATAATCTTCGAGTTAAACTAACGACTAAAATGTACATAGGACCTGCTCATTTACTATGGCAGTAAAAAAAAAAGAAGAAAATAATGAGAAGGGTTCAAATTATTGCATGGGGGCTTTTTAAAAATAAGCGTTTTTTTAGTAAAATCATATTACAGTAATTTATTCATAAACTTCTAATCACTTATGATACAATTTTCATCATATTAGTTGATAAGAAACACGAATTTTATATGCGAAACCATTATTTCGCCATTTTTGCCTTCACACAAAATCTAATAAACTTTTGGGGTGTTGTAATAATGTAAATGATAATGAGTTAGATTCTCTTGTATTAAAATTTGAAAGCTTCCATCTGCTTACGTTTTTTTCCCACTCTTTGGATCGATAGCTGTATTATGGACCGTTCTGGTATGGATTAAAAGAATTTTCAAGGATGTATGCTCAGGTATCCGTTCATAAAAATTTAACATGGCATGCTTATTCAAGAGCAGTTAGAGATTACCTAATAACTCATTCAGCTTTACTAAGTACACTTTTTTAATTATAATGATGACAAGCTGTCCTTAGAAAACAATGTGCAAAGTATTGACAAGTCCCATAGTTATCCATAGTTCTTAGTAAACGATTGATATAGATTAAAAAAAAGTACATGTCTACCCATTAAAGCTTCCATCTCAGATATACCGGCAGATTGGCTTCCGAAACCGCTTCTTCTATAATTACAATTATGAATGTATTCATCGAAGCAAAAAGGAGTGATAATTAGCAAATGTATACTCAATCTACACAAAAAAATTATACCATTTTTTACACTTCTAATCATTTTTCAAAAGCCAATGTTTCAATTTTCAATGTTCAAATGCTCATAAACCAAATATGTTCTCCAAAATCTAAAACGTTCATATGTTAGACTGCGTATCTACAAGAATTGCTTTACTTTTAATCTGTCCTGTACATTTATGATTATAACAAAGTTACCAACACAGGATTTCTTTTACAATAAAACTGATGTATAAGGAAATTCTGGTGAGGTTTTTGGCAATGAACACTAACCAAGGCTTAATGACATCGATGAAAGTAAATTAAGGACTTGCCCATGGCAGAGAGCTAACCTTAAGTATTGCAAAATGTGTATTATCAATGCTTTCTCTCATCAAAGTTTTACATTGCATCAACGAATCCTACCATCTTCCTTATTCTATTTCTGAACAGATTATCGATGCAAGGAAGTCGCAAATAAAACAGTATTTGTATGCAAGAAAGTTGAGAGTAAAACATCATATTTAGGCAAGGAAATCGCGAGTTAAAGAGGATTGTATAGATGCCCAGTAATTACTTGATTATTCCAGCTATCACGAACCATTTCGAACATTTAAATCATGTCCATCAATAGTGATTTAAAAGGGCACAAAAAACTAATCGTCATAAAGCTTTTGAAATATGGTCTTCAATGTACTATAGGTAAATCCATTAGGTAAAGTTAAAATAACAAACCAATGAAACACAGTCACTTAAAACACAAACCAATTTCTTCGAGCTTTCATTTCATCATATAAAGTTTATTATTACTTCGTAATATTAAATCCAACTTTCTTTCCAACAAATTTCAATGCAATTTTAGACAAAAAGATATTTATGTGGTAAATTAATTCCACGAGAGCGCTCTCTGCATTCTTTCGGTGATAGCCAATAGTCGGAGGGCACAGTTCAGAGTTCACTTGGGAGAGTTCGCCTAGAAGGATGGCGAAGAAATCTTGAAGACATGTTACTTTGAAAAAAGGTCAAAACTGGAATTCTTACGTAGAATTCCTCTGCAAATGCCCAGTGTACCAAACGTAGGTAGGAAAGATCCTTTGAACAACATCAACTATCCATCTTCATGTAATATAAATTCCTTCAACATTGAATTCTCGCTTGTAAAATCATCATAATCAGGGACCTTTATTTTATTCATTGTTTTTATAGTCGATGAAGTATATAATAAATGAAAAAAGATGCTGCAATAGAATCAGAAGAAACATTTTGCTTATTTAAAAAAATATTCATGTTGCTGACAATGGATACTTACGACATCAAATTGTATGAAATGAACGTGATAAAATAATTGATTTCTTAAATGCTTATATGTTCAAAAATATTACATACAATAATGGTACACCATGCTTGATAGCTGACCCAATAATATTTTTTTTTATCATATTAATACAAAAACAGCAGAAGATATCCACCAACCAAATGAACAAACTAACCGTGGAACAATGTCGAAAAATTCATGAGAATGTTTTTCTGAAGATAAATTCTTAACCAAAGAAAGTTATAAATGTCTACTTATTGATATTCCTCGTAAAAAGCTCAATAAAGTAGGATTTCGCACAAAGCAAACAGATGAAGTCGCTGTGCTCTAAATAAATAAATTCAATAAATGATTCAATAAATGATTTAAGTTAATTTATATAGAAGATATCAAATAGGGCACGGAAAAAAATACTTTTCTTCTTAAGCTAGAAAAATAAAAAGCTGATGACAATGTCAACAATTTTAAAAAGGATTCTCTACAAAAGTTAGTTCAAATCTCTCATGATTTCAATGGATGTGATATGAAATCGTCTTTTCATGTTCAACGAATGAAACAATTTACAAATATTTGCTGGCATTTTTTCAAATGCCACGTTTAAACAAATTTTCATTACAGCTAAGAAAATTACTTATCATTTATATAGATTAAAAAGTGAAAATATAATATTAAATATTATTTACTAATACCGAAAATTAAATAAAAAAATATTTAAATTAGAATTTTTGCCTCCAACTGAACATGCATTAAAACAATGTTTTGAAAATGGGTCCACATTTATTGATAGGAAAGGAGAGAGAAATTCCTCCTGAATACATATTATTCTAAGTACCGTTGCTTAATACTAAAATTGCATAAATACTGAAAAAAAATTAATTGTAATAAAGTTACTTAAGATCGTTTGTATCAAGGACGAAAGTTTATTTTGTGCTACAAATAGTTTTGCGTATTATATATATATTATTTTCCCACGATTCAATAGGATTAAAAGAGTTTGTAATAACAAAATTTCCTATACTGAAGCAACAAATAATCTCATTAAAAATTTAACTAATAATGAATTCCCCAGAAACTACTGCAATATTGATATTTTAATTTTAAAAAAATATGATTTGGGATTAATTATTTGCCTAAAATAAAAATAGATTTTCCGTTGCATATTAACTAATTCAATAGATGGCGCCGAGATCCTCCAATTATTTTTACCTTGAATGGCGTAAGCAGAAACAGTATAAGGCGAGGGGAACAAGAATGAACAAGATGGGACATTTCTTGTAAAAAAAAAAAATTATCTGCTGCTGGTATATGCTTTCCTTTTTGTTTTAATAACTGGTTATGAGAGTTCTTATATAGTTTATTTTATGTTATTGTACTTTTGCGTAATTGGTGATCGTATTCTTTTAATTCATTGTTTTGTTTCTTTTCTGTAAAAAATGGTGTATTTCTTAGGCCTTAATTTCAGAGGATTTTCGGGTCAAAAGGGCTCAATACTGTTGGACTAAATTCAGATTCCTGACAGAAAAAAAAATCCTTATTTTGAATCCCTGCCTGAGGGTGACCCTTGAGAATTAATATAAATACCCCATTATAATACATATATGCATAATATAAATATGTATATACATATGACAGAATTACAATATTAAATGGTAAAATATAGCTTGGCGACATGGCGACCAAATAGAAATTACTGGACAAATTTAATTAATTAATTGATGTTTGAAAAAAATGTATTAATATCAAGTGTCATCCACTACAAGTTTAAAAAATTGTATTTGAACTTGAGTGGATGAATAGAAAGTATTTTATTGACGATGAAAAATTTGAACAAGATATATATAGAGAGAGAGTGTGTGCGCTAATAGTAGGAATTGAAAAATAAGGTTTGAAATGGACAAGCATTTGCATGAATGGTGAGGGTAAAACTTGTAAAGGTGAAATAAATTACTGAATTGCCTGACGATACCGACGAAGTAAGTAGTGATCTTGTCGATAGCAAAAATACGGACAAATCAAATAAAAATAACAATCTAGAAAATAATAAAAGAATAAAGTTTGAGGAAGACGATTCGTAATTTAAGCTATTATAGATAGACAGGCCGGGATAGCCTGGTTGGTAGAGAGTCGGATTCGCGTCCCTTAGGTTGCGAGTTCGAACCTCGCCGGCCGAAGATTCCCCGCTTGCTTGGTAGCTGACGCGCGTTAAATCTGTCGTGGTCACAAAGTCCTCCATGTCGAGAGTAATACCACTGGAGGTACTGGATCAGGGGTGATCGTTCTCTGATTCAGGTCTAAATTACGATCTGTGGTTGAGCGAATGAAATGCGTGAATGAAGTCCGCCCCGTAAAAAAGGTTGTGACTTGTGTGTAGCTAAGTCGTTCTCTTGGCCCTAGATGGCGCAACTATAGAAACAAGAGGCGTCCCCCCCCCCTCAGGCTTAAATCGGTTGTCTTCGAACAGCGGGCTTGTCCATGACAAGTGCCATAAGAAACAACAACGAGATATACATGATTAATGAATACAAAAATTTTAAAATAATTTTTTTATATATTATTTTAAAAATTGTATTTTAAATTTGTCCGTCGTTTAATAACATATTCCAGTATAAATTATGAATTTAATCTTTTATGCCAATAATTATTTCTGAATACATTTGTCGATCGCCCAAGAAATGAACAGTTACACTCGCGTACTCTATTATTCAGTGCTTCTCTGGGATACCAAAGAGATAAGATACTTTTAAAGTTTTATTTTCATCGTTTTGTTAAATAGAGCAATATGATACCAATTGAGATCGTACATCAACACTTCTTAAGAAAAAAATATTGCTGTACTACAAAGAATTTCATGTCCTCGATTGTTTTAGGTATAAAACAATTTTAAAAATTCGATATTCTTAATTCTTTAAGGACTAAGATAAGTACTTAAAGGAATCAACTACTTAAGAACTACTTAAAGGCGTTAAAAAAATGAGTTATTCTTGATAATCCTGTTTTTTCCCAACAAAGACGAATTTTTAAAAGAATATATATATTGATCTGAAATTTTTACAGTCATTTTCTTTTATATAACACATAATTAGAGGAATTTCAAAGTCTCATTTTTTAAAAAAGTTTTTAGTTTTTGCATTTTTTAAAAATTTATTATTTACCTAAATAAACTATTATAACTTTCAGCATCATTCTATCATGCAGCTTACCTCATTGTACAGCATTTTTAATAATTACGAAATTTTTTAATTAAACCTTTTTCCTCCTTAAACCTTTTGATTTAAACGCAAAACTCAATTTTAAAACTCCTACAAATATCTTGTTAGATACCCGGATGAAAACTTAAGTCTTATTTTGGATAGCCAACTTAACCTAATAATGATATGCATTTTTTTTCACTTTAGCTATTTTTCATGAAAATTGGATTTACTTAATTTGCTCTTAATTATATAGCAGCGATAATGTACATACAAAAATGTATTTAGGTCGTCAGAATTCGCCTTGTATAAATCAAGTATTTAAATCAAAAAATACTGCAACAAAATTAAGCTAAAATATTTTCAATTATTTATTGAAATTATGAGAAAAATTATTAACACATAATGACCATTGCATCAACGATTCTTTATGAATTTTAAATTAGAAAATAAAAATGGTTTTCAGATTTCAAATTATTGAGGAAAGACATCAAAATTTTGATAAACTTTTAATTATATATATAAAGTTTTGAAATCCTTTGTTAGTGTGCCCTTAATAATGCCAAGTAAATACAGACAAATTTGGCAATTTATTTTGGCATAATACGTCCAATGGTTTCACCTGTAGTGTATTTTAAACGATTTATTTCCTCATGTAAATTGTTATTAATAGAACGTACGACTGTATATAACATTTATGTTACAACTTCCAATTATAAAAAAATTGATGAACACTGTATAATAGTAAAACCAAGAATATAATTTAAATATTAAACTTAAAAGATACTGACATTTATGAATCTCTTTATATAAAAGTGATCTGATGTTTATGTATACGTTTCGTTCATTTTTTTATTAGAGGTTATAAATGTCGGAGAAATTTCATAAGGAAGAAATATGGATGAGAAGAATGTCACATTTGCCGATCTATCATGCTGAAAAATTATTAAATGCTTAGAGTGCAGAGTGAGCTGTCAAAATTTAGATCAATGTTTGCCTACTTTAAGTCCAACAGGGTACCTTTCATAATAATGAAGAAAAATACTCCAATACAAAATTTATGACTTTGTTTTCCTCTCAAAATTTCTTAAATATATTTTGCTGAATATTATATATTTCCAGATATGTTTGAAAAGCTAAAACTTTAAAAACGTATTTACCGAAAAAAGAACTATAACTATCGATATGATTCTTAATGATTAAGTTTGTTTTTGTTTCCAAATTTTTTTTCCAATGAAACTATTCCAGACGTTACTTATTTTCATTTTACCTTAGTATTAATATTTTCTTGTTTACATGTTCTATTATATTCTTTCTATTCTATTTTCAGTATTTGGTATGTTAGTAATCTTCATAGCCTGCTATTTTTAATCTTGCATCAGGAAGGGCTATTTGCTATTTACAACATGGAATTAATTTTTATATAATTAGAAATAAATTGTAATTCTAATTGCATAAAAATGATATTTGTGAATGAATTTATGGCTAATCAGATAATATATATACTAATATACAAAATACATACTACCCCTTATATATTAAAAAATTAAGCTATATATATAATTCTTTATATATATCATTTGACCAAAGAACTCTCTCTCTCTGTTTTTCTTCTCGTTTTATTTTACAGGATTCACGCACTACTTTGGCTTTTCTTCATGAAGTTTCATTTTGTGGCATAAAATAAATTTTACCTCTCTTTTCAAATTCTTATTTCAAGTACTCATATTTTTTCCCTTTTAAACTGATAAATTGTTCTTTTAATTGCATTTAAGTCAAAGCGTGTTGCCTATGACTTTCTGAATATTACGTTATTAACATTCCATTAAATGCCGACATTCTACGAATTATCAGATACTTTCGCGTAATATATGAAATATGGGAATTATATGAATTTGAATATGTTAAATATCTTCTCACTGCATTATATGTGATATTAAGACAATCTAGAGAATGGCAAATAATATTTTTTTAAAATATCAAAGAGGCTTATGATAAGGTTCCTATCTAAAAGTGTATTCTAGAGAAATACAAATGTTATTTACAATATCTTATTAAAAATCTTTTATTTTACAGAAAGGAAAAGAAAATTTATAAAAAAATAATATGAATGTTTTTATTATTAAAGGAAACAAAATTAAATATAAACTTACTTTTTGAAGTAAGAAAGAAAATATTATTTTAAATTGTGCAACATGGCATATGTTAAAAATTATATTCGAAATAAACCGATTAAGTGAGTATGTACTTCATAGTTTGCCTATCCCCTTGTATAACAACATAGGTGTAGTACAACAGTTCAGCGTTGGACCAATCCTTTGGATTCTAATAGTCAATAAAATTCTAAGGAAATATTTATATAATGAAGACACATATATTCACGCCTACGCAGATGATATTATTATTCTTTTTAAATCCTTGGCTTCTTTTAATTTTACAAGCAAAAGCAGATTCATTTCGATAGAAAAATAATATAAGTACAGTACAGCCCCGAGTATCCGGTTCGCGACTATCCGGCTTCTGTACTACCCGGATTTTTTTTTATCGCAATTAAATTAGAAAAGCAAGTCATTGGCAACATTTCCACGGTACTGGAAGCGAACGTCTTCTACGATTGTCTTATATGCCGTGTACAAAATATATATAGAAACACGAAAAGAGCAACGTTCTGTTTGTTGGTACAAAATATATGTAGTAACAGGAAAAGAGCAACGTTCTGTTTGTTGCACATTGTTTCGTGAGTATGTATGGGATCTCATTTGTTGCCAATATTTCTGATTATAACTGCACAGTACGTACAGTATTCATAAAATGCTATGTGTTTTCTTAGGTCTGCCACAGTGAAAATTTCAAAATGAGTGATAAAAGAAAAAAGTTGTTGTGACTATGGAGGAGAAAATACGCGCTCTACAGCGATTAGATTCTGGTGTAACAGAAAAAAATATAGCTTTGGAGTTAGGATCTGAGAAAAGTACAGTGGGAGACTGAAAAGTGGTGTGTTGCACACACAAGTGGAAGTAAAATAACAGTTTAGAAAAACCATAAATATTCGATAAGAAGTGAGAAAATATATAACAGTGAGTTTGGTTTAAATTAGTATTGGTGGACAAGGAAATGAGTTTATAGAACTCTGGCTTATCCAGCTTTTGTGTTATCCGGCCTGCCCTTATTGAATATTCCTGCTGAATATTCCGGAGTGTACTGTATTGGACAAAACATTTACTATAACTTCAGCAATTGTAAAACTAATTTCAGTTTGTTCAAATACAAAAAAAAAAAAAAAAATCTTATACACATTTTAGCTAAGTATTTATATGGAAATATAATTTTGAACAAAAAAATCTTAATTATCCTGTTTTAATCTTTTAGACGAGCCTTCCCTTCATATACGATAAAAAAATATAAATAGAGATAAAATCATTGAAAAGGTTAGAAAAATCATCAGAACTACATGGCACCTGAATCCAGAAACGGTCAAACAAATATATTGAATAGTTATAGAAAAAATGATTATGAATGATTTCGCAATATGGTTCAATAACAACATTAAAAAAAACCAATGAAATATTTCAACTTTTTGCGAATTGTTAATAGGAATTACTAAGCTAGTATTTAGTAAAAATTATTCAATAGAACCAAGTAAAACATTACAGGTTTATTTATGGCTACCCTCCATCAAATCAACATACAGGATAAATGTAGCATATGTAAACAACGAAAAGAAGAAATTGAAAGAAAAATTAAAAAATTGAATGTGAAAAAATTCTGAAACTATGGAACATCGAATTTATTGACTGGTCTTTTTATGAATATCAACTGATCTGTCAACTGACAGGAAATATACTTTTCATAGATGGCTCTAAAATTAATGACGCAGTTGGTTCCGCTATTGTTTATTACTTTAACAGAAACAAAATGCATTCCAAAATCTTCCACTTCGGAAATAGCTCCACAGTTTTCATGACCAAAATAGTTGTAATAAAAGAGGCAATTTATTACGTAATTGAAAACAATATTCTAAAAGTCAAAATTCTAGATCTTCTTTAATGATAATATCATCTACGCAAGTAAGAAGGCTATTCATTAATAATTAATTAAATGAAAAAATCAGATTAGCAGTTACAATAATAAAATAACATTCTTCAGAATTCTATATAGATTCTTCATACCCACAATCTATTCTATACAGATTGTGGGTATAAAGAAAATGAAAGAGCGGAAAAATTCGCCAAAATAGTACTGACAATTGCCATTTTGCTCACACAAATATACAATAAGAATATAGCAATAAATAAAACAATAAATGGGGAAACAAGAAGGGATAATACAACAAAAGACCAATGAAAGAACAAAGTTTTGCGAACTTATGGAGGTCTAAAACGTGGCGATTCGTCTTAATCTCGAGTTCGAATTTTTTGACGATTACTGTACTTTATATTATGTATAACAGAAAGGAAACATGTAAGTTATAAAATGTTAATTAAACTAAGAATTGATAATTGATATTGAGTTTCATGATTACTCCTTTCTCACACAAAGTAGGAAAGAAATAATAATGGAATGAGTCGAGTTTAGCCTCGAAAGTAAAATATATATGCTCACTAAAGAGACACTCGGTGTTACCGGATTGATACACGGAATCCATCGAAAACTCACACATATCATTTAAAAGTTAATAAACGTGCTTCCTTGAAATCTCTCCCGACGAAATTACTTCCAAAATTCTGCATTCATCTACACCAGCCAAGTAGCGGAATCCGGATTTGACCTAAATGCTGGCTCTCGAAAGGAGTTAAAATTCCACACCACTGAGCTGAAAAACTCATTAGCTTCTACAACAGTAATTCCTCTCATACTTGGCTTCGAGTGGAGAGGCTACATATTTAGACGATAAAAGCTCACGCACGGCTGAATTTGGCTCGTTGCACGTTGTACAAGCTAATCAGGTTCCTCAAAAGAAACACTATTAGTGAATCTGACGATAATTTTAACATGATTTTCGGTTGCTTCGCTCGCTGTATAACAATGGAACGTTGAGGGCACGTATACATTGCCAACGAATAAATAATAAGAGACACGGCTAAGAATTATAGAATAAAGTGCTGGTTGGAATTCTAATAATTGTAGGAAAAATTGTTCAATGCATATAATAAATATTTCTTTAAGTTATTCAGTCATAATATAATTTGAGGAAAAATAATTTGTCTAATATTTTCTTAGATTTCCATTTATACTGATTCATAAAATCCATTGTTTGTAAGAAAAGTTGTATTCTGTAACATTCATTATAATTTAGAGCTTCGTTCCTTTCAGAGAACATAACAACATATTATTTTAATATATGTACATAACGAATTAAAATTATTATCAAGGAATAAAACATATAGTTTGGCTTAGTTATAATAATATTGCCGGCATCCTGACTTAGGGGTAGCGCGTCTTCCCCGTGATTTGGGCGTTCCGAGTTCGAGTCCCGGTTCGGGCATAGTTGTTCTTCTGTGTTCTATCTGTGAGGTGTGCGAATGTGTCTCCCAATATGAAGGGGTTGTGCAAGCAAATGTAACGCATGAAGTAGCCAAGTCGTACTCTTGGCCTTAATTGTCGCTACTGAAAAAACAAGAGACGGTCACTCGGCTTTAAATCGCTGGTAGGTAATTGTCAGCGGGCTTATAAAGTGCCAAGAGTCACAACAAAAACACATACTAATATTTATAAAATTAATTATAATAGCATAATGTTTAGTTATATAATATATTAGTTATAATAATAACTAGCTGATCAGCTGTCAAAACTGCTTCAATTAAATCTGCAATATATTACCAACTTGGAAAATCTGAAAGAACAACCAAAACTCGTCTTCGTAAAATTCTCATCGATGAATGACAATCAAGAGAGGAAAATAATGAAAAAGACAGCTTTGCTTTCAGTATCTTTTCTCAGGTAAAAAGAAATAATAGTATTAACAATAAATATTTAGCCCAACTAAATACAAGCCATGGACTTTGCCCGCATTATCTTGAAAGATTCAATATGAGAATATGTAGTTGTAGATGTAGTGATGATAAAAATGACATTTCAAGCTACATTTTTCATAGTCCGACTCTTCATTATTTGAGAAAATTAATTAAACTTGAAGAAAATATTTCCCGAGTTCTATCGAATAAAAAAAATGACTTTAGAAAGCTCAAGCTATTTTGGATTTCCTGCATCGCAATGTAAACAAGATTTCCAAATGAAATAATAATTTATCCTAATTTGTGTTCTATCTGAATCATTCTTATTTTGGACTATGTTCTTATAACATATGTTATTTCACTATGAAAGGCAAAACGGATTTTTGTTGCTTATACTTTTATGTATACCAACTTTGCATTCCTCTTAGTGCTTATACTTTTATGTATACCAGCTTTGCATTCCTCTTAGTGCTTATACTTTTATGTATACCAACTTTGCATTCCTCTTAGTGCTTATACTTTTATGTATACCAACTTTGCATTCCTCTTAGTGCTTATACTTTTATGTATACCAACTTTGTGTATGTATACAACTTATATGTATGTATGTATACCAGCTATTTAGAACTATTCACTCTTTTATTACAGTACTAATGTAAAATGTTTATGCACAAAGACAGATAAACTTGATAGTACTGTAAAAGTAATAAATACTAAGTACCATACTATTTACATTCAGTTAAAAAGTAAGCACAAATATTTATTGGTTTCAGAAGGTGCTTTACAAAAAATACTATTATTTTGCTACATGAAGCAAAAATGAAATTCAAAAAAATTATATAGCGGAACGACATGATCTTCAAAAAAATATATCAATCATTTATGAGTTTCAAAAATTGCTAACTTTAATCCTAAAGCATTAGAAGATGCTAAAAAAAAAATCAAGATATTCAGAATACGTATTAAATATTTTCAAAATTCATATAAATTGTGAATGTTATTAAATTTAACAAAAACATTCTGAAGTAGTGTTTTGTCTCTGAAAGTTATGAAAATGTAATGAAACAAATACTGTTCAGTATTTTTGTGTAATACATCATGTTATTAATGTCTTCATGAAAAAAAACAAGGAAAAATTATCTTTTGAGCATATTAAAATAGAAATATGATAAAAATATTAGATATACATTACGAAAAAATAAATTTCGTTTTTTAAAAATAAATAACATATTGAATTTATTTTATACTACATTAAGAATTCGCCAACTATTCTCAAAATTAGAAGATATAATAAGACTAAAATACTCAGTTTGAATGCGCAAAACCAGAAATAATACATTTATAACTGGCTTGTTAGAATAATAAATAGTTTTAGGCTTAATAAATCAAATATATATGTATGGTTAAAATATATATAAAAATATTATGCGTGTAAAAATTGTATAAGTGTCAAAATGCACTATGATTAAAACGTTGGCATGGTGTTTTTAAAAGAGAACAAAATGTTTAAATTACATCATAAAATATTAAATAAAATGGTACACACCAATAGCTTTTAAAAATTTAAAAATGTTTTGATGGGAGTGTTCCTCAACCAGAATTTGCATAGAGTAGTTAAAAAATTGTTTCCGATGACATCTAAAATTACGACACTCGATTAAAACATGAACAATAGTTAGATTTACAAGGCAATTTGGGCAAATAGGAACTCTTTCGCCGAATAAAAGTTGTCGATGAGTTAAACGGGTATGGCCAATGCGGAGTCTAGTTAATTTAACATCGTAGTCACGCACTGGATGACAAGGTCAATGTGAAATTGTGGGGTTTATAGAATGAAGTTTATTTCTAACATGGTGATTCCATGACTCTTGCCACAGCGTATATAAACGACGCACCAAAGAATTTTTTACATCATTGCTTGGGATATCTCGTTTCAAAAGTAAAGATGCTCCTTTTGCTGCATTATCTGCCATCTCGTTTCCACCGATTCCGACATGACTCGGAACCCAACAAAACAATATCTCGTAGTTTCTGTTTTTTAGAATCCTGAAGAGACTCAGGATTTCCAGGGAAACAGGATGAATTCGATTATAGGAGTGGGAAAGTGCTTCCAAAGAACTCAAGCTGTCCGTATATATGCAGAATTTTCGTTCAGTAGAGAGTGAAATCATCTGAAGGGCATAGAGGATCGCCACTAACTCTGCAGATAAGATCGAAAATGTTGTATTGAGACGGTAGCTCAGAACATTAGTGTCAGAAACAATACCACAATCAACGTGATCATCTGAATTTGACCCATCTGTTAAAATTTTAAAAACCCAGAGACATGATAATTAAATAATTTTTATCATCGTTCTAAATTAAATTTGAAACAATTTTGGGATGTGGAGGAACAAAGTCGTTTACAAATGAAAATTCATCAACTTACATAGAAAAAATACAACATGATTAAAACGCTTCTGAAAAATGAGGCAGAAAAAAAGAGAAGGCTTAGTTTAAAAAGGTCACTGAAGTGTTTCCTCAAATGCTCCTCAAATTATGCCAATGACTTGTTTGACAAATCTAAATTGTATTCTTTTGCTGGACCAGTATTTTTTCAGAATTTCATATAAAATACTAGTACCATTATTATTTGATGTTAATTCAGTTCAATAATACCATATACTCATGTTTACCGCTAAATCCGTTGTTGTTTTTATTTATTTTTGACGTCATGATGACGCGCTATTTCGCGTGAATTTCATTGGCTCGGATCAAGGACCATTTCATCTATTCGCTATCTTTAAGGTCTAGTCTAATTTTTCCCATTGTGCTCGTGCAAGTTAAATTTTATTTTTATTTTGTGCGAAATAATTTGGTAAAAAATATAATTAAATTTTTTTAAATGTCATTAAAAATAGAAATTAAATTTTTCGGTTAAAACATTAGTATCAATAAAAAGCTAATTTTTTGATCTTCAGTGTGATGTAAAAATCATTTTGTGCTGTAATATTTTTGAAAGTTATAGCGGAAAAACGCCAAAATTTCGCTTACTTTTTAATTAATTAAAAAGCGAATAAATCGCTCCGAGGCACACATTACCGACCTCCAAGGTACACATATGCCAAATTTGATAGCCGTAGGTCAAATGGCCTGCTCTGTAGAGCTCCAACATACACACACACACATTGAGCTTTATTGTAAGTATAGAGAGACTAATAATGCAATTTTAATGTTTCCCATTTTAGCATAAATACATTTTGAAACTTTAAACTCTTGCAAATGCATCCAAAAAACAGAAGATTGGAACATACTTCGCAAAGTTATTGATATTTATAAGAAGTATTTGCTCATTATATTGACCTCCATAATAACGCAAAATTCACCATCTAAGCAGAGCAATAAATGAACCTTAACAGCATCAAGTCACATTTTTAAATGATCCTTAATTATTTGAAAGTTTCAACATAACAGCTGAAAAATATATTTTTTTAAATGTTACATAATAATTTATCCTCAGATGAGAGAAAATAATGATTTGGAGAATTTAAAATATCATCAGCTGAAAAGTGCTTTCGAAACGATTAATGGGGGGAATTTTTCGTGTTCCGATAAATTAATTTTTCTAGTGATTATGATGCAAGGTTCGACAGTAATGCTTGAAAGTTCAAAGTGTAAATACTGTTTTATAAAATTGTGTACAGTCAAACTGAAATTAAATTATTTCCAGATAATTTTTTAGAATATTTGTGGTTATTGTTTACAATTTCTATATTTTCAAAAAATAATTAAAGCAAAAGATTTCTATTTCGTAGCAGAAGTTAAATTCCTAGAATTCAGAAAAAAAAATTTCTAATTTAGAACACACTGTAACTGTCACTGTTTTCCTTGGCCCTCTAACGGCAGTGGCAATAAACAGTTAGTTCAAGTCTTGGAAGCAAGCGGTAAACATGTTGCCCCGAGTATAATTTTAATTAATATTTGTAATTAAATGTTATTGCCCCCAAATAGTTTTGCTCCTTGTAAATCATGGCCTTTTATTTCATTAAATGTATTTTAACTTAACTGGCATGATTTATTGACTTTAACCGTCTTCCCTGACAGAATTTAAATTTTGACGCCCTTACGGTCACAACATTACGTTCCTAAGAAGTAAGTTGCATGGGCTAAACAATTTTGTAAAACCTTCATTATATACTTTGCATTATATATATTTTTTAGTGTACAACATATTACATGCACAAATTAAAGATTAATTTCAAATTTCTAATATTTTCAAGATTTATGATCAACTTTGAACATTTCAAAGACATATTTCATAAAAATTTCATATACAGAAATGCAACATTTCCTTAAATTATTCTAAAATTTTAATATTCTTTCCATTTACAATTAATTTATAAAGTTACTTCATGTTATGAAAATTGTATACTTAATTATAAATATCTGACAAAAACTGCTTTGCTGTTGCTCTTAATATGAGCAATAGACAAGTATGAACATAAAGCTATCCTTTTCCTCTCTATTTTTTATAAATTCGAAAAACAATTGTGCAAAACTATTAATTTACAACGACCTTCAGTGAACATTTTTTAAACAAAGTATAATAATAATTTACTTCAAATTTTTGACTAAATTTTCTTTATGACTAATACAAGTAGCATCCTTAATCTGAGAGTTTCAATAATAAATAATAACGTTAACATAATTATAAACAGATTTTATTTCAACTTTATTTACAATATTTAAAACACTTGAAGTATTCGAAATTCCTAAAAATCCTCATTTTATTAATCTAGGGAGAACGCGAATTCACTAGGGAAAACGCCTTTCAATGCCGCCAGGGAAAACTAATTACAGCGCTATTGAGAACAGATTTTCTCCAATTATTTACGGTTTTGTCGAGTTAAAACCGCACGAATCTAGATTTCTTGTTCGTGAAATTTTCAAAACAAAGTGAAGTTGCCCAATTTTATTCTTGTTGAAACGTGCTTGTGCTGGTTGATTTATTTACGATGAGCGAAGAAAATGTTAATGCTTTTTGCGCTAAGAAATGGAAAAACAGATTTCTTGAGCAATTACAATTTTTACTGAAAAAACATAATAATTTGAATGTGATTACACGTTATGAATACAACACTCTTTTAACTGAGGTTGAAGAAGCAAAATCTGGCATTAGTAAGACTTCTATTCAACACTGCAGATTAAAAAGGTTTGACATTCTTGAAATCAGTGGAATAAAAAAGTTGATTTCTTTAAACGAGCCCATTTAAAGAAATATATTTACCAGATGTAATAATATTTTGATTTTTTTTGTGATGTTTGATGATATAAAAAGTGCACATGTGGCCATAGGACACGGTGGTAGAGACAGACTTAAAATTGAAACTTCAAGAAAATATGCTAACAAACCACCGAGATGATACAAATTTTTTTATCAATGTGTGAAACATGTTAACAAAAAAAAATATAAAAAGGAAAGGTTTGATTTCTAAACCTATCATTCACTCACCAGAACCATTTAATAAAATTTGTGTTACTACGACCACTTCAGAGGTAAGAGGTTACGTTGACTTACTAGATATCTTTTTGATATTTGGGGCTCCTTGCATACTGCAATCTGATAATGGAAGAGAGTTTGTAAATTCAGTTATGGAATAGCTACGTACGTTTTGGTCAGAATTGAAGATGGTTCATGGGAAACCACGTCACAGCCAGTCGCAGGGTTAGATTGACAGGGCCAACCAAGACGCAGAAAATATTTGGCTTCATGGATGAAGGATAATAAAACTACAAAGTGGTCCTTAGGTCTGCGTTTTGTCCAATTCATGAAGAACAGAGCTCTACATTCACGAATTAAACAATCACCCTACAAAGCTATGTTTAGGATTGAACCATGAGTTCGAATGACAACCTCAACTTTGCCATCAGATATTATAAAAACTGTCGAAGACGAGGATGAACTTCAGAAAAGTTTCGAGGATATGAATGCAGAACAAGAAACTGAACAAGTACAACCAGGGGAGCATATGCTTGCTAATAAGTCGACCAATATTTTTTTTTTATTAGAGAGGAAGCCAAAGAAAATTTAATAAAGCAAGCCAAACGAATGAAAAGATCTCCGATACAACACATCCTGAGGGTAATATTGGAGGTAATGTTGTTCCATTTCCAGATCTTGATAGAGCAAAGGCTGATTTGCGAAATCTCATCTGTGTGTGTTTAAAAAAAAATAAAGATGGTCTGTACAAAATTGGTACGAAAGATGGAGTTCTGAACAAACTGTATTCGAGGTAAGAAATGGTATTTAAACTTAATTAGTTTAGTATATATTTAATAAATATAATTTATTCAATTTATATTAAATTATTTTATAAGCATTTATACAGTAGATTATATCTATTGAGGGTCCAAGTTTGATACAAAAGTTTAACACATTCCCTGATTTTTATATCTGAATTGGATGTATCGCAGCAAATTTTCTTGACTAAAGAATAAGTACTGAATCCGGAAATATTTCTGAGAACAGCAGCAAGAAAAAGAGCTATAGAAAATAGGCAAGGGTTCGCCACTATTCTTGTAAAAAACACTGTTCTTCATTCAAGGAGATGTTTATGTATGAAAAATGATTCTCTTTAGAATTCTAAGTGTCATAGTAGTTTGTTTGCCTTGTCAAAATAATCTGCTTTAAACAATATCCAAAGAAAATGTTTCTTCAATAATAGGATTTTTCCTCAAATACTGTTTTACTAAGTATGAGAACGCATTTTTCCTTGTTAATTCGGGTTTTCACTGGCGCTGCCAGTTAGATGGCGTTTTCCCTAGTAAATTCGGGTTCTCCCTGGCGATGTCAGTTAGAACGCGTTTTCCCTAGTTAATTCGAGTTTTGACTGATTTCAGGTTTTCACTGTAACAATATTATCTATACTACTATTATAAATGTGAAAGTTTCGATGGATGGATGTTTGTTAGTCAATCACGCCAGAATTGCTGAACGGAATTGGATGAAATTTAGCACAGTGATAGATTATAATCTGGAATAGGACATAGGCCACTATTTATTCCGGTTAATTGAGTGCTTAATTTTTATTAACTAAAAACTAACTTTTCCGCAAAAACTCTGAGGCCAAATCCCGCCAAAAATGAGTAAGGCTTCAGTTTTTTTCCCCACATTAATGAGGTTAGGCTTACTATATTTTCGACCGATTATTTCAAAGGATTCTGTTTAGTTTCCTGGTGTTTGATGCATTTAAAATTAAACATTGTTAATTCATCTATCTTTCGGATTAATTCTGAAGTACTTTTAAATTAAAATAAAGAATGAATTAAGGAAATTTCTAATCTGTATTGCGTTACCCCACCTGGCGTAGTAAATTCAAGCATTTGCGTTTCCCCAACTGGCGTTGAAAATTCACGCATGCGCAGTGTGTTCTGATTGTTGACAACTATGTTTTCATTTTAATTGAAAGTTTAAAAATTATGTGTATTATACTGTTGTAGCTATCTCAGTCTCGATCGATAAATAAAATAGACTTGACTTAATTTGATTTGATTTGATTTTAAAGAAACACGGATTTCACTTGCTTATTTGTTTTATTTCTGGTATACAATGCAAATAAATTGTTTTTAGGTTAGTTGAATGCTTTTTAAATTAAATTGTATTTATATCTATACTACTATCATAAATGTGAAAGTTTGGATGGATGTTTGTTAGTCAATCACGCCAGAACGGCAGAACAGAATTGCAAGAAATTTAGCTTAGAGATAGATTATAGTCTGGAATAGGACAAAGGCTACTATTTATTCTGTTTAATTGAGTGGTTAATTGTTTATTAATAACTAACTTTCCCGCCAAAAATCGCCAAATGAGTAAAGCTTCAGGGTTTTGTTTTATTTTTTTTTTCCCATGCCAATGACATTAGGCTTAACATGATTTTGGCTATTATTTCAAACGATTCTGTTTATTTCGTTAGCGTTCGATACATTTAAAATTAAACTTTTTTAATTAATCGATCTTTCGGATTCATTCTGAAGTACTTTTGAATTAAAATAAAACAGAATAAAGGAAATTAAAAATTTATAATCTATATTGCGTTACTCCAACTGGCGTAGAAAATTCATACATTTGTGTTACCCCAATTAGCGTTGAAAGACCACGCATGCGCTGGAGTAACAAAAGATAAAGCCATTGATGCCATAAATTCCAATCAATTTCCACGCGTACGAAGTCGCGGGTGTCAAAAATGAGATTTTGACGTTATTGGACTCTGTATTTGGGTGTATTGTAGGAGGTACCGTTTCGAGTTCATATAAATTAAATTCAAAGTATTGCGGTTTAATATGTGGGCAGAAGAATTAAATTCAAACTTAAGAAAATTTTGGGGGATTGAGGAAATAGGTAATGAATTACCTAAAAGTAAAGAGAATGCTACTTGTGAGGTACATTATAAACACATAGAAGAGATGAGAGTTAAATATACTGTGGTGATGCCATTTAAAGAGCACTGGTCATGTCTAGGGAATTCAAGGGGTATTGCTCTAAAACGACTTGAATCGCTGTGTACTCGCCTGTCTAGAGACCAAAAATATCTGAAACTGTATTCTGACTTTCTTCTATGAGGGGTTACGCCACATGAGCGAGATACAAGAAGAAAGTGTTGAACCTGAAGTGACATATTATATGCGTCATCATGGCATCTATAGGCCGCAAAAAACGACAATTAAACTACGTACCGTGTTTAATGCGTCCACCGTGACTACTAGTGGAAAATCGCTCAACTCTATTCAGTATAACAGCGGAGTGATTCAAGATGATCTATTTACATTGTTAGTTAGATTCAGGAAGCATATATTTGCATTTACTGCAGATATTCGTCAGATGTACCGTATGATTAATATAGATAACAGACAAAGAAATTTCGAAAGAATTTTATGGAAAGAAGGAGTTAATGAACCCGTTAAAACGTATCAGCTAAATACGGTTACCTATGGAACGGTTAGTGCTCCGTATCTAGCCATGAGAACACTTAAACAAATTTCCATCGACGAGGGAACAAACTTTCCAAGTGCTGCATCAGTATTGTGTCATGACTTTTATATGGACGACGTTTTAAGTGGAGCGAGCATTGGAAGACACGACAACTTAGCAACATCAACTTCTTGACATTCTAAAAACCGCCCAGATGTCATTACATAAGTGTTGTGGAAATACTTCTGGGCGTTTTCTTGATACGGAGAAAGAGTATGAATTCTCATCTACGGATGAAATTAAGACTTTAAGGATTATCTGGAAGGCTAAAACTGACTGCTTTACCTTTAAAGTAAATGTACACATAATGCTCATCCTACCAAAAGGTCGGTCTTATCCATTATCGCCAGACTTTTTGATCCACTTGGGTTACTTGGGCCAGTCATCATTAAAGCAAAAATCTTCATGCAACAATTGTGGTTGCTCAAGATTGATTGGGTGAAATGCTTCCCACGAAAGAAGCTGATGAAGTGGCAAGAGTTTGTGACATCTTTCACAAACGTAAACGACATTAACATCGAAAGATGTACTGTTATTCCAAACACGGAAGTGACTGAGCTTCATGGATTCTATGACTCGTCTGAAAAGGCGTATGGTGCTGCAATCTACGCCAGAACGGTCAATTCAGCTGGTGAAGTGAAAGTAAATCTAATTGCGATGTAACTCGTGTGTCACCGATCAAGTAGGTAATCATACCTCATTTAGAGTTATGCAGTACCGTTCTACTCACCAAATTGATGCATAAAGTAAAAAATAGATTAAAAATGGATATTATGTCAATCTTCTATTATTCTGATTCTACAATCGTGCTTTCATGAATGAAAAAAGAGTCACGAGACTTAAAAACATTTGTTGCAAACAGAGTGGCTATTATTCAAAATCCACAGAAGTGAATCAACAAAATCCCGCTGACGTCATTTCGAGGGGACTTGATCCAACGCAATAATTTAAGATCATATGAAATAAAAAATAAAAAAACTACAATCAAAATGAGAATAAGGAATACAAGTTAAAATTACTTGAAAAAAATTACGAAAAAAAAGGGGTGGGGTCCTGTAACTTTAGCACCGACTGTTAATATACGTACCAGCAAGAAAGGCACTCATTTAATGGCCGGCACGCTGGCGTCGAAGCGTCTAAAATATTTAGCTGAACTTAAAATAGCAGAAGTGATGCGAAATATTTGACACTGATTCTGAAACAGATTTAAATACTCTACAGAACATTATTAAGCAATTCGTTCTTATTTCGGTGATTTTATGGATTTAGGCTTAATAAAAAGAAACCATCCGGCAGTAGACAAACACTCGTGAAAGAGACTGTCGGCCTCAGCGATAGGCGCGTTTGCGCTTTCTGTCCCGAAAGGGCTAATCAAGGAAAACCCTTGCAATACAAAAATTATCTTCTGTCAAATATAACAGTTCCAGTGGAAATATAAGCTTTATAAACAAATTAGTACAGTTTATGATAATATTTAACAATTATTATGTCTAACATAGTCTTTTATTACTCTCTTAACAACAAATATGTCTGTGATAAAAGAGTTGGAATGAACAATAAACAAAGTCGATCGAAATTAATCAACTATATAAAGTATGTGTGACAGACATCAACCAGATGAGGACGTTTACAAGATGAAAGACGATACATTAATTACAAAATGATGCGCCTGAAAGTTTTTAAAAAATGACAATTCTAACCAGACTCAGATGTCGCATATCCTCCCGAATCCGATGCGAATAAGCTCATGAACAGGAATCAATTTTTACATATGATTTAGCAACGCGAGTAAAAGTACAGTGTAGTCAGTCTTTCTCTGGTTACAAAGAAGTATTACAAAAGAATCATTGAATATGATACTGCACACTTTTTACTATGTAAGTGTCGTGTTATTTAAGTTTTTTTAGTCCAACAAATTACTGATTCCCTAGAAATGTAACAACTACTCTGGCCAGATTCAGAAAAAAAATCACTATAAGGGAATGAAGATCCTTCCTGATGTGACAAGAACCTGTGTTTACAGCAAGAACTGCCCGGGAACTCAGCTCACACCGAGACACATCTTCGAGTGTCCATCTATTACAGCAGATATCTAAAAACTTGGTTTTTTACCGCTGATGGATGCACTTCGGGAGATCCTTTAAAGTCCTCCGGACCTTTGACAATATCCGAGACTTTCTTTCCTCGATTTCTACATTTCCATGGACACGATGACGACAGTACAACAAATAGTGCAATCAATGCCGAATGGCCGTTACAGTTCAATGTCAATTTTGGAATTGCATAAAATGAAGATTATTTGCAATACCAGCTGAAGAAGAATTTACTGAAATATAGGAACACAGTTGTTGTATCTAATGAAAAAGCTAAAATGTTAGATAATAATGATTAGAGAGAATGCAATACCGTCTTGACAAGGGGTATTCACACTGAAATTTACTGACGTAAATGGCTTCATTAAAAATCGATAAAAGCATGTTGCAATATATCGAAGCGACGAAATGTCAAATTATAGTAGTTATTTTTGAAATGTTTTGTTTAAATCAGAGAAAGACTTCGTGATCATCCTGTATAAGGGGAATGCGTAAAAATATGAGATGAAACGATAATAAATTAGTATAATAAATCTTTTTATATGTATATATTAAAATTAATCTTTTTTTGCTATCTGTTATTCTTTTCGCGGATTTCCAGTGATTTTTTTGATTAATTTGTAAATATTCAATAATCCGGATCGTAATTGGGATAATCAGAAATAATATGATCAAAAGTATTATATTAGTAAATTCAATGTCTACATTTCGAAATATATATGGCGTCAACAGAATGATGTTTGCAACACTAAAAAGTTCAATGAAGGAAAAAGGTAAAATTTTTATACTAATACTACATACTAATTATATTATATTAGCATATATTGTCAGTATATATACTTTATATACGATAATATATCACTACAGATATCTTAGAACAGATTAGTTTTCTCCGTACAGATACGAACAAACAAAAAAACTTAAACAAGTAAACACTGTCGCCCTGCAGAAGTTTCACTTGAACGAGCTAGATGCGTTACAGATGACGAAGAGGTTAAAAAGACAGATCCGTTCGACCAGAAAAAGACAAACGGCAGATTCGTAATCCGATCCATAATCTCTAAATTATCCAATCTTAAACAATCTTATGGAATACATTTGATAATCAAACAAAGCAGTACGAAACAGAAGCCGACTAAGACAATAGATAACAAAACACGATCGGATCTAAAGAATTATAGAAAATGGAATTAAAGAAATTCGCAAAAGCATAATGCCTCATTTAGTAATATGATTAACACTCGAAATAGGCTTACATCTTCCTCTTCGCTTAAATTATCTTTCCTTTCATTCTTTCTCAATACGGAAACTCATCTGCGCAACGAATTAATGCAAGTAACTTTCTTCGCAACTATCTGGAAACATAATATATATTCCAATAAAATTATCTTTCCTTTCATTCTTTCTCAATACGGAAACTCATCTGCGCAACGAATTAATGCAAGTAACTTTCTTCGCAACTATCTGGAAACATAATATATATTCCAATAAAATTATCTTTCCTTTCATTCTTTCTCAATACGGAAACTCATCTGCGCAACGAATTAATGCAAGTAACTTTCTTCGCAACTATCTAGAAACATAATATATATTCCAATAAAGTTTCCTACAATTTAAAGAATTTTAAATCGAATAATTACTTACGTGATTCCATTCTTAATCTTCATATATATAAAGTTAGCAAATAGCGTCTAATAATCAATTTCAGACAACAAAATGTGTGAGTAAAACCACAATTTCATTTCAAAGTTATGATACTGAAAACTCAGGATGGACTTCAATATTTCGAACCGCAATCAATGGCGATGTCAACACATGAACGACACTCTATCTTGATTAAACTTCAGTTCAGTAGGACGATAGACTGATGTTTCCTTCCAATGGATTTAAAAAATACTCTTTTTCTATATATCCTGGAGTTTCGAAAAATCTGGTATGAAATCACAACCCTCCCTTTTCGAAGCCGAAGTTCCATCATTAAGTCATCGCAATGGTCTCTAATCACTATAAACAAAAGTATTGCAATAAATATGTTAATAAGTAGGTTTGATTAGAAATTGAAACCTCTTAATGAATTAAATGCTAAAATAAGCTTCAATAAATTCAAATATTATTTAGATAAGGAGCATTATATATTTACAAACTAAACCTCATAATGGAAAAAAATTAAAATAAGCGTGGTTTGATTGCATCAACCATTATTCCAAGTAGGCAGCCATCGATAAGGTAGAAAAATGTATTTGGATCTTAAATAATAAATCTATCTTAGAATTGACATAAAACAGCTTTTCATAAATTCGACTAAGACATAGTTAGACTTTAATTTTTACCAGAATTCCGAAGATTGTTTTTAATTTTAATTGTATCGTTCTGTATATAATTTTGAAAATAATTCCTGCTTATCCATTCCTGTTTAATAATTTTTGCAGTCATTTAACGATTGGCAACACGTAGTATTAATAATGCAATTAGCAGTAACCGAATAGTGTTGAATAATTTATATAGCAATATTGTAGCTTTTGCTTCTTAACAAATTAGTTTTAATGTTGGAACACTTCTAAATAAAAAGAAATGATTGCAGAATTCTGCTATGAATGATAACAACATTAAGGAATATTACTTGCGTAGCCAGTAGCATCACTGCTACTAAGCCTAACGAGCTTGGCGGCTGTAAAATTAAAAGCTTCATGATATTATGTAAATTCTATTTCACAGAAGCGTATGCTTAGTGATGGAATCTTAGTTCTAATTCATATCAATGAAACAATTCATTGAAGGAAATATGCTCTAATGGTCATTAATGAGGAAATGAATTTCGATTATTTACTCGTATGTAAAACGCACTTTTTTTATTGCATATCAATGCAGTACTGATTAGGACTGATTGTAATAACTGGAAACGTAGTTTATTAAATATATATATATTTGTACAATTGCAGTTAAGCTTAATACGAAAGATCTTGTTGCTTTTTGTAAATTGATTTAGAATTCGTTTTGAAAATAAAGTTTGTAGAACTATGGTAGCTTTGAATCATGGTATCTTTGTAGTCGAAGCCTTTATATTTAATAAATTGTTAATGCACTATTTAAAATAAGTTATAACAAAACTAAACAAAGAAAAGTGGATGCAGAATTCTACTAAACTTGATGAACGGCCTCAAAAAATATTCATGTAGTCTATAACAAAGCATATAGCGATGAAATATAACAAATATTTTTATACGAAGCTTCCATTAATTGTAAATAAAAAAATATCTATTTCAAATCATTTTTATTAAAATAATTATATGAATAAATAACAAAAAGTAACTCAATGGATAATTGCACTGAAATCTAAAACTAAACAGGCTGCGGTGTCCAATCGACACCGACAGACGTTCTAGTGATAAAATAAAGAACTATTGTCAAAGTTCGATTCTCAAGTACAATAAACTAAAAAGATGGTGGTAAAGCTCTTACTTCCAGGAATCTTCCTTTTAAAATGATTAATACGGCTGTAACGCCCTGAAAAGCATCTATTGTGACACAACAAAAGCTACAAACAAAAGCTCCCAATATTCTTTTTCCCCTCTTTCCAGTCATTAGTGAAAAGTGTGCAGCTTCAATACGCTTCGCCATCTTTAATGATTTATAATGAGCACCGGCCAGGAGAAAAGAGGATGAATTTTAATTGCTGAAGCCCGCCAAACTGCTGTACCAAGATGAGCGAATTTTAAATACTGGGTGAAGCATATTAGATGACTAAATGTTTATTTTGTCTTAATTTTTATAGAAAAGAGGATATCTACATAATTAGGCAGTAAATATGAAAGGCCGATTTTTAATCATAATCAGCACCCGATGCTTTATTGTCTATCAAATATTAAGGAAAGATTTTTTTTTCAGAAAAACAAATATGATTTTTTTTTACTTTTCAGGGAAATAAATTAGAAAAACAAGATATTTATTTACCGATATAAAAATCACAATCGAAATTTATTATTTTCACAAACATCGAATTTAATGTATTTATTAAGTGATAAATTATTTTTTATAATATTAATCATTTTTTTAAGCATAGTAGTAAAATAACTGTGTTTTCACTGGCAAACCCGAAATATCTATTCAATAGAAATATTTTATTTCTGACTCATTCTTACGAGAAGAAAGCAAATCGTACTACATGTGCAGAACAATGAAATTTGAAACTAATTACAATTTCTTCCTTTTCGCTTTTATGAAATTATTTCGTCATTTCTACAAAAAGATCTCAAGGAAATGCACCATTAATTTCATCACAATCAGAATTTCAATAAAATAATAATGGTATTTATTTTCCTCACCGTCAGTTATTTTTAAAATATAGTTTTAAGTATCTGGAAAAGTCATATTTATATTGCATAGAAGGAATCTTTTACTGTTTGATGCAATTTCATAAATATTTTATTTCTCGGATTTTGAGATTCATTTCTAACTGAAGATGGGGAAATAAAAGAAAAAATGTTCTACCACTTCGAAGTCTAGGTACAAAATATTTTACTTAAAAAGAATATCCTATCTCAACCATTAACAATTTATTTTACTTCTGATTTTAATAATATGTGTAAAATTTTTCAAGGGAGAATTGGAGTATGCTTTATTCGTTACATTAAGATACATGTCGTGTAGGTGAAGGCAGAGGCCCTTGGAATCCGCTTTCGATCCAGATCTACAATTTACAAGCAGCGATCTCCATGCCAGATCCGAATTAAATGATGATTTTCCAATAAAGAAAGAAGCCGTAGTGAAGGTGAAGGAAGAGCCCTTGGATTCCTCTTTTAATCCAGATCTACAAATTACGAGCAGCGATCTCCATGGAAGATCCGAATTAAATGATGATTTTCCAATAAAGAAAGAAGCTGACGTGAAAGTTAAAGAAGAGCCCGTGGATTCTTGTTTCGATCCAGATCTACAAATTACGCGCATCGATCTCCATGGAATATCCGAATTTAATGATGCTTTTCCAATAAAGGAAGAAGCTGTCGTGAAGGTGAAGGAAGATCCCTTGGATTCCTCTTTCGATCCAGATCTACAAATTACGAGCAGCGATCTCCATGGAAGATCCAAATTAAATAATGATTTTCCAATAAAGAAAGAAGCTGTCGTAAAGGTGAAGGTAGAGCCCGTGAATTCCTGTTTTACCGCAGGTGAAGAAGATTTAATTGCTTTTGCGAAACAATTCGGCGTAACCGTTGAAACTGACTAGTCGAAACCCAAAAACAAAGAGATATGACTTTTAAAAGCGGAGATTATGATGATGAATATGCCAAAGTGATGTTAAATAGTACCGTTGAGTACAGACTTCTATCATAAGTAGAAAAACAAAACGAAAGAGAAGAGCGATTGCGGAAGGAGGCAAGTGAGCACGAACATGAGAATTTGAAAATCCAAGCTTAAGAATGGATTTGGATTTTTTTTGACACAAGAGCTATGGTGTTGACTATGCTGCGCCAAATTGTATTTTTTTTTTCAAGATTAATATATAAATTTCAGCGATAAAAAGTATGTGAAAACCTTAGAAAAAGATGAAGAATACTTACATATGGGGATAAAAACCTATTGATTTCAAAAATGCAAATATTTGAGCTTGTGGTGTCTTACCAAGTAAGAAAGGTAATGGCGAGTTCGTGTTGCAACGCTGAGCATTGAAATTTGGACATTCTGATGATATATATTAGACAGAATTTCACAGTCACATTGAGAACATAGAGGTGGCTGTTCGCTTAGCAACAAATGAATATTGGTGAATCTAGTATGCCCAGTAAGTAAACGGGTAAATAATGTGTCTACTTTTCGATTCGGTAATGAAGACCACGGTTGTACATGAGGCTTAATAGCATGTAGTTTATTGTTAGTTTCAAGGTCCCACTGAGCTTGCCATTTGGAATAAAGAAACATTTTAGTTTGCTTATTTAGGCTTCGCAAGAGATGTTCCTCCGATTCAACATGAAAGATGAGATAAGTTTAAATTTAACGCTATTTGAGCACCATGCCAATTTAACATTATTGCCAAAAGCGCAATGGGTCCAAAAGCTACTAGAATTAATTCCTCTGAAGTTTGCTCATTTAATTGCTCGAGAACCTGAGGAAAGATCGAATGATTACGTGAAGAATCTTCTGTTACAGAGATTTACGTTGTCCCCGGAGAAACTTCGACAGCTGTTTGTTTCAGATCAAAAGCTCTTGAGAAAACATGGCAAGATTTCTATCATGAACTGCAGGCTTAATTTGATATATGGGTAACAAGGCTGAAAATAGACACCTACAAACAGTTACGTGAACTTATCATTGCGGACCAGATGAAACGGAAGGCACCACCAGAGTTCCAGAATTACTTTCTTGATGAGTGGTCATTCATAAATTCACCTGCTGATTTGGCGGGAAAATTCGAACAAATTGACGATGTCAGGATGGCATTGATACCAAAAACATCGGATCTATTCTTCAGAAGGAAAGATGAAGATCAAGGACCAAATAAAATTCAGAATTATCCGCAAAGACCAGCGATCCTGGATGAAAATAACAAGTTACAGAAGGAAGACCTCCAAGTACGAGACTTATTGTTGGAAGAATTAATGGAAGAATTACAAGAACAGAGAAATCTACTTCGGCAAGACGCAAAAGGAAACATTCAGAATATAAAGGCCCAAAATAAGAATTATGATAGAATGCGCAAGAAAGTTCCAGAGTATCAAAAAGGGGATTTGGTAGCCATTCAACGAACATTCAGGACTGACTAAAGCTTAGACCTAGATTTTTGGGACCATACAAAACTATAAAAGAAGGCCGAGAGATAGATATGACGTTGAAAAAATATGAGACCATAAAGGTCCTAATATGACACTTCGTCTGCTGATCTGATGAAATTTTACTCACCAGGTTGAATAAAACGAAATCGGGCGATTCTTGATAACCGTATTTTATTCAGTAATATATTTCATTTTTATGTACATTTTATATTCTTTTAACATAATTTTGATTAAATGAATATACAAATGTTATTTTCATGTCCTGTCCATTATACCCCTTTTGTAGTGAACTTCTGTCCGAGTTATCGACAATATTTTTTCCAGAGATGTATTCAGCAAATTATTACAACTACTGTAACGTACCCTCTCTATTAAGAATCAATGTATTTAAAGTGAATTTCAGAATTTGTTTATTTTATAACAGTTTGGCCGAGAAGAATTTAATATTAGTCTTGAGTGCCAGTTGTAAACAACGATGTGGTCATCGTTCTGTCAGGACTGAGTTGGAGATATTTAATTAGCGGCCATTACCAATCCGCTGTTATACCAAACGCACACATATTTCAATTTAGTTTTATTGTATTGCAATAGATGGCAGCATGGGTTCTAATAATCCAAAGTGCTATGTCACGTGACCATAAATTTTAATAAAAAGCGAGCTGCTGGCATTCGCTGGAAAAAAGAAAGAGGAATCTTCGTCTACGGTAACGATGAGCGTTTAATAATTTTACGCTACGGCGTTAATAGTAACAATAATATGTATGTATAATAATATGTTTCGTGATGATAGTTTTAAGACTATATGTGTATAAATGTATAAGTATTTCCCATTGAGAAAAGCACTAGAAAAATATGAAAAACTTGTTCTGACGCTTAGAGGACTAGGTACGATATATTTTGCTCTACCGTTAGCCGTTTTTTCTTAGCTAGATATGAAAGATAAAAAGAATATCCGATCCCCTCCATTCACAATTTCTTTTTCTTCAGTTTTTAATAATATGTGTAAAAATTTGCGAGAATTAGAGTAGGCTTTCGTAGTTATATTAATATATATTATTAGTTTCATTTATCATTCAAACGTTATTTATCATTTCTTTTATCAGTTTCATTTATTATTTCATTTATTTTACATAAATATATATTATTTAGTTTCGGTTGTTTTTAATTCTAGCTATTATGATTAAGTATTATTAATTACATAATTTTAAACCAGATATGTATCAGTATTTGTGTAATAAACAATTTTTTTCAAACAATCATTAAAATCAAGACTTTAATCTCATTGCATCTCAATTACAAAAGGATATTCTAGATACCATATACAGTCGCTCCAAGCCAAACTTGGACACCATAGAAAAAAATCTTCTTTTGCAAAAATACTGTGACTAAAAGGAATTCAAAAAAAGTAACGATGGTTTTCTACTAGTGAGTTTATTGCTCTATTAAAAACAAACCAAATAACGCTAATTCATAAATTATAATGACAAATTTCGAGATAAAAATAAAATTGCGGAAGAAAGAGAGCGCAAGCCAAACTCGGACATCTGACAATAAAGCGCCAAATAATTGCAACCACGAGTGAAAATTGTTGACAACTTCATGAAAAACATTGTAGTTGTTCAGCGGAATTCTCGATTTGACGTTTTTTCATTTATTGCAGAAAAAAACTTAATTTATTGAAAATGCCAAGGCAAAGGGGCCAAACGAGTATAGAGTTAAGGAAATTGGTTATTAAGCATACTGAAGATGCGAGAAATATCGGAGATTGTCAAAAGAAGTCATTCCACGGTTTATGACATCATAAAACGCTACAAAATCAATAATCAGGTGGAAAATAAGCCTAAAAAAGCCCATAACAAGATTTTCACCGAAACAGATGAGCGATATTTAGTGAGAAAAGTGAAAGTAAATCCCTTCCTTAGCGCTCCAAAGCTAACTACAGGGTGTCCCAAAAATGTATACACACTTTAAATAATTGTAAATTTGGGGTTTATTATAATTCGAATAATTTTCAACATGTAAAAGATTCTAATAAATATCATTCTATAGTCTTGTTATCGCATGTTCTCAAACTGATGTCTGTTCTGCTCCAGACACTGCTGACAACGCGAAACGATGGAATAGCACACATGATGGAACAATTCCCTTGGGATATTCGTACATTCATGTTCAATGGTTGCCCTCAATTGAACAACTGTTGCAGGTTTCTGTGCGTAGACTTTGTCCTTTAGGTATCCCCATAAAAAGAGGTCTAGTGGACGTGGAGGGTATTCGACAAAACCTCTCCGTCCAATCCACCTGTTTGGCAAGATCCCATCAAGAAAGGATAAACATCACGATGGTAGTTTGGAGGTGCCCCATCTTGCTGAAAATAAAACTCATCCTGCTCAAAGACCTCTCTAATGCTTGGTATGACAGACTGTTGCATCAAGTTCAAGTAAACAGGACCAGTCACAGTAGCGTCAAAAAAGAAAGTTCCAATTAATCCTTTTGAAGATAAGCCACACCACAATGTAATTCATGGTAAATTAACATGGTGGTCGACCATAACATGTGGTTTCTCAGGTCCCCAGTAGGTGCAATTGTGTCTGTTAATCGAACCATTTAATTTGAATGTGGACTCATCACTCCATACAATCTTTGTGGAAAAGTGTGCATCTTCGTTACATCGTTCCAAGTACCACTCGCAATACTGTACTCTTCGGTCTGGATCATCGTCATTAAGAGCATGGACTAATCTTGGAGTGTAGCTTCTCCACTGACAACGTTTCATGATGCGATGGACAGATGATTTTGAAATGCCTACCTCATGACTAGCTTGCCGCAAAGACTTTCTTGGACTTCGTTGAAACATTTCTAATAATCTTTCTTCTTTCTTGGAGCTTGTCGATGTACGTGGTCTTCCGGAACGGTTCTTATGGACGTCCTGAACAGTTCCATCAGCTTCAAACTTATCTCTAATTCGAGTGATGGTAACTCATGTAGGTGGTTCTTTGTTAAACTCCCTCTTAAATTGTCTTTGCACTTCTACTGTATTTTCATACTTCCAGTAGCATTTTAGAATAAATTTCCTTTCTTCAAATTCAAGTCTGCTTGCCATCACTCGGTTCAATGGATTCAGTCTGTAAAGAAAGAAGAAGTAACTTAGTTATCAGCTGCTAAATTGTGTATTCATTTTTTGGGACACCCTGTATTATTGCTGAAAATGAATTAGGGGAAAAAGCTAGTCCATCAACAATTAGAAATGTGCTCCATAAGAAAAATCTCAATGGAAGAAAAGCCAAACAAAAGCCTTTCATAAGTAAGTGAAATCAAAAAGTAAGACGTGAATTCGCAAAGGAGCATGAAAACATAGATTTTTCTTACTGGAAACAAGTATTATTTCACTGAAGAGAGCAAATTCAATATATTTGGATCAGATGGCAAACCATATGTTTGGAGAAAGTCGAATGAGGAATTGCGTAGAAAAAACTTGAAACCAACTGTGAAGCATGGTGGCGGATCAGTAATGGTCTGGGGATCATTTTCAGCTGCTGGCCCAGGAACTTTGCATTTCATTGAAGAGAGAATGGATCAGAATGTATACCTTGACATTTCAAAAACAAATTTGCCACAATGTGTGCAAAAACTTTCGCTTGGCAATAATTGGAGATTTTATCAGGATAATGATCCCAAGCATAAAGCTTATAGAGTGCGTTCCTGGCTCCTATACAATTGTCCTCACATCATGGAAACAGCACCCCAAAGCTCAGGCTCAAATCCCATCGAGAATTTGTGGGCTCATCTTAACAAAAAAGTCCGGGAACACGCTGCTTCAAGTAAAACTGAGTTGAAAAGAGTATTATTGCAAGAATGGGACAATATTCAGCCTAATTTTTGTGCAAAATTGGTGCAATCTATGCCTAAACGCCTTAAAATGGTTATAAAAAACAAAGGATTACATACAAAATATTAATTCATTTGAAATATTAACTAGTTTTAAAAATCTTCTTAGCCGTCCGAGTTTGGCTTGTGCTTTAATTTTTGTTTTGTTTTGTTTTTTACCATAATTTCTGGTTACAATGTAATAATTTATATGTTTTGTTATCAGTTTTTAAAACTGCAATAAATATATTATTGAAAATGCGTTTAATTATTTTGCTAATCATTTTTATTTAAAATTTTTTTACAATTATTAGATTTTCTTTGAAGTCCGAGTTTGGCTTGGAGCGACTGTTGATAAAATTAAGTAACCAATATTTCTTTGTGCTTTAAATTAAAGATGGCAAAATATTAGCTATAAATACATACACAACCATGTACAAAAAAGTGTTCATTTTCTACATTCCGAAAACAAGAAACGTTTTTCTTCTTTACCGAAGAAAAAAAGATAAAAATCCACCTTTCGCTTAAATAAGCACTCTTCATCTTACTTTTCCCCCTTTTTCTTTTTTATGTCCATTTCATTTTATGTCTAGAGTAACTGCTCTACATTTATTCTCCTCGATTTGCTATAGATGTCCTGCCAGTCAAGATGACTGTTACTATAAATTTTTCAAATGATACGCTCCTCTATTCTAGCGCCTTAGCACTGCTTCCGAGGTACTTGATGTCGAAGATACTGTGTCAAGCGAGTCATTCCCCACTTGGCGCGAAAGTGGTAGAAATCGAAGAAATTTAGACGCTCAATGAATTATGAAGAGTTGACTCCGCAGTATATTCTTGTTGTGGAAGGTAAATAAATGTCGTCTATCTTGCAATTACTACGAGAGGTAGAAATAAAATAGATATGATTTTATTTTTTTTTTACATTTAAACAGTTTAACATAAGAATTTTTTTCTTTTTCCTTACTCTTTAGAATTATTAGAATTTAAAGTTATTCCAATATTAATATTAAAACCTTTATAATCAATATTGAAGTGATATTTATAAATTGCAGTGGTTACATAACTCTACTACCTCTTTCTTTGATACAACACACGGCGTTACCTTATTAACATCAAGGTATATTTACTACGATCCTTTTTGGGAATTATTATTAGATTGTATTCTGAGTGTCGTATATTTTCGTGTTCGTGTTTGTTTGTTTTTTTGTCTTGTGAAACATGGAACTTAGAAAATAATTAAATAACTTTTGCTAAAATTCGTCTATTATTTTCATTTACTTCATAAAGAAGTTGTAAAAAGTCTCATCCCTCTACAAAAAAAAATTTAAAAAAAAATGGTTACATTTTTTTTTCTGTGCTTACATAACACATATAATATAACATAACGCAGAATGTGTACAGTACAGAATGTATTCGGTTACTGCACACATACTCTAACATATTTTAATCAACATGCTCAGGTTAATAGAATTTTTTACGTTATTTGATTTTTAAATTAAAATATGTAAATTGACATTTGCACTTCGCTTACAATTTCCTTTTACATTCAAGATTCGCAATCGTTGGAATCTAATATCTTACTGACAATAAATTCTAGCTCAGAATATAAAGTTTTTCTTTTAAACGATTCCTTTCATATTACATGGTTAATGGCATCAATTTTTCATTTAAATTAATCATCAATAGTTAAAAATCCCATTGCAGATAAAATATTCTTGCTCAGCCCAACCGTTAATTTTGGACATAGAAATAACTATGCGGTCCTGAACACATTATAGTAATGCAAAAATATCCAAAATCACATCACCTCACCGATATGATCGTAGGACGTGAAAGGGGAAGATGTAGCGGTTACATAATTTTACTATCTATTCTTTTAATACAACAGATGGCGTTACCTTATTAATCAAAGTATATTTCCTATGATCCTTCATGGGGGGGGGTCATTATTAGATTGTATTCTAAATCAGTGCCGTGTATTTTAATATTAGTTTTGTCTTGTGAAATGTGGAAGAAAATAATTAAATAACTATTGCTGAAACTCGTCTATTATTTCCATCTAACTCATAATGAAGCTATAAAAGGATATCGTTATTTCTAAAATATCAATTTTTCGCTTAGATTATTCATTTAAAACAGGCGCGGTTGTCCCAAAAAATCAAAACTGTGAGATAGGTCTTATGTTTTATCTTCATATTTCTTAGATGAATGTGGATACAGGTGTGAAAAGGCTGTACCATCAGAAAACCAAACGTAATAGTGTTTAACATTTACTAATTAACAGTGGTAAAAATCAAGACATATAGTTTGCATATTGTAACTATGGCATGGAAATAACAATGAAAGAACTTCAACAGATAATAGGACAGTTCTACATCTGAAGGCCAAATAATTTTCAGATCTGATGGAAGACAAAATCTTCATCTGTTTGCAATAAGTCATACAGATACTGGGAAAGTTTATTTGTAGACCATAATTTATATTATCTTCACTGTAAATGCCATTTGTAACTGACAAATTAATTTTATCTGAAGTAAACATTAACATAAGTAAACGATTCTGTTCAAAACTGCTATGAATTTTTTTCAATATTACCACATTTTAGTATGTTTATAAGCCTTTTTCCGATTAATTTTTGCTTTAATTACCGCTTCACAAAATAAAACTGGATTTGTTTATTGTTTTATAATGTATATTTCATTCCTTAAATTATATCCGCAAAAGTGTAATATGTTCCATATAAATTTATTTCCTCTGAGGGCATTTCAAGTCTAGAAAATGAATTTCTGACCATTCAGGTTCCGAATTTATATAATTTCAACAAAGCAGGTAAGCAGCAGGTTCAAAAGCTGAATATAACAAATTTAAAATAAACTGTTTAGAATAATTACTTGATGCACATTTTCACATCTCAATGAAAAAATAAAAGGTAATATTTATTTAGATTAACAGCCGAAAAAATGTGAATACGCAGAAAGATTAGATATTTATTATGGATGATCCATGTTTTAAGATTTGGATATGGGCTTAAATAAAGGCATCTTTTAGATGATAGATAGACATATGATAGCTCATACACTTGTAGCTTGATATATGAAAGAGCACACTTCTATTAAGCGATCTATAAAAAGAAATGGATTCCGGTTCTCCTTTTTATTCACCGATTCCTAACAAAATCAGTGGTCTCGGACTTCAAAACATTATAAGAATTTTTCTTCTAGCAATTAAAAGATATTTCCTTCTCCTCCCAACAATCGAAATGACAGCTGAGGCATTTATGACTTGATATACGAAAGAGCACTTTTATTACAGAATCTGTAAAAAGAAATGAATTCCGGTTATCTTTTTTATTCTCTAATTCTTAACAAAGTCTCGGACTTCAAAATACTATAAAAATGTTTCTTTCAAAGATAAGTGAAATTCTCTTTTCCTCTCAACAATCGCAATAATAGCTGATACACTTATGGCTTGATATACGAAAGAGCTCACTTCTATTAAAGGATCTGTAGAAGGAAATGGATTGTCCTTTTTTCAATATGAATATATTAAAAAGAGCGAAAACACACAGTTCGAGTATTCAATTAATCAGCAAAAACAGGGTGAGGTAGAAATTTCTTAGAAATATTAAGGCACTTCGGACAATCATCGAACTTTGCGTCAACGAGTCATTCTGGTATTACAATGTTGAATAAGTTATCTTTGTCATAAAAGAAACAGAGTTAATCAGCAAAAACAGGGTGAGGTAGAAATTTCTTAGAAATATTAAGGCACTTCGGACAATCAACGTACTTTGCTTCAACGAGTCATTCTGGTATTGAATAAGTTATCTTTGTTATAAAAGAAACAGAGTCTTACGTAGAATATTCATCAAAAGCAAGATTGAAATGAAAGTACCAAAAACAACTATCAGCGAGATATATTTTCTGTTCTCAATAAAATAAGTAAGCAAAAAAAAAAAAAAAAGATATTCGAAAAAAAAAAAAAAAACAGTAAATACTATTTGATTTCTATTAATGAATTATTTCTATAACAGAACTCTTAAAGAAAAGTCCTTCAAGCGTTCTCTTTGTAAATGTGTGTTAAAAATTCAAGAAGGTGTTAAAATGTTACTTGTTAAATTCGTTGGAATAATTTATCAATAAATAAATTTCTCAAAAAAAAACACAATGAATAAATTACTTCTGAATAATGTATTTACAAACACCGCAATCCTAAATTACTAACCATGCTTATAAATGATGTAATTACTAATCATATTTATAAATGATTTTAAAGATTCATCCGATTAAAAAAAAACACTGAAACTTCAAAGTTTAAGTTACATATAAGGTAAATGTTAAATGTTTAAATATTTCCTTTAACGCGATAAAGGATTGCAATATCGGACCAGAAGTTCAATACCGGTATTCGGTATTTTAAAAATCTTAATATCGGGATACCGGTTTTAATACCGGTAGTAGAAATTTTAGAAAAAGAAAGAAAACACAGGTGTTTTTTATTTTATTTGCCAGTTTTATTAGAAAGTGTAAGTCCTATATTCCATTTTTTTAATGAATATTTATATTTAAATAGCGTCTATTTCTTACACTTGTCATTCATCAAATGTAAGACTAAATTTTTCACCGTTTACTTTTAATTGTATTAGTCCGTGTTTCAAAGAATTGCGAAGTAGTTTATAACAGTTCTTCTTATAGTGTTAATCGATGTTGGTCGATTTTTTAAAACCTCTGGACAATAAGGATTTTCTTAATACACTAGAAGTGCAAAACACTCGAAATGGCAAACCATCTAATGCTGTCAATTTTACTTATAATTTCATCCAAATTATCTTTTTTTTTTCTTCAAAATATTCTAAAATCCCTGATGGCGTGGGCTTAGAAACTGTGCTTAAATTTGTATCTTTATCGCAATTAGATTCTTTCCTCTTTAACAAATTTGAATCATGTTTCGTTTTCATATGTGTATGGAGTCCACTTGTAGTTCCTCCGTTCACTTTAATAACTCTTGTACATTATATTTTTCTTTACATTGTGCCACCATATTGTTTTCATCATATGAATAATGAAACCAAACCGAAGTATTATGAACTGATTTTTTATGTTCTTTAAAGTTATTCTTATTCATTATTATGGGTTATTATTTATGAGTATATATATAATAAATCTGAAAAAATATTTTGAACCCTACAGTATGATATGCAAATACAACGTGGATAACAAACTCACCAATTTAAAAAATATCGAAATATTAAGCACTTTCTGCACAACTACAACCTTGTTTTCACAGATACGAATATCAGACTACGAATCCTGCTGTTTTCACAGATACGAATATCAGACTACGAATCCTGCTGTTTTCACAGATACGAATATCAGACTACGAATCCTGCACGTGTGCAGTATCGCTCGGAGCTGTAATAGGATAGTTTTGTCCCGCCTCCTTGGATGATTCACAACCAGTATTTTATCACTTCTCTTAATTGTACTTAATTTAGACTTGTGACGGTATTTAGACTTGTGAATACTGGTATTACAAAATTGTACAAATGGCTCAAAATATCGGTATTCGGCATCCCAGTATACCGGTATTGCAGTCCCTAAACGCGATATTCAGATATTTCTAAGGGAACAAGTGCAGTAATTTCGTAATACAATTTTATGCAGACAGTAAGTACTGAAACATTTGGACATAAATGTTTACAGCCACATGTTTTCAAAAAAACCCTTACATAAATCATTTCTACAATTCTGAAATTCCAGTTTGAATTTCTCATCACTATAATATTATCTGGCAACTTCATCCCCACTTTTTTCTAAAAAGCTTATATATTCATTGAAAAGAAAGTTGCATAAACTATTTTAGCGGTCATCTTCCTGCAAGTGACAATGGATATTTATAAAGAAATAGTTATGGAAACTACAGAAATAAAATGCATCAAACAGGAACGTTCAAATACTTTTCATTTCTTCGTTTCGAGGAATTCACTAAGAATTCGATATGTCAAGCTTATGAGTAGGAACTATTAATCTATCATATCCGAAGTGAAAGCGAATGAAAAAAAATTCATAAAGCATCGAATATATCTCCTTCGTCTAACAACAGTAATAGTTTTCAGACAGACTGGATCAAAGATCAAAATCAAATATTTCCTTGTCTCTTAAATCTAGTATCATTTATGGAAAGACTCTAGAGAAGACTCTCAAAATCTTTAAATGACATTCTATTTTACCATTCATGGGGAATCGATTTTCAGATATGAATAAAATGGAAAAGGAGATACGATTAAATATCGGAAAATCCACTTCTTCCATTTAAATGCCGTTTCAAATGGATATTTGACGTCTTCCCTGAAAGAGTACTTCAGGACAGTCACTTAAGAACCGGATTACTCTATATTTTGTTTGCATAGAGACAAATTCTAAAGATTAATACTGCTGGCAATGGAATGAAGTCTTCTCATAAGAAATGGTTTGAATATATTGCAAATTTATGAATCTTCATATATTTATAATTAATCCCGTTCTTTGATTTAATTCTGAAAAAAAATTTGTAGTGATCCATCATTTAATTTTCATTACCAATAATTTTCAATATTGTACACATTTTGAGCATGTTTAAACAAGGCACGCATATTTCCATTCCATGATGAGTACAGTTCGTCACTGCACAACTAGCCATTAAAAAGTCATTAAGCGTCTAATCGTCATTGTAGAGAAAGTAATCGCTACTTATTGGGAAATCGCTATATTGATTATATTCAACAGTAGCAAAAAATATCGCATACTGTCATATATATATGCAACACGCCAATTGAATCGGCTAGTTCAGACTAGAAGTTCTAGTCTGTCATGGCAGCTAATTTCTGAGAACTACTGAAAAGCACTATGATGTACCTCTAGAAGATACGGTCTCCAATGTATTGTTACAAATTTAATAATTTAAAAATAAATTATAAGGGAGAGGGGGGACAAGTTTCGCTGCCAATTTGCATGGTGCTGATATTCAGCAACATTGGTACAGTGGTAAAGAAAAGAAGCAGTCTTTATATTAAGGAGCAACCACTTCGGTTCAGTCGTTCGGCGTGTGCAAGAAAGTTTCAAAGAAAGTATTTGTTTTGGTTTTTATCCATTTATATACGGTTAGAATAATGATTCGTCAAGAATAAAACAGGTCAATTAGTTACGCATTTTACTTTACTCTGAAATAATAAAGACAATGACTCAAAAAAAGTCAATTAATTTCAAGTGAAAAAGAAAAAGTCGAAAGTTTGGAAGTCAATTACTTTCAAAGCATTCCAAGCATCATTGTTGTTTCTAGAAATTTCAAAGTTCTAAGAACTTTCCTTTGCTTCCCTCTTTGTTATGAAATGTTCTGCTACAAATTTTCAATTACCAGAGGTTCGGGAAATTCATGGCAAATGTTCTTGTGATAGCCTTAATAAACTAATTCATTTATTTGGATAATATCAAACAGCGTTGCAGCATCGGCTACTCAAAATTTCAGTTATCAGAATATCACTTATCAGTATAATATGGCGCGATTTTATATTTCCAATAATAAAAACATACCTGTGCTTTTATTGTCTAATGCATTTTTGGATTATTAATTTGAAGGCAATAAAAAAAGCAGAATAGTAGATTGCTGAGAAACTTTTCATCCAGAAACGAAGAGCATTCTACTTTGTTCCTAGAATATTAGTCACAACAAAGATTGTTACTGTTCAAAACCTCTTCATGGGAATGTCAAAAGTAAGAAAAGAATTTCACCATACAAAAACTAATAAAATTCTAAGTGGGCACAAGAACGCAAGAGTAAGAAATACTGAACACTTATAATTTCTGTCATATTTTTGATATTTTACAATTTTATTCTACGGTTGGTTGGTTTTTGGGTGTGATTTGGCGTAAGAGCCTTTCTTGGCTAAACTGCACAAATAATTTGTAGAGTTACATTCTATGATAAGAAGTTTTAGAAATTTTTCAAAAAATTATATATGAATAAATATTGCAAAGTATAAAAATGTGTTATTTATCATTTTATAATTCCTTTCATTCCACATTGTTCGTATATTTATATCGATGCTTGGTTAATTCTCTTTCATGAAATTTTAATGATGACTTTGCTCACGCTGGTGTGGTGTGGAGAGGGGGGTACCAGCTCAGGTGTCGTCCTCGTCATCTGACAGCGGTTCAAAATTACGAGGTCCGCCGCAAAATAGCCCTAGTGTTGCTTCAAACGGGACGTTAATCTAACTAAACCATAGGTTCCCAAAGTGGTCCAGGTGGTCCCCCAGGGGTCCATAGGAGACCACACGGGGGTCCACGTAGACGTGAAAAGGAAACAAGGGTTCACAAGTTGTAAGTGGGGGTCCACGAAACATTTTCTGGTTTTCATAATAAAGAACAAAAATTTTGGCTTGGATTTACCTATCAACGTAGACAGGTAGCATCATTCACTAGGTAGGTACTCAAAAATATTCGAGACTCAGTTCAAACACAGAATTGAATAGAACAATAGATAATATTACAAGTGTACACCACATGTCGAGACTTTTTTTATTGTTGATTTACATTTCAGAGTTCATTGTTGATTTTTTGTCAACTGTTGATTGTTTGTAATAATAAATGTTTATAATTTTGTATAACCACACGTATTATTTTAATAAATAGGACACAAGAAAATGTGCTACTTTTCTTTTCTTCTGAACACCCCCAATTTAGGGTGATATTTTTTAGGAGTTTTGAGAATACAGTAGAAATGTAGCAGTAGGGGGTCTACCGAAAATAGTAAAACTTTGAAAGTGGTCCACGAGAAAAAAAAAAGTTTGGGAACCTCTGAACTAAACTAACTAACTAAACTAAATATGATGACTTTGCTGATAAATTTTATTCATAATTTTTACATTCAGTTTCTAATACTTGAATCTATTTCATTTAACTGAATAGAAGGGAATAGAAAACTAGTAAAGAATATAGCGAAATATTCTGCACTATTTCTCTATAATATAAAAATATTTCTGAAAATTAAAATAATAATTAAATGAAAACTTTAAAGCAAAAATGATTATATTCCATGCCCATAAAAAACTTTAAAATTTAAATTTATTTTCCTTCGAAATTTCATTTAGTGTAATTTTTAAATAGTGTAAAAACGTTAATTCATTTATAAATTCCAAATATAATATAAACTTTCTTATTGAGATTTTTGAAATTCATAACTAATTTCAAATAATAAAACAGGCAACTAGCATGGATCTTTTTGTTTAGACAGCGCAATAAAATTCTCTCTATAGCAGAAAAGGCTTTAACGTTTATTCAAAACTTCGCTCAGAGCGCACATCAAACGTCGATCCAAACACTTCTCTCTCCAACACATACATATCAGACCTCCCACCTCCGAAATCGAAATAGGCAGTCCGTCGGAAAGTGAGTGACATCATTTCCTACTAGGTGAATCTTCCGCCTGCCTTCACTTGGAGACATTCGGTTTAAGAGACAGTCAGTCCATTTAGAGATTTCTTCAATCGATATTTCCTGATATCACGAACGCCTGCTACGTAAATCTTCCCAGCTGACAGGTAAAGGAGTCAGAGCACGAATTCAATTTCCTTCCCCTTCACTTCCGATGGGCTACAGGGATATTTGCTGCAATGATTTCCAGGAATGCAGTTTTATTGGAAGATTCGACCGCAGATTCTTGGTTACCCAGAAGACAGTAAATTGAAATTTCAATGGGGTTTCATTATTGCGTTAGTTCTGGAGATGAGCTCAGATTGGAGGATCATGTCAGATGTGGTAAAAAAAGTTTCGAGAAGCAAATGGCAGATGAAATTCACTAAAAAGTTTCTTTAACTTTTACAGGCTACAAATTGCGAAAGCATATTGCATATAATAACGATGTTTAATTCTTTCCTGAAGAACTATTCATATATTCAACAGCTATGATTTAGTTGCATTGTTTCAATCACGCTGATGAACCAAACGGCAGATGAAATTCACTAAAAAGTTTCTTTAACTTTTACAGGCTACAAATTTCGAAAGCACATTGCATATAATAACGATGTTAAATTCTTTCCTGAAGTGCTATTCTTATGAAATTCACTAAAAAGTTTCTTTAACTTTTACAGGCTACAAATTTCGAAAGCACATTGCATATAATAACGATGTTAAATTCTTTCCTGAAGTGCTATTCTTATACTCAACAGCTATGATTTAGTTGCATTGTTTCAATCCCGCTGATGAACCAAATGGCAGATGAAATTCACTAAAAAGTTTCTTTAACTTTTACAGGCTACAAATTGCGAAAGCACATTACATATAATAACGATGTTAAATTCTTTCTTGAAGAACTATTCTTAAACTCGCCAGCTATGATTTACTTGCGTTGTTTCAACCACGCTGATGAAGTCGTTCCCCAACCAGGGTTCAGAATCTAATTCTAATATGTCCGATACTTATGCTGTGATCTTCTTACATCTGTCATCATATATCAAATGTAGATGAAGTATGGAAGTCTGAATAGTTAATCGGACTATTCAAAATTACATTTTTTTTTTTTTTAATTTTCAAAGTGAGTTTAGTTACAATTTCCTCATGTAGCTCCGAAACTTCTAACAATACTGGATTTCTTGCAACAATAATTGAATATAGGGTTCTATTAACTCTTAGTTTAAATGAGAAAATAGCGATGAAATTAAAGCATACAATCTTTAACAAACGAAGAGATAAAAATCTCAACATCTGTTAAAGTTCTTTCATTTCATAATGGAATGGAATCGAGCATTTTGGAGAGGAATCTGAAAAGAAAGTCAAAATTGATTTTGAAGACCTCCCCAACGCTAACAAAGGTCTCGGTCACATGAGACCATTTCTTTCTGTTTGTCCTTGGCTTTCAAAACTCAGAATAACCGAGAAATTTGAATTAATTTAAGTAAGAGATTGATCCACATGCAGCACTAAAAATTGAAACGAAAAAAAATTGAGTTTTTACAATTAAATCTAGATAATTATGTACATGTTTCAAAGAGACAATGTACATGTTTTTCATTCAACAATAATTATGTACGCATGTTTCAAAGAGAGATTTTATTCTTTTAAATTTCGTTAACCGCTTCATGTTGTAACCCGAGTTAATTCGTTCTACGTTTATATGTATACATATAAGAATAAAAAATAATTTGGTGTAGCACCTCTTTTTTCCCTTGAGCAGAGAGCGCCCCCTTGTGGCGTTTGCAGACAAGCAGTTGAACGGGAAACCTGCATCCTGAGGTCAACTTTTTTTTCCAACGCGCAACCCTTGCGCTAAAGCCAAATGTTTTCGGTTGGAAACGGTGGAATCCCTCCACCATACTGTTTTCTTTAACCTAATTGTCTATGTGTTGTTTGTAAATTTTGTAGTGTTGCTGTGTTTGTGTAGATTAAAAATATTATATTTAACACCGGGCAGTTCATTAGAAAATCACTACACACTCACTATACTGGTTCTTAAACACTAGAACGTCCGTCGGTGTCGATTGGACACCGGAGCCCGTTTAGTTTGATCTCTTTCCCGCATTTTAGCAGGGAATTTGAAACTTTTTCGTGACTTTTAATCATTTTCTATGGTGATTATACAGAAAAAGTTTTGTGATTCTAAGTTAATTAGGAGAGATTTTATAACTAAATATACCTAGAGCGTTCGCTGGTGTAGTTTCGAAACCAAGGAAATTTAACATTATAAATAGCCTTCCTTCAACAAACGATAGTTCACTAAGTAAAAAAAAAATCCCAAAGTACTATCGCACATTTGTTTGGCCCTGAATGCAGTGTTATTGGGTTCACAGCGGAAATGAATCAATTAATCTAAAACTGTTGTGTCTTTTTAAAACTGTTATGTCTAAGTGTTTTGTTACACAGCATTTGCTTATCTACTCATCAAAAAAAAAAAAAAAATTCGTTCGATTTTCGAACTTTATGCAGAGCAGACATTGAAACGATGGCTCATAGAAAATGTTTACGCCCTGATGAACTAACTTTCTTATGAGCTTCTGATCCCTCTACGAGCTTTCTGAAAATAAATAGAATGGTGGTGAGTTGTCTTGTTCTAATTTAAATTCCGATGAAGACATAAGATTGCGTAAAAGTGACTGCGAAGAATCTAAAGAAATAATTTGTTTTGTGACAGTTTTCTATGATATAAAGGGTCATAATATATGATAATTACATGAAATAATATTAAAAACCCTTAGAACTAAACCCTACTGAACAATAGTCCTGCAAAAATTTAGTTACTACAATTATTTCATATATTTTAATATCGCGGTGTCGAAACGACACCGGCAGACGTTTAAAAATAATCGAAATCCCAGATTTTCTAGAGTTAAAGGGATAGACGATTGAAAATACTCATTACTTTGTAACATGGTATTGTTAGAGCGATTAAAGTCTGATTCCGTGAAATATAAATTTATATTTACAAAACAAAATTATTGACAAGCTCATAAAATTTATACTAATTAAATCCAAACAATATGCGAAATTTCAAGCAAAGCAAGAACTGCAGAAAAATGCCACAGAAAGGCCCATGCTATGCTAGAAAATATACATCCTGTTCAAGATCGACATTTGACTGTTATGTATTGTTAAATATGAAGATGTTTAATATGTTAGGATGATGATAAATATGATGATGTTCAAAATTATTGCCACAGAAAATATGCGATGGCACTTGAAATCCTTTAATCGCCATGTTTATCCTCATATTTTAATTAGTCACTGCATCATTGAATGTTTAATCTTATATTATGAAAATGAATGCCCAAATTATAATTCAAATGAAAAAATTTCCAAAAAAAATTATCTAAGAAACACATTTTTAAGACTAAAACATTTTTTCATTAAAAAAATCATTTATTTCATGGCAGCTTATAAAAAATTCAATCAACAAGAAAAATTCTAAATGAGAAAAATACTTTTCTGATTTATATAAAAGTTAAATCCATAAACTTCCTACAGACAAAAAGAGAACATCCATATTCAATGGATATTTTTAAAATTTTAGGATAGAAAAACAGCCATAAAATGCAAAATGTTTCAGTTTACTCTACTAGACATGAATTCTAAACTCGTTCACCCATCTGCCTGGCGCAAGATATAAAATGATTCTTAAATAAAATCACATACCTTCACAGCTCAGTGATCCACAATTTCGTTTGTTCGCACTACTACACATGATGACGTATGAGCAGAAAATCCATCAAAAATAAGTTATAGCCTTCCAGCTGAAATACCTCGGCAGTGATGATAAAATCCTCTGTATTACGAACCAAATATTGTAAGTTCATACCAAAAAATTGTAAAATTTATAAAACTGCATAAAGTTAAAATCTTCTTTCACCATAATACTTCCACAGTTGTTTAATGAAACTAAAAATAACACCATTACTGAACTCCGTGTGCTTCGTTCGTGAGCGAGGTTATAACTAAAAGTTAAACGGTAGAGAATTGTCCCTCAAAATTTTGAAGACTTTCTATGACCGCATCGTTCTCGTTATTCGAAGAGATAAGTTTAATTATTTGGAACGCTATTCATAATTAGAAAATCAAAAATTTGCATATGAAAGAAAATTTTCCCTAGTCTAAACTAATGAGAGTTGATTCAGAGGGTTTGAAAAGCCGATTAACTCTCAAAACTTTACCGTATAAGATAGCTTTTTCCTTTAGCATATTAAGTGACTGCGTTTATACATAAGACAGGCAGAAAATTACGAGCGGTAAAATAATTATGTAGTTAAAAATCGATTAAATCATGTAGTCAAAGCGTTGTGTTTCTTGCCAGATTTTACAAAATGCAATTTAAATACATTTAAAATTGTTATTATTCTTTGTTCAGTATTAACAATAAAGCATTGAAACTTTAAATGACAAATTTTACTTAGTAAACAATAAGATAATTTTCAATTATATACTTGTAAACTTTAGAGGAGTAGTTTTGTTTCATATAGTTTAGTTCCTAAATTTTAATCCTTGATGAATTCATCTTGCTATTTAATTATGGAAAACGTATAAATGAAAAAAAAAATCTTAAAATTCAAAAGGAATTTTGATTGCGAAGTATTAAATTTATTAAAATAATAATGGGTTCATCCTTAGGGATTTTTTTCTATTAAATATAAAAATATTCATATAATATTTATATTATATATCTTATAAGAAATATAAATAAAAACTTATATTTTATATAAAAATTTATTTTGTTTTATGCGTAAATAAACATTAGCCTTTTCACTAATGCATTTCACCTAATGCATTTGCCATTATTTGAAACTATTACAGAGCTCAACTACATAGTCTCTTTCTAAATCCTAATATTCGTAATTAGTTTTATTTAATAGTAAATGAAGTTTATATGTGAAATAGTTAAGTATTACAATGCAATGGTTTATTTTTCTTTGTTAGTTTAATTATTTTTCTTAAGATCTTCGACAAAATATTAATTTGTATTTAATTGATTTAATATTAACAGATGAAAAAGAATACTGTCTATTTATCAACAAGCATATCATTAAACATTCATTTAATTTAATATTCCAAAGCAATTTCGAACCAAATTATGTAACAAGTGATATTTTTATCCAATACAGTACACTCTCGATTATCCGCGGAATTGGGTGGCGCGGCCGCCGCGGATAACAAAAATCGCGGATAATCCGAAAAAAGCTAAAAACGGGTATAGCAAAAGAGAAAACAGTCATTCCAACTTTGAAAAATCGTTTTATGTACAATAAAACGTAAAATAAACAGCAGGAAATGTTTAACTAACGCTTAATATTTTAGTATACCACTCAAAACTAACCTAAAATGCATTTTGTTAATGAAAACTGAAAAGTGTTTTGTACTTACGAGAGGCGTCAAAGATACACAGAAAAATTAATACATATGTACTGTTTTAATTCATTAAACCTCATCATTCATCAACCTCATTAAAAATTTAATTAAAAATGAATTTCCTAGAAATTACTGTAATGTCAATTTTTTAATTAAACAAGGTATGGTTTAGGATTAAACCTTTGGCTTAAATAAAAATAGAACTTTCCTTGCATATTAGATCACTCAATAGATGGCGCTGGGAGCCTACAATTTTTTACCTAAATTACCGTTAGCTTTGTGTTTTTAATAAGCGGGAATCACAATCGATAGCTTAAAATTTCCTTGACTGCTGATGGTATGTGCTTGCCTTTTCGTTTTTTCTTTAGTGTTATTTTATGGTAATTTTGTTTTTATTGTTATTTTTGTTATTATATTTTTACTTATTAGTGGTTTTTTCTTCTAATTTGTTTTGTATTTTCCTTTCTGTTAAAATGGTATATCTCTTGGGCCTAATTTCAGGGGATTTTCGCGTCACGAGGAATTCATTATTAGACTTTATTATCCGCATTTCTTTCACAGAAAAAATCCCTTTTTTTGAATCCCTGCCTGAGGGTGACCCTTGAAAAAGTCTTCAGGCCGGATTCTTTTTTATATTTTTTATTTGGTTTATTTGATTTTCCTATTAACTTGATTTTCATACTTTTGTACTGTTTAATACTGTAATGTATTATGTAAGTACAAAAGCATACCTGTAAAACTTCCCCCTTTTTGAAGAAATCAGTCATTTGTGTTTGCTTCTTGCTTTGGAAGCATTTTCTCTTGATCCGAGATCGCATTTTTCGTAGCATAAGTTTCTCGGCCAACTCCGTGTCGCATAAATAAGCATGATGTTAGCAAATTTAACATTTCGCTCAGTTTTGTGAACATTTTAATTTTCTTTGCTTTACACTTGTACAAAAAAAAAAAAAAAAAAAAAATGTGCGGCAGGCGCGGATAATCCGCCCGCGGATAATCGGGAGTCTACTGTACCATAGTTTAAAATATTATTCTCTCAATATCATTTCAGCATCTCAATATCATTGCAATTTTTCCTTTAATTTTTTTTTTTTTCAAAATGTAAAAAATAATTTAGTAGATGCATATGATTTTGAAATAAGGTTAATAAATATATATTAATATATATATGTAATATATTTTTAATTTAATCCTAATAATTTCCTAATTTTTTAGCCTAATTCAGCCCATGTCAATATCATTCTAAAATATTCTCTTATTTCCTGATCCTATTCCACTTTTTCTCTATAATTAATTCAACTGAAGCTTTATAAAAATGATTGCGTCAGCGGTTTCCCACGTGCCGAATGAAGGTATCTCTCTGTTTCTCTTGTCAATGTCGACACGTGTGCGAAATTCCAATCAGATTTGACACGTGTCAGAAATCTCATGTTTTATAAAATCAGGGATAAAATGTTCAGTTGGCATTCATTCTTCTGTTTTCGCTCTATGCCGTTATGAGTTGTGTGTGCGTGTTCGTCGCTCCTGCTTTTACATAATGCCTGCTTCTCCGATATGAAATAAAACGACGTCAAGAAATCAAAAGTCTCTTCACTGTCTTCGAAACTGCCTTCTGATATATATATATATATGCTTACATTTGAAGAGTCGACAGGATTTACCTGTGCCAAATTGTCCATAGAATTAAAATTAAATCTGCGGCAGAGGCAAGGAAAATGAACAACGCTACAGCTACTTCCGCCGCTGATGCATTTCGCCCAGCTGCGTTGTTTGTGACCTAATACAGATCACTTCTGTGTTATATTATCTCCACAATATAGTAATTACCTGCTTCACTCACCAGTGGCCTATAGTACCAGTTCGGTGCTCAAAATTTCCTTTTGTTATTTCTTAATAAGTGATTAGTGTTTCCTGGCTCAACGGGTGAAAATAAAGATTTATATTGTGTGTTTTTCTTTACTTTTGATTCTCATATTTAAATTTTAGAATTATTGCAAATTGTTTTATAGCCTTATTTAAAACATTAAATTTTTAGTCTTTTATCAAGTCTATTTTTAAAAATTTTATGCATAAATTAATAATGTTTATTTTTATGTGAAAAATACTTTAATGTTGTAAGACCTGGAAAACTGACTGACCAAGATAAAACAAATGTGTCTGACCCTCAAAATTCAAAAAATAAAATTGATTAAAAAATGATTAAATAGAACCCTCCATAATCCCTTTTGATTTATGGTTGGGATATTTCAATCAAATTGTGTCAAGAAAATAGCAAAACTGATTTGTGGAAAATTTAAAATATTGCTAAATTTCTAAAAGGGTCAGCTTTAAAAATAATTGCTTAAATATTGATAATTTTGCTTAATTATGTTGCGTATTAACCGAACAGTTTATTCATCCCAATATTGTTAATTTTTCTGACTTTTCACAACTAAAATTTGATTCAAAAAATGCAAAATTAGTGATTATTTTCATAAAAAATTAAATTGTGTCAGACAGTTAGGCCTGAATCCACAACTGGTTTTAGAAGGTCTTACTGATGGACTGCCAGCTCTACTAAAACAATTGGTTAGCATAAAAGCTCTTCCTGCCTCTACAGAATGGCTTACAATAACAAGTAAACAATTAACAATGGAAGATTTTCAGAACCAAATCCAAGCAGGAGAAATGAAACCCGAGTCAGAGCAAGGCAAGCAGCACCTTTTACACCTAGGCATAATTTTAATTATAGATTTCAAAATTCTTTTGTACCTCGTGCTCAAAATAATTTTAGACAAAATTATCAAAATTCATTGTGACCGCGTCTAAATAATTCCAATAACTATGGTCATAATTTGCATTTCCAACAGAGATTACCATCTTCTCCATGTAGAATTTGTACTCAAAAAGGTGTTCCAAATGATTATCATTGGATACAAGTATTCCTTTTCATCCACCCCAGTTTATGACAAATGCTCCAATAATAGCCAATTTGACTTCTCCGTGCACAGAAGGCTGGCCCCTCCTGGCTGTTCTCAAAATACTGGAATGAGATAAAATTCTCCAAATGAGGCCCCTGGCACAGCCCAATGATTATTAGTGTCCGGACACATTTCAACTTTACCAAGTCTAGCTAACTTGGACAATGTTTATAATTCTCAGACCAATATAAATATTGTTATTGACACAAGATCCATTCTTTCACTTATATATGCAGATATTGTGAAAAAACTTAATTTGACAAAAAAGAATGTAAAACCTATTAGAGTCAAACAAGCTCATGGAACATTCCAATTAACCCAAATTTGCGACATATATTTAAAAATTGGCCAAATAAATAAGAAAATCAAATTGCATATCATGGACAATAATTTACCATATGTCATCTTAGGACTTCCAGATTGTAGTTTATATAAATTAATTATAGATTGTGATAAAAATAAAATATTTCAAAATGGAAAAATTATTACCAATTTCCATACCAATAATAATTATATGTCTTTACATATTGTTGAAAATAATAACACTGATGATAATAAGGTCAAGGTAATGAATACCTCAGAGGAAATTTTTCCTGTCAAACTATACAAACTGTGTAAATCTATGTTATTTCTGGTGTCAGAATATTCTCATGTGTTAGCAAAAAATAAATATGATGCTGGTAGAATAAGAATGGAACCCCCTAGAATAAATTTAACAATCGATTTACCAGTTTCACAAAAGGCTTATAGAACCTCTGCTACTTATGAAATGGAAATAAATAAGCAAATTAAAAATTTGATAGATGCAGGTTTAATATAGGAATCTACTAGTAATTATTCATGCCTTGTAACATTAGCGTATAAAAGAGATGAAAATAGAAAAAGTCGTCTTTGTATTGATTTTTGTAAAATAAATTGTCTTTGTAAATCTGAGGCAGAGCCTCTACCTAGAATAGATACTTTATTAGATAAATTAAACACTGCTAAAGTTTTTTCAATTTTGGATCTTGTATCTGGATATTGGCACATACCCTTGCATGAACAAATAAGCATAAATTGGCATTTGTAACTACTGAAGGTTTATACGAATTTCAAATTTTACCTTTTGGCTTTAAAAATGCACCTGCAATATTCAATACTGAGAAGGTAAAAACAAATATAACATCTACAAGCAATTAGGTAAAATGTTAAGTGTAATCTAGATTGAAATGGTAAAAATAATCTGATTTGAACGTCCTTCACTTGCATAATTACAATGATCAGCCAACGAAAAGTTCAAGTTAGAAACATTCGGAACTATTTTGATATTTTAGAGAGAGAAAGGTATGATAATTAGACACAAATCCTTGACCTACAAAATGTGGGACAAAAATAAATGCATTTCATCTCTCCTATACCCATATTACAGGAGACAGTTAAGTTTTTTAAATTTACATTAGTATTCCGCACACGCATCAAATGATCAGTGCACGAGATTCTTTGAAATTCTACAACGTTTTGTTGCCACGCAACGCAAATCATGCATTAAAACAATAACACATTTTCTAAGCATTCCAGAATATAATTTGAATGCGGAATGTCTTTGCAATTATTTTTCATCTCTATTGGACACTTTCCAAAACACCTGAACTATTGGAAAAACATTAATTCCATATCATAATGCAAGGAATTTTGTCTAATAAATGTAATATCACACTTTTTCATTCTAATATTATAACTTGACAATGCTAAAAATGAATTCCTTTTAATTCGCATTTGACATGAAATATAAATTTATCTTTAAATCGTCTGTAAAAAAAAGATAAAATAATTGCAAAAAAACAATATGAATTTTTTTAAAAACTAGCTATGAAAATTAAATAAGACATTAAAAACACAAAGCTAATAGTAGCGAGTTTTCAACAGCATTTGTCGCAGTCATATAATATATACGTCGAATACAGCCAATATATCAACAATATTTTGTGTAAAAACAAAGGTTGCCAAATAAAGCACATTTATCTTAGAGATCTGGCAACTCCAGTGGAGGAATAATTTTATTGAGTTGATAATTGATAAATTTATTGATAATTTGATGATAAAAGTTTTGAAAACTGTATTGCACACTTAAGTTATGATTCGTTATCAAATATATAATACAGCAAAATTTATGAAAAATAAAGAATATTTAGAAAAAATAATTGAATTCACTAGAAATATTTCACACTTAAAATCGCGTTCATGTATGATATTTAATCGTATCGTAAATTCCTAACATTAAAAAAATATAAAATCCATTTTTAAAATAATATGTTGGCTATTAAAACAGAAGACATATAATGGAGTTTGATACAGAGAGTTACAATTTAACTAAATTTTCAATACAAGAATTTTCTGCAGAATCCGGAATTTGAATACTTTATATGTGATTTATTCTTCGTAGTAAAAAGGGATTTAATAACGTAGATTATTCGAATGATTATTTTCTTCAACATTAAGTTCGCCGAGGGAGAGCTGGCATTAAATTGAAGTTTGATGAAAAAAAGACTAACAAAGGACTGCTGCTCTTTTTTTTTCCAAAATTTCATAGATATTTTTTTCAAATTTTTGCGGGTTTTTTTTTTTTTTTTTTTTGCATATAAATATATATTGTGATCGAATACATTCGGGATTTTATAGACTTATTACATTAACATGACTTATTACATGTAACATGTAAAAACCTTTTTACTGTTTTTGATAATAAAGCCCATCAGATGGAGCACTTAAAACAGCGCCATCTGTTGTACGTAAAAACAACAGTCTATACTAATTATTTTAAGATTGTATTTCAATGATTAAAATTGCATTGTTAAATTGAATTTTCATAATTTTTTTATTTCCATTTCCATTTAGATACAGTAGTAATCTCCCAATTAGTAATCAGTAGAAAACAACCACAATAGCACACAAAACTACAAGACAGAATTCAACAAGAAAAGAGAATTCACGTAATTATTGACTAAAATCTCTCCAAATGCCTGCTATTCTCTTCCGTCTCCTCGCTTTAGTTATACTCATCTGCCAATTCAATACTATACGACTGGCTATTCAACACATGCTGCTTCAACACTCGAAGAACGGCTCAATTCTCAATCCACTAACCGTTTAAAATTCACTCAAAGCTTCCGCTTCGCGGGATTGATCTAATCAAATTCACCGATTAAACTCTTACCAAAATACGATCCACAACTGACTTCGGCTTGGACTGCCGGCCTTTTGGAGCTTCCGGTTGGTTAACTTTTTCGGCATTAAAGCCAAATCTGGTCATGCTGCGCCAATCAAATGGTAAAAACGAAATTCAATGATATTAAAAGTTTCTTTAAAAGAGTTAAAAGTAAAATTACAAAAATTAGCCAATGTATTAAAACGGTACTTTAAAAACATTCAAGAAAAAAGTAAAAGTGCATTAATTACTGAGATGGGAAAAAAATTTCAACTGGATAAAAAACCTAAATAAAATTCGGCAAACCAATAGTTCGTAAAAAATTTTAAATATTAAGGTGAGGATCGGCAGCCATTAGTTCAACCGATTATTATTAAAAACAGGGCAATCAATTAAAGCATGACATACACTTAGAACTATATGACATGTCATACATGTTGGACATCGTTCCCCAAATAAAAGGTGTTTATGGCTAAGTTGGTATGACCAATGCCCACGCACTGGGATGATAGGCCATAAGCGAATCATTGGTTGGAGAGAATGCAACTTATTGGAAATCTGCTGATCCAAGATCGTTGCCATAACATACAAACATGATGAGCAAAAAATGCCATTGCATCGCCATGGGGAAAGTTCTCGCTGAACCTCTGTTTTTGAGAATGCAAAGAAAAACCTGGTTTTCCAAAGCAACTCGATGTAAATACAGAAATTGCGTGAACAGGGAGTCGAAATCACGTGAAGGGCATATATTATTGCGGCCAGTTCCGCAGTCAGAACTGAGAATGATGTGGGCAGCGAGTAGTTGCGTGTCTGATTTGGCCGCTGCCGACATATCTATTAGATTTTGATCCGCTCAAAAATCACTTCTCATCAACAGGAATGGCGATTCCTTGAATGTTAATTATAGGGTCAGGATGCAGGTTGCGCTTCCGGCTTGTTTGTTTGTTTTGTGTTGGTTTCTGGCGCAAGAGCTATTTTGGTTATTCAACACCAATCAAATGGTAAAATTATAAAAAAAAGTTTATAAAACATTCGTTTATTAAAAAACAAGATCAGGGGTATAAAGATAAAAACACATGAAAAATAATGAAACAAATACGATTTGAATCTTAAAATGATTCATAATTATGTATCATTGAATATATATATATATATATAATTAACTCCCTGCATTGAATTGGTATCATTGATGAATATGATCATATTGATTGATCATAAATCGTTGAAAGAGTGTTAGAAAACTAAGGGGTCGGTATCAGCATTAATTGGATTTAACATTTCGCCATGCCAACGGTAACAGATCAGCATCAAATAGAGCTGACAGTAAAACTGCCTTTCCTATGGTGGAAGTATTTGTGTTGAGAAGCAGTATTATACATTTATAACAATAATTTATTGGTTTCATCGCATGCAAATATATAGTTAGCATACCAGACAAAAGGGTGTTTTTTAGATATATTTCTTTTTAAATTTGAAGACTGGGAAGTAACGACTCTTGATTCATCCGAAAATGGGTTTTTTTTTTCAATAGATATCTTTTTTTTTAACTATAAACGCGTCTTCAAGTGATTTATTCATATAATATTCGAGATAGTCGTCACTATCTGAGCCATTCGAAGTACTCATTTCGCCTCCAGTATCGGAATTCGGAACTTCATGAATCGTTGAAAGAGTGTTAGAAAACTAAGGGGTCAGCATTAATTGGATTTAACGTTTCGCAACACCAATAGTAACGGATCAACATCCAATAGAGCTGACAGTAAAACTGAATTTGCTATGGTGGAAGTATTTGTGGTGAGAAGCAATATTATACATTTATAACAATATTTTATTGGTTTCATGGTATGCAAATATATAGTTAGCATACCAGACGAAAGGTTTTATTTTAGAGATATATTTCTTTTTAAATTTGAAGACTGGGAAGTAACGACTGTTGATTCATCCGAAAATGTTTTTTTTTTTCAACATATATCTTTGTTTTAAACTATAAACGCGACCTCAAGTGATTTATTCATATTATATTCGAGATAGTCGTCACCATCTGAGCCATTCGAAGCACTCATTTCTCCTCCAGTATCGGAATTCGGAACTTCATAAATCGTTGAAAGAGTGTTAGAAAACTAAGGGGTCAGCATTAATTGGACTTAACGTTTCGCAATGCTAACAGTAACAGAAGGCACGCACCTGAGGGTATTATAACTTCCGGGATAGAGAATAAAAGAGTCTCGGACTTATCATCATAATTCACCTCCAATGGTCCTATCACCAATATTCCTGAATTCCACATGTCTTCTATTTTGTCGCCAGGTTGATCCGGCATCTGATCAGCATCCAACAGAGCCGACAGTAAAACTGCTTTTGCTATGATAGATGTATTTGTAGTGGCAACATTATACAATAACAATATTTTACAGGTGTCATGGTATGCGAATAACCAGTTAGCATACTAGACGAAATTTTTTAAAGATATATGCTTTTTATGGGTGCTTTTTATGTTGGGATGTTTTAATTTGTGTAAAAGGCAGCCGGCCTTACTTTTTCATTATTTTAAGTGTGTTGCTCGTCCTAAATGTTGTACCAGTCTCTTTAATTTTTAATTTAACAATATTTAAAAATGATCAAATTTTCATCATTATTGGTTCTGAGATTAACACTCAAAGCCACCTGGGAGCTCTGTCCAGTTGGTTTTGGCCACTTTATTCAATGCCCTAGACGACATTTTATGGACTCCAACTTTCCTCAAAATGTTAACGAATGGAAAAGACACCAAATGATGAACACGGAGTAAGTATTGTGGATATTTGCAAGTGGTGATCAAACCGAAAGTAGTATCTTCTACAACGGCGAACTGTGAGTAAAACTCTTTAATTGATGATTTTATTTGATGCTTAATCTAGAATTTTGATGCAATACAAACTTTTAAATTCGATGAAAATTACAAGTGTACGGAAATTGAAGAATAATTCATGAAGTTATTTGATGAAATTTGTTGATGTTAATCGCCTATTAGATGTTCCTTTCATGCTGAATTTAATTCTTCTGTTTTTCTTACACGGTTATTTGATTTTTGAAGACAATTTTGAATTACTAATTTGAAGACTACCTAACAAATTTTCAATTACTAGTTGATGTTGTATTAAAATATTTGTTTAGAAAGAAATTGTGAATTTATAATTTGAAGATTTCGTAACAAATTTTGAATTACTATGTGATGATTAACTAAAAAGTTTTCTATTAGAATATTTAAAATAATATTGCTGCTTATAATGAAGTTGATGCTTATTTGAATTCATTTCGTAAGATTACCGGAATGATTTTTTTGAACGAAATTTGAACGAATTTAATATATCGTAACAAAATATTATTGTTTCATTTTTAAATTTATATTGCACATTTTCTAAACATTTGTTGATAGCGTATTCTGATTGAATTATTTATTTTGAGTGTATAGTAAGTAATCACAGTTGTTATAAATTTTTGATTAATTCTTTTAAAATTGTCTAAAAACATAGAATAATGGCTATTCTTAACGATTATCCACAAATTGCAGTCTTTAAAAACTAGTAGTACGGATAACATAAAACATATGCGTCATTTCATTTTTGGTGAAGATATATGATAGAAAAAATCGTTCAAGATTAAGAAAATTTTCCGGTTTCCGACTCCTTTCAATCTAGAAAAAACAAAACGAAAAGTACTCAAAAATTTCTCCCTTAAAGATTTAATTGCTATTTGTAATATACTTATACTCCATTTAAAATATTTTACGAATTTGGAAAAATTTTGTGACGTTATCTTTAATAATTTATGTGATCTCACGTTGCTGAAAACGGAAGTTTCTGATTTTAGCACTGACAATGACCTTGAAACGGAGCCAGAACAAAAACCCCACCATAACGAAATTCCTGATACTTTGAAAGAACTACACTTTGCACACCGAAAATCGCCGTTTGATTTAGATGGGCCGACTCAGAAGTTTCCCCTTTCCTAGAATACTTCTGAGAGTTATTCCGAAAAACCTAACAATAATTGTTCTGCTTTTAGCTTCAAAGATATTGTCGAAATAATAAAACCTTTTTCGTCTCGGGATAACTATAGCGTGGAAACTTTCATTTCTAATGTTGAAGATATTTTTGACTTATACCAAATAAAAAATCCAATTCATCAACTCATTTTTGTAAAGAAATGCTTAATTGGCCCAGCTGTAACTCTAATAATGTCTATTCGCAGAATTAATGATTGGGAACAAATGAAAAAACACTTGTTAGAAGAACTTTCTCAGAAAATTAATGGTCTTCAATTACACAATTTGAAGCAAGCTAGACGGTTGAAACCTACCGAAAATTTACAAGAATATTTTTTGGTAATGAGAGATTTGGCACAAAAAGGCTCTCCTCATGAATCGTCCTTATTTGATTACGTCATAAATGGCATTCCTGATTCTTCAAACAACAAAATTATTTTATATCGCTGTAAATCCATTTTTGAATTTAAAGGAAAAATGAAAATTTAAGAAAAACTCTTTTATGCTTCAAAAACTTTTAAACTACATGTAGATAGGAAAATTGATGATCACACACATGATTCTAGGCTTGACCACAAATGTGTCACGCAACCACAACCCACTTGTTGCTCATGTGGACATAAAGGTCACAAAAGTACCTCGCGCACAAATAAAAAACGTAGTAAGCAATGTTATGCATATACATGCTAATTGCCCTAGAAATTCTACCAATTCTATGTCAACATGTAATCGCAACACCTCTTTCCCTTCGGATAGAACTGCTCAGCCAATTTTTCAATTGTCTGCACAAATTTCAGCAAATCCTATGCATATTCCCATAACTCTTGCCAAAATTCAATTTACTGCTCTTTGTGACACTGGTTCATAAACCATCATAATTAACGACAAAACATATCGCAGCACTGAATTTCCACCATAGTATCCTTCATGCAAAACATTCTCAGGAATTGGCCAAGACAAAGTACACAACATTGGATTCTTTCAAGATTCCATTACAATTGAAGACACAACACTCCCTGACAAAATTTATGTTGTAAGCGACACTTTAATTCCCCTTGATGTCATTATTGGCATGGCCTTTATGCAACAAACAGAGTTTACCTTTGGTAAACAGGGCATACGCCTAAGTAACAAGCGTACGGATGACACGTTAATTGCTATCGCTAACGTCTATAAGGATTCAACATCTGTTGTTGATCTTTCTCACATAATTAATCACAAAATTCGTGACGAAGTTCAAAACTTGATAGATAATTACAAACCTCGCAAAATTAAAGATACGGAACAAAATGACCGTTTTATTAAATGATGAAATCCCAGTTGCACAGTGTTCACGTAGCAGAACAGAATCTGTAGAAAACCAAATCCAGGAATGGTTGAGTGACGGAATCATTAAACATAGTTGCTCTGATTATGCTTCCCCAATTGTTTTATGTAGAAAGAAAAATGGAACCTATAGGCTCTGAACAGACTACAGAAAAATTAGTCTATACAGAGATGATTAACAGAAAGATGATTAAAAACAAATTTCCCTTACCATTGATTGAAGAAGTTTTAGATAAACTGGAAGCATCTAAAGTTTTCACCTCTCTCGACCTCAAAAATGGATTCTTTCATGTACTCATGGATTCAAACAGCACCAAATATACATATTTTGTGACTCATAAAGGTCATTACGAATTTTTACGTGTGTCATTTGGATTGTCAAGCAGCCCTAGTGTTTTCCTACGTTTTGTTTATAGTATTTTTAGGAAACTTATACATGAACTTGTTCTAATTGAGTATATGGATGATCTTTTCATTCCATACCAAGATCAAGCCGACGGTTTATAAAAAATAAAAATAGTTCTTCTAACAGCTGCTGACTATGGTCTTGAATTAAAGTTTAAAAAATGTAACTTGTTGCAAAGAAAGATAGAATATGGCACAGTAAAACCTTCATCCTTAAAAACTTTCAACTGCCTTAAATACCTAAAATAATTCAAAGCTTTCTAGGTCTAACAAGTTATTTCAGGAAATTTATACCTAATTATGCTCTCATCGCTAAGCCTTTAACTGACCTTCTTCGTGATTATGTAGAATTTGAATTCGGCCCAAAACAAATTACTTTTTTTCATGAACTGAAAAACATACTTTCCCAAAATCCGGTTCTTCATGTTTTTCAACAAGCTCTTCCTTTAGAACTTCACAAGGATGCAAGCGTACTAGGCTTTGGCGCTGTACTTTTCTAAAAATCTGCTGATGGACAATTCCATCTATCCATTATTTTAATCGGAAAACTTCCGTTCAATGACAAAAATTCAGTAGTTACGAGTTGGAAGTTCTTGCAATTATTGAAGCACTTAAAAATTTAGAAACAACTTGCTAGGTAAAAATTTAAGATAAGGACAGATTGTGACACATTCCAAAAAACAATGAATAAAAAAGATCTACCTCCAAAAATTGCACGATGGGCGTTGATGCTTGAAGAATTTAATTATGAAGTTTGTCACAGGCCAGGTAAACAGATGAAACATGTGGATGCCCTTAGTCGTTAACCTGTTCTTGTAATAATTTACTTATGAAGTTTGTCACAGGCCAGGTAAACAGATGAAACATGTGGATGCCCTTAGTCGTTATCCTGTTCTTGTAATATCTCCAAATGATGTCACATAAAAGATCAAAATTGCCTAAGAAAACGATGAATTTATTTCTCAAATGAAAAACATGATGAGCATCCAACCAATTGATGATTATTTTCTTAAAAATAACATTTTATACAAATTACACAAAGGTGGCTAACTTTTAGTGGTTCCACAAATGATGTAGACAGAAATAATACAGAATG